>NW_022436961.1:19260830-19335712 GCF_009761245.1 Sapajus apella | reverse complement strand
ACACACACACACACACACACACACACACACACACACACACACACACACACAGTCTTCCAAAGGTCTAAGATTTTTTCTTTCTCTTTTTTGCTTTTTAACTGTATCCCCAGTACCCATAACACTGTGTATCTGCATTTGGAAAGCCAGCTTGTGCCTATATGGATTTTGAAGATATCAGGCATTCTAGGATTGAGACTGAGAATTCTCTTTGTTACAACAGGCAAAAGTAAAAGCCAATAAATAAAAGAACACTACTTTTTAATTTTCAAAGATGCTATTCTTTAATTCGGAGCTACATTTAATAGCTCTGAAATCAGGATGTATCTTAGAATCAATAGTATATTACATGTGAATTGCCAGTTTTTAAAAAAAATTGTTGAGGGTAAATCAGATAACAGTGCATCTTATAACTGATGGCATCTTACATAAGATGAAATACGGTATTTTCATAGTGTGTAATATGTTTCTGGTTTGCAATTTATTAATTTATTTTACTTTTCTGTGTCTGCTGATGTAGTTGCCAGGTGATTTATTCAATTTGAGCATTCAGAGTTTGAAGGTGAACTCATTAGTCAAGTAAGTGCATATCCATCTCACTCTATGTATGGTACTAACAGCATCAAACAACTACAGCTTTCTTTTTAGGTTATCCAATGTGTTTGTAATAGCCATTTTTTTGGAAAATTGTATTTAACGTGTTTAGGCTATATTGCCACATTTAAAAATTGTCAACTACTTTGTCTACTTCAATACGGCAAAATTAAGTTGAAAGGTCACCTTTATGTCTTTGTGTGTCCTTTATATCTTATTGTCTTATTTTTACAGTTATTTAAGTTCCAAATTTACCTTGAGTCTAATGGAGTAAAGAAGGGTGACTAATTTAAAGAATCAGATGACAAAGGGGTTCTGAAAATCTCAAAACTAAAGAGAATTAATATGATGCTAATCACATGGCCACTTTAGGATGTTGTACATTTGATAAAAGTTTTCTAAGAGATGACATTATTTTAGACATAGATTTTAATAGTTCCTTTTTTGTAGTAAATATCACGTTTTATAAAAAATTTATTCATTTAAAATATAATTTAGTTTAATTTTCCAACATATAGATTCCAGGAAACAGCCACATCATTTTGTAGCAGATGTTAGTGCTGCACCAACTATACAAAAATGTATTTCAAAGCAACAAGAATTGGAGATGAAACAGTTTATGTCTGGCCTGTAAGCACAAGAAGATGTTAAAAATCAGTTTGAAACTAGAATGTTAGCACCATTGTTATCAGTCAGGGACATTGACTGTGGGAAATATAAATCAAGTTTTGAGATTTTACGTGGAAAAGCAATGTATTTAAAGCATATTTGGTACTTGTGTAATATACAGAAAGATTAGCTCATCAGGCTTAAGAACCAAGGGATGCAGCCAGTAGAACTGGCTGTTCTAGAACTCCCATCACTGGCTGTTCCTCTGAGAGGGCTCAATATTAATGAAGGGTTTTAGATTCTATCGTGGATTGTGTAAATAATTCCAGTTGGCTTTGTAACGGAATCATTTCTGAAAAATTCAAACTGTTGGACATGCAGTTGGCTGATCCTAGGTCATTTGTCTGTGATTCTATGATGTAAGAGGGTTATCTGGTGCCAGCATTGGGTAGCTTTTAAATTAACACCTTCCCTACTTATGTCAGCCAAGATTTGCAATTTTTGTCTACCCCAAGATCCCTGACTGACAACAGTGATGTTTGCTTCATAGCTCTAAAAATATATTTTTACCTATTTATTTACTTGGGAAACAGGCTTACACTTTGCGTATAAGTTTGGCAATATTCAAGAATGATACAATTTTTCCATGGAATCTATAGTAATAGTTGAGAACTTTGAAAAAAAAATATTTGCTGGATAACAATAGCAATAAGACAAAGTTCTACAATTATATTTTAATTTTCCATTTCCTAGCCTCTTGAAAAAGATTGTCAGATATTTCTTGGACTTTTTTTTGGTGGGGACGATAGGGTTTGGTAGAACGTTTAGAATTTTCTTTTTCTTTTTTCTTTTTTTTTAAAAAAAAAAACAACTCTATTTTAGGCCTAAGGTTACATATGCAGGTTTGTTATATAGGTAAACTCATGACTCTAGGGATATGGCATACAGATCATTATGTTACCCAAGTACTAAGTTTAGTATCCAATGGTTATTTTTACTGATTCTCTTCTTCCGCCACCATCCACCCTCTAATAGGCCCCAGCGTCTGTTGTTCCCTTTTTTGTGTCCATGTGTTTCCATGATTTATCTTCAATTTATAAGGGAGAAAATGTGGTATTTGGTTTTCTGTTCCTATATTAGTTCACTAAGGATAATGGCCTCCAGCGCCATCCTTATGTTTGCAAAGGACATGATCTCATTTGTTTTTATGGCTGCATAGTATTCAAGGGTGTATATGTACCACATTTTCTTTATCCAGTCTACTGCTGATGGGCATTTAGGTTGATTCCATGTGTTTACTATTGTGCATAGTGCTTCAGTGAACATATACATGCATTTGTCTTCATGGTAGAACAAATTATATTGCTTGGGGTATACACCCAGGAATGAGATTGGTGGGTTGAATGGTAGTTCTGTTTTTAGTCACACTGCTTTCCACCATAGTTGAACTAACTAATTTACACCCCCATTAGCAGTGTATAAGTGATCCTTTTTCTCTGCATCCTGGTATCTCATTGTGGTTTCAATTTGCATTTATCTAGTGATTAGTAATATTGATCTTTTATTCATATGCTTGTTGGCCGTATGCATGCCTTCTTTTGAAAAGTGTCTATGCGTGTCCTTTGCCTCCTTTTTAATGGGTTTGCCACAAAACAAATAAAATAGGTAGGAATACAGCTAACCAGGGAGGTAAAATATCTCTACAATGAGAATTACAAAATACGGCTCAAAGAAATCAGAGATAACACAATCAAATGGAAAAACATGTCATGTTCATGGATGGGAAGAATCAGTATCATTATACTTACCATACTGCACAAAGCAATTTATGGATTCAACGCTATTCCTGTCAAACTACCAATGACATTCTTCTCAGAACTAGCAAAAACTTCTCACAATTCTGGTTATTTAAAAAATTAGAAAAAATTATTTTAAAATTCACATGGAACCGAAAAAGAGACTAAACAGCCAAGACAGTCCTAAGCAAAACGAACAAAGTGGAATGCATCACATTACCCGACTTCAAACTATACTGCAGGGCTACCAAAACAGCATGGTACTGGTATGAAAATAGACACATTGACCAGTGGAACAGAAGAGAGAGCCTAGAAATAATGCTTCACACCTACAACCATCTGATCTTTGACATCGCTGATGAAAACAACAATGGGGGAAAGGACTCCCTATTCAATAAGTGGTGCTGAGATAACTGGCTAGTCATATGCAGAAGATGGAAACTGGACCTTTTCCTTACAACATATACAAAATTCAACTCAAGGTGGATTAAAGACATGAATGTAAACCCCAAAACTATGAAAACCCTGGAAGATAACCTAGTAAATACCATTCTGGACATAGGAACTGGCAAAGATTTTATACCGAGATGTCAAAAGCAATTGCAAGAAAAGCAAAAATTGTCAAATGGGATCTGATTAAACTGAAGAGCTGCACAGCAAAAGAAATTATTATGAGGGTAAACAGACAACCTACAAAATGGGAGTATTAGCAAACTATGCATCTGACAAAGGTCTAATATCCAGCATCTATAAGGAACTTAAACAAATTGATAGGCCGGGCTTGGTGGCTCACGCCTGTAATCCCAGCACTTTGGGAGGCCCAGGCGGGCAGATCACGAGGTCAAGAGATTGAGACCATCCTGGCCAACATGATGAAACCTCGTCTCTACTAAAAAATAAAAAAATTTGCTGGGTGTGGGGGCATGCACCTGTAGTCCCAGCTACTCGGGAGACTGAGACAGGAAAATTGCTTGAACCTAGGAGGTGGAGATTGCAGTGAGCCAAGATTGCACCACTGTACTCCAGCCTGGCACTTGGCGACAGAGCAAGACTCTGTCTCAAAAAGCAAAACAAACAAACAAACAAACCCAAAAAAACCCCACCAAATTGATAGAATTTTCTAAGACTTGGTTGCATATTGGGAAAAGAGAAGCAAGTAATTGAAAAACTAACAAGTAGGATGTAATTCCTAAAGAATGATGCCCTAAGTTGTCATGTGACCTTCCACCAAGTCGGAGATGATTGGGATGGGACTGAGAATGATTTGTGAAACAAACCGTATGCCTGTAAGAGTCAAGATTCTCTAACAAACTGATTATGCTTTTAATATGAAGAACTTGGGAGAAATTTAAGGGAGCTTTACAAATACAAATTATTAATATTTAGTATTTATCCTTATTTTCCTAAGCATCAAGCATCAACAAACATACATATATCTTGAATTTCGTAAAAATGATGCTTGATTTCTCCTTCTCACATTTACTGTGATTGGAAGAACAGCGTTTTTCTAAATGGAAAAGTTCAAGAGGCATATTTAATGAAAGGAACAATAGCTCAATTAAGTGCAATACAGAGAAATGACTACTTAATATAAATAAATGAAACCAGATTTCATTTGCATTTCGGACATCAGCACGAAGCATTACTTTCTGAATTGGTTTTATTGAAAACTGCCAGGAGCAATTTTTCAATAAAGTATATTACTTTGACAGCCTCTATTTCCTGTGGCACCTTCTCCAAATCTTAATAGTATGAGACACATATCCCCTGACCTACGATGACACTCCTTTTCAGGTATTTGAATATCAATATCTTTTTAAGTCAACCATATTTAGCAATCTGTAGTTACCTAAAAGGTACAGTATGGTTAAACTTTATAAACAATCTATACTCACTTGTCTGGGAAAAAATGAAAAACTATTTTGCTTTCATAGGTTTTAAGAACATTGAGTAAAATTACAAAAGTTAATAAATAATGTACTCAATAGGCTAAGTCTTAACCTTGAAAACAAATTGAGTGTTCTTTATTGAAAAAAAGTTTTTATGAGTAATAATATAAAATAGATGTACCCTCTTTTATTATTGAAGGTGGTCATCTTAGAATTTCTCCTGGTAGATGTGGTGTTCCTAGCATTTTGCACAAAAGACACCAGAACATCTTGGAAAATAAAGTAAAAGGTACAATTAAACTGAGAGACAAAGACTCATTAAAGAACTCATTTGAAGAAATGGCATCTCCACTCTATTACACAAAGATTGCTTCCAGATACTAAATAAGCTCTCTCTTTGTGAAAAAAGCAAATCAGTCATGTTGATTTTGTGAACATTTATCTTTAGTTCCTTAGTGCAATTAAAGAAACTTAGAAAGGCTGCCCTACTTAAGATGAAAGACATAAAAAATCTTTACTTTCTTCACTTTTCATAAATTAGAATGTATTTAAGTGAAATAGGACAAACAGAATCTCTTATCATTTTCAGTATTAGTTATCATTAGCTTTCTTTCTCAAAGAAAAAATTTGAGTGATATAAAATTTTAATGCTACATGTGCACTTTGGATAAGTTAAACCAGTCAGTCTTTATGTCAATACCACTTTAAAACTTATCTTTAATATCTTATCTACTTATCAAATCAATTCTATCTTAGAGACATGAAATAGAAAAATAATGATTGAGAAACTTACTTTGATGAGCTGAGCATGTAAATGAAAGAACTTTTATATTGACAAGTGACTGTTTTAATTATGGAGCTAGGTTTTTAAAGATGAACTTTTAGCAGTAATCATATTTGTTATGATTTTGTTCCTGTTTTATAATCCTTTATCATATGTTGTGAGAAATGCTTTACTAGTATTTGTCAAGGATTTTATCTTTCATATTAATGAGATATATTGGTCTGTAGTTTTCTAGGGATCTTTTTTTTTTTTTTTTTTTTTTTTCCAGTGTCAGGGTAAAGCAGTTCTCAGAATGGGTGAGGACTAATTCTATTTTTTGAAATAATTAATGAAGGGTTTGGGCTAACTCCTCTTTTTGTTCAACTCTCTTTTAAATCAGGTAGGAGAAAAAATTGTTGCAAACAAAATAGACACTTATAATATCGGTTATATTTACGTTTGTTCTTTATTTACCTTTACCAATGCTCTTTATTTCTTTATGTGGATTTAAGTTATTGTCTAGTATGCTTTCATTACATTTTGAAGGACTTTCTTTAAGGTTTTTTATAGGGAAATATGCTAGTAACAAATTTTCCCAGTATGTATAAATCTTGAAGTGTACATACTTTTGCTAAATATAGAATAATTGGTTGACCTTTGACTATCATAGTGCTTCCTTCTGTCGCAATGGTTTATGATAGGAAATTAATGTTAATCTTACTGAGGATCTTGGAATATTATGAGCCATTTTTCTTTTGCTGTTTTTAAGATTCTCTCATTGTCTTTGGCTTTCGACAGTTTGATTATAATGTTCCTCAATGTGGATTTCTTGAATTTATTCTCCCACTTTAATTTTTTTGGGCTTCTTGGATGTAGAGTTTCATGTGTTTCATATATTTGAGAATTTTTCTACAATTATTTCTTCAAATATTCTTTCTGCCTCTTTCTTTCTCTTCTGCTTCTGGGACTGTCATTATGCACACATTAGGTGAGCTTGATGGTGTCTCACAGGTCTGTAAGGCTCTGTTCACTTTTCTTCAGTCTTCTTCCTTTTTTCCTCAGACTGACTTCTTTGTAAGTTTGTTGATTCTTTTGCCTCTTAAAATATGCTGTTGAGCTCATTTAGTAACTTTTTCACTTCAAAATTTCTATTCTATTCATTTTAATGATTTATATCTTCTTAATGATGTTCTTTATTTGTTGAGACCTTATTTCCATGGGTTGTTTTAGTGTTTTATACATGATTTATTTTAGTTCTTTGAACATGTTTTAAATAACTGATTTAAAGTATTTGTTTAGTATGTTTAATGAGATTTCTTCAGGGACAGTTTCTATTGACTGATTTTTTTTTCCACTACCTCCATGTGGGCCATAATCTCTTGTTTCTTTGAGTGTCTAATAATTTATTTTTTGAAAACTGTACATCTTTATAATACAATTTTAAAAATATGGTCATCAGATTTTTCTTCCTTCCCTAGGGTTTGCCTTAGATGTTTGTTGTTACTATTACCACTCCTGTTCATGACTGTCTTGAACTAATTCTGTAATGTCTATATTCATTGTCATGTATTGCCTCTGAAGTCTCTGCTCAGTTAGCTTATTTGTGAGCTAGCGACAAGACAGATTTCCTTAACTCTCTAGAGACATTGTCTCCTAATCTTGGTAAAGGGCTTTCTGTGGCTATTACAGAATGCTATTAACATTCAGCTAGGCAGTTTATAATTTTGTCTTACCTGTCACTTCCTCCTTATGCAGAACTTTAAGGTCAGAGACAAGAAGTCAGGGTCTTCTCAGGTCTATTCTGAGTTTTTACACAGCCCTAGTATGTGTGTGGCCTTTTGGATTCTCAAGAATATCAAGAATATTTAAGAACTTTTCAAATCTTCCTATGAACATCTTGTTTTTGAGATCTTCCTTTTCACAGATTTTTTTTTTGTTTGTTACTTTTTTTTGCCCCAACTGTTTTCACTGTGTAAGGCAACGTTAAACAATTGCTGCTGTTTCCACAAATGCTCTTGGGGAATAGATTGTCCAGTTGGTAAGCTTGAAGTGAGGGCAAATAAAGACAAGAGTTGCGTGTAGGTTTTTATGTACCTGCCAGTCAGGTAAAATAATGAAAATTGTTTGAGAATAGGGATTTGAAAGAGCCTCAGCCCTGTCTGACCCCTAGTGGCTAATGGAATACTGGTTTTTCACAAAAATTGGTGGCTGTGGATGTTCCATGCTACTATAGAATGGGAAGAGGGGATGGGAATAGCATAATTGAAAATGACACAAGATTATTTGTTTTTTCCAAGGTGTAGTTTCTTTTGTTGAAAAATTGCTCCAAGCATGGGCACAAGATTTTGGTTAATTTCTAGAGTTTTGAAAAAGTTGATTTGGAGAAATTTTACAGGTCTTGTCATTGCATTTTTGGAGGAAAGAATCTTTGGGGGTCATTACTTCATTATTCCTGATTCTATCTTGACAAGTTTAAACTATTATTTTCATTCTAATATGCTGTCATTAGTGTATACTACAGAATATTTTATACTTCCCATGTTCTATGGTTTTTTGGTTACTAATTCTTGAAAGAGGGTGATTTTATTCTTGCCTGCTAACAATAGTATAGATATATTAAAAAGTAGATCATATTCCCTTTTTTTCCCTTGGTGCTATTAGCATTTTAAAGTAACATCTTAGCTGGCTGAGTGGAAGAATTAGTTTTAAATAATTATTTCAATCATTTTCCTTATTCAGTGGTGGTGACTCATAAATTGTGAAACAGGAATATTCAACAATAGATAGGAGGTACGGACATATACAAACTCAGGAAGGAGGTGCTGTTTTGCTGTTTTTCTTCATGCCTATTGAAACTGCTGTGAAAGAAAGAAGGTGCAGATGTGTCTGGTAGTATTCATAGATCTTCCATCCACCAACTAGAAGTTGTATCTTTCCTCTCTTAAAAATAAACAATCCTCTAGTGATAGAAGTTACCTCTACACATTAAGAGCAAACATGCCACGTAGTGAGAAATTAATCAGAGAGAAGCTCTAACCCTTACATTTCTTGACTTACATAGTCTTATGTAATTCCCTTCCCAACTCATTTAAAACTGCCTAAATTTTAACACAAAGACAAAAATGCCCACCTCTCCCCCTGCAGAAATATAAACTGGGAGGGTAAAAATCAACTTTAAACAGAAAAAAAAGCTTTGAAATTCCAATAACACTGAATTTATGCCAGGCTGAAATGATTAAGAGAAAACAAAAACCTATGATCCAATATTATATACTTATTTACCATTGACATAAAGTGTTCAAAGACATATTAGAAAATAAAACTCATTCATATATTAAGAAAATAATAAAAATAGACACTAGGAAGTTTTCCAGAAATGCAAAATTGGGCCAATAACAGAAAGTTATTTTATTCATTTGTGTCACTGTGACTAAAGAAAAAGTATGTATCTGAGCTAAGTAGGAGTAGTTTATTTTCATGACTACAAACCTCCAATGGATATTTGAAACTGCATATCAATTGAAGTGTGTTTCCTTGTAAGTTGAATCAGAGCTAGAATATATACCTGCTTCTACCTAACTTGAAGGTTTAAGGTTTGTTTTTGTTTTTGTTTTTTACTATATACCATGCTATAGTATAGAAACGTACATATTCAATCCATTGTTGTTGGTACTTGTAAGCATGAGTAGCTACTGTTTTTGTAGTGAGCGAGTCAGGACTTGACATGGAAACTTTTCTGCTACGTAGGAAGGTGCATTGTGCCCCAAGTTTTGCTATTTCTTGTAACAGATGCAAGTCCCTTTGGGAGGGGAGCATTCGATAGTTGCCACTCTTATATTTAAATATAGAATTCCAGACTTTCTCAGTTAAAAGAAACCTATTTAGCATCATCGCCCTTCAAATTAAATGAATACAGTTGCCATATTTATGCATTGTTTAAATTGATAGAGCACAAATTATGTTCCAGGTAGGAAGCAGTGAAAAAGTAAAGCACAGTGCTCTGATGGTGCTTACATTCTAGTGAGGAAGACAGACAACAGATAAATAGCAATATAATAAAATTTCTTGTAGGGATTAGTATATGACCTCAAGTAATACTAAGTAAGGAGTAGAGAGTCATGGAGTACGAGGGTCTATTAAAAGTGGTGGTTAGTAGAAGCCTTTTGAATGAAGATGTATTTAAGCAGAGAAGAGTCATGAGCCCAGCAGGTAGAGGACTATCTGCAAGCATGGGACTCTACAATGAGAGAACAGCAGAGCAAAGGTCCTACAATGGAAATCTACTTGGAATACCTGGATCACCAAGTCTTGACAAGTGGAGAAGAAAGGCATTAGGAAGTGAAGATTAAAAGATAGGAATAGTCAGGGCTGAGGCTCCCAAACATTATTTTTTAAAAATCTCAGGACTCTTTACATTTTAGAAAAATTAGTGAGGATCCCAAACAACTCTCAGTCATGTGGATTATATCTATCAGTAAAACACTCAGAAACATAGCCTTAGCCCTTGAAAAAATAATCTGAAATTTAGCCAGAGCACTTTATTTATTAATTCAATTACAATTTATAAAAAATCAATTAAATGTTACTGTAACATATTTTCAGTGAAAATAACTGTATTTCCAAAACAAAAAATAGTGAGAATATTGACATTGCTTTGCATATGTGAAAAATCTCTTTAATATAAAGCTCAATAGAAGTTAGCTGAATTTTCATATCTGTTTCTGTATGCAATCTGTTGAAATATGTTGTTTTGGTTGAAATATATGAAGAAAATTTGCCTTCAGAAAAATATGAAACTAAAGGAAAAATATTTCTATAGACTTTTAAATTGACTCCAGATATTTTTATTTGATACTACTTCACAACTCTGCACATGGTAGTTTCTTGAAGATTTGTTGTAATGTGAAATAGGAAAGCACATCAATAATACTGTTGTATTTTGTTACATTAAAATCCATCAGTTCATCTTGCACTTTCAATGGCTCTTTTCACCCCTGGATGATTTTGTAACATCATACCTTAAACATTTGGAAAGTATTGGTCCACGGAGCTATGCATCTTCTAAATGTTGACACATTTTGTTATATAATATATAGTTTTTAAGCCACATCTTTTAAATCACTATCCATCTCATCAGAAGGGTCTTTTAATTATTGGGGAGCTGTCAAATTCAGAAGACTGATAAGAGTGACAAGCTTACTTTGTTTTCAAGAACATGTCTGCCAGATTTGCAGTTTGATAGCCACAGTTTGTACTGGTTAGTAATTTTTTGCAAGTAAAAATATTTTTCTTCCCATTCTGTTGGTTGCCAGTTCACTCTAATGATTGTTTCTTTTGCTGTGCAGAAAGTTTCACAATCTACCCATCCGAAAAAGGCTAATATCCAGAATCTACAAAGAACTAAAGCAGATTGACAAGAAAAAAACAAACCCACTCAAAAGTGGGCAAAGGATATGAACAGACACTTTTCAAAAGAAGACATTTATGAGGCCAATAAACATGTGAAAAAATGCTCATCATCACTGGTCATTAGAGAAATGCAAATTAAAACAACAATGAGTTACCATCTCACACCTGTTAGAATGGCGATCATTAAAAAAACTGGAGATAATAGATGCTGGAGAGGATGTGGAGAAATAGGAACACTTTTACACTGTTGGTGGAAGTATAAATTAGTTCAACCGTTGTGTAAGATAGTGTGGTGATTTCTCAAGGATCTAGAAATGGAAATTCCATTTGACCCAGCAATCCCATTACTGGGTATATACCCATAGGATTATAAATCATTACTGTAAAGACACATGCACTCATATGTTCATTGTGGCACTGTTTACAGTAGCAAAGACCTGGAACCAACCCAAATGCTCATCAATGATAGACCAGACAAGGAAAATGTGGCACATAGACAACGTGGAATACTATGCAGCCATAAAAAATGATGAATTCGTGTCCTTTGTAGGGACATGGATGAATCTGGAAACCATCATTCTCAGCAAATTGACACAAGAACAGAAAATCAAACACCGCATGTTCTCACTTATAGGCGGGTGTTGAACAATGAGAACACATGGGCACAGGGAATGGAACATGACACACTGGGGTATGTTGGGGGTGGGGGGCTAGGGGAGGGACAGCGGGGAGTGGAGAGGTTGGGGAGGGATAACACTGGGAGAAATGCCTGATGTAGGTGATGGGGGGATGGAGACAGCAAACCACCATGACATGTGTGTACCCATGCAAGAATCCTGCAAGATCTGCACATGTACCCCAGAACTTAAAGTATAATTCAAAAAATATTTTTCTATGAAAAAGTGGCAGTTTCAATTTGCAATTTGGTATCATCTAAGTGTTTTTCTGGAGACAGTCATCGTAGTTGAATATCGCATGCAGCAGAAATGCTTTATATCTGCTTCCCATTTTATCACACTGAAAATTTAAAAGATGTGTGCTTAAGTGTTGAGACTTAATAAGACACTAATATTTTACTGTTATATATCACCATCGATATTCTTGAGTGAAATTGACTTTTTTCTTTTTTTCTGTGTGTGGACATGAAGAATAGGCAACTACTAAAACAGCTTAATGCCCTGCCTCAACCTTGATTTTGCTGAAGCTCCAACAGCTTTACCTGCTGTAATTTTGCATCATCAGTGCAAATAAAAACATACTGAAAAAGGCAATTCATTTTTTTGATATCATTATAAAAACAGTCTTGACATCAGAGATCCCGTGAAGGAGTCTGAGAGAAGGGAAGATGTGTAAGGATTACCTAAATGAAAAAATAACAGTAGGGGAGTTAACTTTCTTCAATATTTTTGACAGAGTGTTTATGGATGTAAATCTGTTCAGATTATACTAGTCATTTTTGTGTCTTCTCATTTTATTCCAACTGTTATAATTACAATGCAATCAGATTAAATGAGCATGATAGAAATACAGTCATTGAAATGGCTGTAAATGAAATATAAATAGTTACATCAGAAGAAAGCCAAATAAATCCACCCAAACAATCAGTAGTATTGCTAACCCTGGAACACCAGAGAGAAGATATTGAAATTAGGTTATTGATCCAGTAGTAAGGAAGCTGTGCCTGTTTGTAAAGTTAAATGATCCCTTCTGGATAAATAATGAAGTGGGAGTTGGGCTCCCTTCTGGTCAAAGTCATTCATAAGGGATCAAAAAGGGTAAAATTAAATCCAATGGCAAAGGGACGAGTCAGAACAAGAAGCTCTCAGTGAAAACCACTAAGCACAAACTAGAAAGAAGGCAGCATTGAACAGATGGTGTTACATTAACGAGGCTGCTTTTCTTGGTAAATTAATAACTTGGAACTTTGAGTGGACTCAGGCCTTATGCCACCCTGGTAAGGTCACAACTCTGTCTTTATTCTGCTGACAAATCCCTAATGGCTTCAATGTCTTGACCAGGAACACACCTGTTGTTAAGGATTTGTTATTTCGCAAAGCTGTGATAAATTCACATTTAGTTATAAGGTCATTAGAGATCATCTTTTCCAACCCCAGCATTTTATAGATGAAGAAAATGAGGTCCTTATAGGTATAGTTTACATGGTTTAAAGTATTACAAATCAGCACTAGAACTCGGATATTCTTATTGTTTCGTATAGCCGTGTTAGTTGAATATCATCTGAGATTCATCAAACAGAGAGTATATCTAGCCTATTTAAACATGTTTTTTAAAGGTTAAAAATTCTACAATGTGTAATTTTCACTACATCTGAATCACCCTAATAATGGACTTAACTATGTTCAAAGCTGCTGGGCTGTGAGAACGTAAGGTCACTCAGGAGAGGGGACAAGTAGGATCCCTTTTTATGTATTATATGGTAGGAACATAAATAAGATTTTGTTCTATATTATAATTTCTGAAGCTGAAATAATATTTATTTTTGCTTTTATGCACATTTATTTTTTAAAATTTAACCCATAAAAAACAAGTGTGCATCCATTTCTAGAGCTTGAATTCAGGAGCAATTCTAATAAGATTTGAAGACTGATTTTACCACATGTCATATATGTGACCTTGGGTAAGACAGTTAATCAATTTGTACCTCAGTTACCATACCTGTAAAGTGGAAGTAATAATAGAATGTAAAGATCAAATGAATTAATATATGTAAAGGGCTTAGTACAGTGTCTGGTACAGATTCATCACTACATAACTGACAGTCATTATTGCAATTACAACCATTATTTTTATTATGAAAATTTATAGATGTTTTTGAGAGAAAAATAGTATACTTTGAGATGCTGCTTAAAGTTGATAATATTTAATGCATCCTAGGATGACACAAATACTTCAAGTTAGTATCCCATGTTTTTTATGCTAGAGTGTGCTATAACAATTTTGTTGTGAATCTCTTTCAAAAATCAAAACATGATATGTAACTCCCCTACCCAGGAAAAACATAAGAATACAGGCCACACATAACTTGGATTAAGATTCATTTTATTCCTATTGGTGTAGAATGTTGATATTCATGCAAGAAGTTTGCTCAGTATTCTGCTTAAGAATTAATCTTTCTGAAACTAAGTAGGTATGAGCTCTGTAAGCTGATATTCCTGTGCATAAATATAAAGCTGCAGTTAATGTACAAGTGTTGACAAGACGAGACTTTTCAGTTATTTATATTTAATAAATATACAACTTATATTTAAGCGATATTTTGAACCATATCTACAAAAATACCAACCATTAATCTACAGCAAAAATTCACAATTAATAACTTGTTACTTCCTTTTATATATACATATGCACTAAATGAGGAGGGAGGAAGGGAAGGAGGGAGGGAAGGAGGGAGGGGTTAAAGGGCTAAGCTAACTAACTGTGTTTGTTCTTGTCCCAGTTTAAGGGACTTTTTTAAAGGAGTATCCTGAGTACAAACCACCTTATTTTCATGGTTGTAGAATGTCAATAAAAAGACTGGGGATGGAAGGCATGTTTCGAGTCCCAGTTTGTTGGTCCAGTTAGAAACACATGACATTGTAGGGATAGATTGTAAAGCTAATACTCCCCAGTGTTTTCTGTAAGACCATTCTTTGAAGAGGAAACTTGAAAGCTATATCAAAGAGCTTTGGAAAACAAAGGAAGAATATTTGAAATCCACCTTCTTTCTATATAAAGCCACAATACTTCAGAGCCAAATATCTATGGAAATCAGAAATGGGCCTGTAGGTTCTAAATAAATTATTTTAGCCTGCACAATTGAAATACTGTGTTCTTTTGTGGAAGCATTTAGTCAGAATGGTCCTTTCAGTTAGAATGTAAGTTTAGCTGAATATAAAAGTTGGATAGGTAATAAGAATGCAACATTTTGAAACTAATTTGAATTACATCTTCCTGTATTGAGTCACTAGCTGAAACTTCATAATCCAAGGATTTGGGAAAAAGCAGCCAAGTTGAATTCTTTAAAAATATGTGTCTATGCAGTTGTTCCTGAAAGAATAATAATGTTTCTTTCAGTATTTTTCTCTCACCCTACAAAGATTGTACAGAACTAACCTAGCATATTTAGCCGCTGAATACCTTACCTCATTACCCATGAGTTAAATTGGAACTTGGAAAGATTTCAGATGATTTATATGCTAATTAGAATCCTCTTGAAAAACAAATAGAAAGCGTGGGTTATGGTGGTGTAATGAAATCTTCAAAACAAAGATCCAGAACTTTCTCATGGTGTGCACTAAATAAGAGAGCTAGTGAACTGGGGGATGGAATGTTTTTGTCAATAAAATTGATGTCGTTTCATACTACTTGTATAAGCCTCATCTCTTTTTACAAATAAGAATCTGCAGTTAATTTGAGCTTGTCAATGCAACAGTATCTGTTGTAGTTCATTGATTTCTCTGATGATAGTAAAGGATGTTTATGTTTTTCATGGGCAGACATTTTATATTTTGAAGTTACAGAAAAACTTCCAAAAACCCACACTTGTTTAGTTTTAGTTTAGAAAGGAAAAAGTATGTCCAGTTTTTTAAATAGTCTTATTTCCATAAAATTAGCAAATACTTTAAAACTCAAAAATTTAAATATGAAACTATTATTTAAAATTATTTGCAAGGGTATAATTGGTTGAAAACATTTCTCCAGCCTTACAAAGTTTCTATAACCTTGAAATCATTACAAATTTAATACAACTTTGGAATCTAATGATTTTCTACTGGATGTATTGCTGTGAGGGTTAGAAAATGCATTCATTCTAAATACTGTCTTGTCTATCTCACTGCGAAGCTGCAATATTGTTTGTTTGTCAAACAGCTTGAAAAGCTAGACAATCCTGTTAGGATCGATATGGAAATGATGGGTAGAGAGATTATTTTTACCTGCTGCTTTGTTATTTGGTAAAGTCACAATGGCAATGGTTTTCTTATCCTTTCATTCCTAATGAATTGGTGTAATAAAAACTGCAACCTACTTTAAAAAAATCACTGTCTAATCACAGCAGTGGTAGCAGATTCATTTCGGAAACATAACATCCAGTCACTTCTGTGAAAGACATTTATAAAATTTTTTTAGAAATAATGAACTCATATTAGACAAATGAGTTTTATATACTCTTCATTTAAAATTTTTTTCAGTGCCTCCTGCTTCCTATATCTGTGCATGATTTTGATGTACTATTCAGTTATTTTATTTCTCACTATTTCTACTTTTTTGTACTTTTTTGCTTTTCCTCACATAAAGAAAGGATGTTAAGTTTAGAATTTTAATGGTTTCATATAGAACAATGAATATGATAACCTCTTAGTTATTTGGTTTATGGCTTAGTAGGATGAAGTACAAAGTTTCATGAATGTGATACAGAGGAGGTAATACTGCTTTCCTTTCCAATTATTTATTGACATCATCTCAATGCCTCGTAAAGGTATTTGTTAGCCAATTAAGAGTAATCATAGGGTTGGATTTGTGCAAAACAAATATTTAGGAAGTCTTTGGTTAAGGTCAAGGAGAAGGAGGGAGAAAGTAAAGGTATTTTTTTTACTTTCAGTGTTACAATTGTATTATATCAGAAAAATCCCACCAGAGCATAGGAAAGAGGTTTGGGTGCTAGATGGAACAGTAGACTGACTGCTGTGTCATTTAGAGCAGTAACACAGATACAAGGCTCAATAATGCAGGACAAAGAGAATTCGAATACGTATATTTGTTATGCTAATATTAAATTTCTTATGTTACATTAATCTTTCTCTAGGCCTGAGGTGTATCTTTTTCCACGGTGAAATCATTCCAAAATGATGTTAACATGATTAATAGCTTCTCCAGACCTGGCTAACTCCCTAGGCTTGCACCAAGGTAGGCGTGGAGGTTGGGCTGGGTTATGAAAATATATTCGCCCTCCACCCCCACGTCACAGAGCAATACTTCCTTATTTCTGGGAGGAAAAAACAGTAATATCTTAGCAACAGAAAAAATATGAAACATGAGATTTTATAAAAACACATTCAAAAACAAATAAAAATCAAGTGACACTTCATTTTGTTTGAGGACAGTATGAATAATGCCTTTATTTTCTCTAATGAGAGAATTTGTTTTCTAAAACCATAGAAATTTAAGTACCTCCTGATTCATCTCCTAGCAAGGGCTAACTATATTACTGTGGATTATTATTATTATTTTTTCTCACTGCTTCTGAAGACACTGATTACTATAGATTATGCCTCTCCAATTGTATTACTTCTTTCCGTGGCTCTGGTTGTGATTTGTAGGATAAGAGAAAGGACATTTAGGAACTGAAAATTAAGGTCCACGTACTCTTAAAGCAACATTCCAAAGAACGCCCCCTCATGTCACCTACAAAGGGCAGGAATATCCTGTTCACACTTCCTAAGCAGAAAGCTTGCATTTAATTTTAAATTGCAGTAGTTCCCCTTACATGGTTTTGCTTTCCGCAGTTTCAGTTATCCATGGTTCATCATGGTCCAAAAATATTAAGTGAAACATTTTAGAAATAAACGATTCATAAGTTTTAAATTATGTGCTGAAGGAAGTAGCTTCATGAAATCTCACTTGGGTCTTGCATTGTCCCTCTCCAACATGCTTTGTTCAGTGCGTCCACACTGTCCATGCTACCCATCCATTAGCTACTAAAAATCATCTCAGTTATCAGATGGACTGTTGTAGTGTCCTAGTGCTTGCAAGTGGCCCTTATTTTATTTAACAATAGCACCAAAGAGCAAGAGTACTGTGTCTAATTTATAAAATAAACTGTATTACTGGTATACATGTATAGAAAAAAAACACTGTATATAGGATTCAGTACTATCTGCAGTTCCAGGCATCTGTTGGGGATCTTAGAACATATCCCCTGCAGTTAAGCAGGGCTCCTATACTCCTTCACCTTTCCTGTTAATTTGTAGTAAATAGAATAGCAATATTGAACTGTATCCAAAGGCCAGTGAGCCCTCTCTGACATGTCTGGAAGGTATTGCTGGATCAGGTTGAAGACCAAAGGAAGTCACCCAAAGAGAAAGGCAGCATCTAAGTGTCTTTCCTATCTTCCCAAATCACCTTTTTGTTAAAGTTGGGGAACAGTTTATTTGGCTGAAGAAATTCCTGAAAATCTGGTGTCACTGGGCTTGTGTGGAATGTGGCTTCTTCCTTTTTCTGTGTTTCTCGAGGATTGATTATGCTCAGCGGCGCGGGGCTCAACTTTCAGATGAAGTCCCCATGAGGTAAGCAAACGAGGCCAGGCCAACTCACTTCACTGTGCTCTTTGTTCAGCTTGCTTTCCTCTCATGACATATGTTAGTTCAGGTTCCACAGATACTGTGGTCTCAGCATTGGTGCTGCAAGCAACAGAAAGCATTTTTATTAGGATCCGTGCTGTATTTTCCATCTGCTTCATCATGGATCCCTGTGATAATGATGAGGGGTCTCCCTGAAATTCTCTCCATTCTTTGTTTTTCTACTTCATTGCATAGAACCATTGATGTAAGTAGGAATGTACCTTGAAAATGACCATAACTGTATATTAGTATAGAAGTGGTATTATAATTGGAGATAATTCCTATACCAGGGGATCAGTTTGCATTGTTTTACATACTTGGCTGTGGGTGACTTTTCTGCTGATATAAGTGAATTTATGCTAAAATGAATGAAATATAGGTTTTTGAAACTCAGTCCCTTAATCACACAGAATCACTTTTAGCCTTAGAGCTATTTAGTAAATAATGAAATTAAGTAGGTAATAGTGTAATTAATTCTAATATAGTTATTTGTTTACTTGCAAGTGCCAATATACAACTGACTATAATAAATTGTGGTACCTCTGGGATCTCAATAAATATTAAAGTAGACATTTCCAAGAATGTGAAATATGTGTGTTAATATGCATATCTACTTACAACTTGTATTAAATTGATATAAAGATAAATGCTATAATTATATAGTTGTTGATTTTTAAGTGGTTTTAATATTGTAAATTTGTAGTGAAAAAGGCTAGGAATCCCAAGCTGTGAATATATCCCAAGTCCATTCAATTTGTGCAAGTATATAATGATTTCAAGAAATAATTTCAAAAATAAATCATCATTCTTAACAGTTAAATGTTCAAAAGGTTGACTGCAATTTGACCAAACATTCTCTGTCTGTTAGCAATCTAAACAGACTGAGTTGTTTTATAATTATTTGTTTGTATGTCTAGTGGTGTTTATTTTTTCTTTTCCATAGTTACTAAATACTAGATTTAAATTAAATTTATTTAGCTCAGACTGAATAAATATTACAAATTAATTAATGGTCTTATGTGAAAGAACTTTGTCTTAATTCCCTACCTTGAGTGATTTTCTAATTTCTCATTCTTCTTTAATTTTAAACACACTTGGCATTAATTTTATTAGTACAGTATTCTAAGTACATTAATCTTTTCTGCCCTAATTAGATTGTCAAAAAAAGCATTAGTATTAGTTCATTTATAATATCCATTTAACATTTACATATCACAAAAACAAAATCAAGAAATTGTGGGTACATGAGAAAGGGTACAGGATGGTAGAAGTTAGTTATATAAGACAACTAAGAAAAAAAAAAGTTAGAATTGAAAACAAAATTTATCTTGGAGCTTTTTGGCTTCCAGTGCAAAAAAGGACACATGACTTGCATTTGACTTGCTCTTATTAGGTAATAAAATGGAATATACTAGTTGGAAAGGAAGGAAAATGTTACTTTGATACAGATTTCTGAGAGGGATTTATTGCACGAGTTTGCTATTTCTTCTGTAAAACTGTAATCCTTTACTCTGCTGTTGTTTGCAAATATTAAAGGGCATTTATAAAAAGAGCTTTCTGAGATTAATTAAGGAAACTTGGGAATTATCCCTGATTCCTTCCTGTGCTTCCATGCTTCATGTCACTTAACAGGTCTGTTGGGGGGAAATAGAGGAGGGACAGTGAGGGGTGGGGAGTTGGGGAGAGATAGCATGGGGAGAAATGCCAGATATAGGTGTTCAGGAGGAAGGCAGCAAATCACACTGCCACGTGTGTACCTATGCAACAATCTTGCATGTTCTTCACATGTACCCCAAAACCTAAAATGCAATAAAATAAAAAAAATTAAAAAAAAATAGTATTCCAAAAATTTCCCAGATCACCATTTTACATTATCGTCTTTCACATATCACATCTGTTACACCATCTTTCATATTTCACAGTGTTGCATCACCTTTCAAATTGTCATTAGCTGCATCACATACAACAGGCTCCTAAGTGTTTTCTCTCTTTCTACGTTTTGCTCCTCTCCAATTTATTCTTCACATTGCAACCAGAGTGAGTTATCTTAAAATTCAAATTTGAAAATTGCTTCCCTTATACCTCATTCATTACTCATTGCACTTAACCCAAATTTAAACTTACCAAGCTAACATACAAAAATTTCAAAAAATAAATTGTCAATTAATGATTCTATATATATTTATAAGGTACAATGTAAAGTTCTGATATATGTGTGCCTTGTGAAATAATCATATCAAGGTAATCAACATATCTGTCACCTCACATTTTTTTTTTTTGAGACGGAGTTTCACTCTTGCTACCCAGGCTGGAGTGCAGTGGCATGATCTCGGCTCACTGCAACCTCCAACTCCTGGGTTCAGGCAATTCTCCTGCCTGAGCCTCCCGAGTAGCTGGGATTACAAGCACACGCCACCACGCCCAGCTAATTTTTTTTTTTTTTTTGTATTTTTAGTAGAGACGGGGTTTCACCATGTTGACCAGGATGGTCTCGATCTCTTGACCTCGTGATCCACCCGCCTCGGCCTCCCAAAGTGCTGGGATTACAGGCATGAGCCACCGCGCCCGGCCACATTTTTTTTTTTTTTGTAGTGAGAACACTTAAAATCATTGTTTTAGAAATTGTGAAATATATGATACATTATTAGCAACTATGGTCACTGTATTGTGTAATTGATTTCAAAAAATTATTCCTCATGTCCAACTGAAATTTTATACCTTTTGACCAGCATCTTCCCATTTCCCATTCTTACTACCCCTCCACCCCTAGATACTAGTAACCACGATTATACTCTTTACTACGTACTGTAGGTTTTACTTTCTTACATTTTACATGTAAATGAGATCGTGTAGTTTGTCTGTCTGTACTGAGCTAATTTCACTTAGCATAATGTCCTTCAAGTTCATCCATGTTGCTGCAAATGACAAAAATTTCCTTTTTTAGGGCTGAATAGTATTCCATTGTATATATGTACCACATTTTCTTTATCCATTCTATGGAAAACTATTCTATGAACACGGGTTCATTTTATATTTTGCAACTGTGAACAATGTTGCAATGAACATAGCAGTACAGATATCTCTTTAGCACTGATTTAAATTTCTTTACTTATATTTCAAGAATTGAGATTGCTGGATCTCCATTCCATTTGGATCACTCATTCCACTTCTGGATATTTGAGGAACTTCTGCTTCTTATAAGTGTTTTTCGTAATGTCTGTAGTAACCTACATTCCCATCAACAGTGTACAAGTGTTTGTTTCTTTCCATATCCCTGCCAGTAATCTTTCATCTTTTTGGTAACAGGCATTCTATCAGGCATGAGGTGATATTTTATTTTGGATTTAATTTAGACTTCCCTAATGATTACTGATGTTGAACATTTTTTCATAAACTTATTTACAAAGTACCCTCAATCTTTTGTCTCTAATTTTTTTTTTTTAAGTAGATATGGGGTTTCTCCAAGTTTGTCAGATTGGTCTCGAACTCCTGACCTCAGGTTATCCACCTGCCTCGGCCTCCCAAAGTGTAGGGATTACAGGCGTGAACCACTGTTCCTGGCCTTGTCTTTAAATTTGATGGCTTCATTTCTCCCAATTTTGAGTATAGAATGCAGTCTAATTTACTAAACTTCTAGGAAGTTCTTCATGACTCCTCATTGCTCTAATATTTCTTGCATCTGGATATTTGCCATTGTATTTCCTCTGCCTGTGATACCCGTACAGCCTCTTAAAGTATCCTTTATCAAGATATTTTATCCTTTAATATTAATAATAACTTAATATTTATCAAATATATTAGTCTAGGTATCAATTTGTGGCGAAACCTACCTTCATGTTAAAAGGTAGGTTAGGAGGTCCCAACCCTGTGCTCTTCTAGTGCAAAGTACTTATCTCCACAACTACATTAACTGTACTTAATTGCATCTAACACATTGATGCCAGTCTTCTCCTAGTATCTAGTGGAATGAGGAAGGTCTTGTACTCTGAGCCAGATTGCCCAGATTAATATACAGACATAACTCTTAAGAGTTGTAAGTGCCGTATGATCTTGAGCAAGTTACTTGCTCTTTCTGAGACTCATTGTCACTATCTGTGGAATGGAGATAATAATAGTGTTCACTTCTTAGGGGGCTTAGAAAGTTTATATATGTTAGTGTATATATATTGCTTATTATAGTGTTTAGCACATAGAAAGTGCTTTATAGATATTGGATGTTTTATTACAATCCCAGTACCTGGTACAGAGTACATAGTATACATGCAATAAATGATTGTGGAATGAGCAATTCTTCCCATTGTGAAGTAACTTGATTCAGAATTAATATAGTTTTAAATCTTGGAGAGGCTAAGTGAGTGTCACTTAGACTATCCCTCTAAATAAGCAATCTCATTCCATGTTTTTAAAGGGCTATAAGGCAGAAAATGAAAAATGTATGAAAAACTATCAAATAAAAATATATTTAAAGTAAACTGTTTTCAGTAAAATTAATAACATACATTAAAATAATTTTGGTAGATTTTTTTTGTTAATAAATTGACAATTATACACTAAGATGTATTCATTTGAACAATATAAATTAAGATAAAGTAGGATCGATTTAACAATGAACAAAAATGTTTTACTGCTTTATATTCCTTTTTTTCCATTGCACTAAAAATGGCAAGTAGGCATATTAAAGCTGAGGAATTTATACTTTGTGTTTTAGAAAATTTTAGAAATGCAGCGGGACAAATATCTGTGAAGTGAATACTTGCAATCATCATTTTAACTTAAAAACACTTTAATCAAATTTGGCAAGTTTTCAGTCATTATTTCTTAAAATAGTATTTCTGCCTCTTTCAATTTCCCTTCTTTTCTGGGGCTCCCATTATGCATATGTTGATATACCTGATGGTATCTCACAGATCTCTGAGATTGTGTTCATTTTCCTTCCGTCTTTTCTCTTTCCCTTCTTCAGACTGGGCAGTTTTAGTGACCTACCTTCAACTTCACAAATTATATCTTCTGCCAGTGCAAATCTGATGTGTCTCCCTGTAATGATTTTTTCCTTTCAGTAATTTTAATTTTCAACTCCAGAATTTCTACATAGCTATTTTTCAAGTAGAATTTGTGTCTCCTTAATGATATTCTCTATTTGCTAAGACATACTTCATACTTTATTTAGGCAGGGATTCTTTCAGTTCTTTCAACATATTTGCAATAACGGATTTAAAGTTGTTTGTTTAATAAATACAATATCTAGGCTTCCATAGGGACAGTTTTTATTGACTACATTTTTTCCCTTCGTGTCTTATAACCTTGTTGCAAATTGGCCATTCCGTAATGTAATAATTGCGGAAATCAGGTTTTCTGCGTCCCCAGGGATATTGTTGTCATTTAATGTTTTTCTTTCTGTTTGTTTAGCAGCTTTGCTGTATGAATTCTACAAAGTCTCTATTTCCTGTCATGAACAGCACTGAAGTCATGGCTTGGTTAGTTTACTGGTCAGCTAAAGGTAGGACAGAGATTTTCTTAAACTGATTTTTCCTTGAAACAGTGTATCCTACTCTTTTCAGAGGAGCTCAGTATGTATTAGGGCATGCCTTTAATATTTGAGCAGTTTAACATTGTGTCTTAGCCTTCACTTTTTGCTTAGAGATTAGGGCCTTTTGGGGTTTTCCTGGGTACATGCACAGCTTTGGACATACATGGGGCTTTCTAGATCCCCAGTAATACATTGGAGCTTTTCTATGCCCACTACAAACATCTCATTCTCATCTTCCTTTATGCTAAACCCCTTGTTTGCCTCAGTTACCATGTTAAACAATTAGTTTCAACAAATGTTTTGGAGATAAGACTTTTCCTATTGAATACTGAACTAGAGAAAATAAGGGAAAGCCTTGTAAATGGAGATTTCCCAAGGAGCTTCCAGACAGATTACATATCTGAGGACAAGCATTCGGAGGAGATTCAAACCCAGTTAGCCATGTCTAGTAGCTGCCAGTCTCTTTGCTTTCACTACCATGACTGTGAAGCTGCTGGTATTCAGGGTTTTTGCGGAACTGGGGAAAATGAGGTAAGAATAGGGCAGGTTAAAGTGGTATAAGCCTTGCTGTTTTTTACTGATATTCGGCCATTTTACTTGAAGAAATTCCCTGCAGAGTGATGGAAGTTTTGGGTTAACTTCTGGAATTTCAAAAAAATATATATATATTTAGACAGTTTTTGCAAGTGTTCTCATTAGCTTTACAGAGAAGCAGATTTTTAAGGTCCTAACTACCATTCTGAGAGTCACTGCACTCTAAGAGTGTTTCACAACTTTATATTTTTCACATTTTCACTGGGACCTGGCACAACTGCTCAACCTATCAATTCGTAGAGGTGGGAATTTGCTCCCTTACTGGAGGTCATCTTCCACACTCCTGGATGGTTCTTTCTTGGAACTCCATCCTCAAATACCTCAACCACTATCAGTGTTCGGAAGTGCTTAGGGCCTGTGTAGATGTTGAGTTCCTGTTTTTTTTCCCCACTAAGATGTCAGAATGAAGCCGTTGGATCATATTTGCTCTTAGATAGCCTTGTTGAACTTCATCTGAAGTTATCTGGTGCTGAGATCATAAAGCTTTTGAAAATTTGAGTCAATGAGCTGTGCTCTCTAACAAAATCGTTTAAAAAAACTATTTGTATGAGTTTAAGGATTTAAAGGATATTATATATTGCATAGCAGTAAATACATTGTATAAGTCTGGGTGATGGGTTCCATTTTCCACTGTTTTATTTTGTAACCTTGAAAGCTCCAGTAACTAGGGTGTTATTACAGTAGCTCAATGAGAATGAATGAACAGCAGATCTTTTAACTGGAACTGTTCCTTCAGAGCAATAATTATCATTGGGGTGCAGGCATGTGAGAGTAATTTGTATTTAAAAATGAAAAAGTCCAACTTAGTAGTTCAGTGACTGTCCAAAACAGAGAAAGAAAGCATCATGATGAAACAGATGAATAATACCAACTGAATAAAGCATCAGCTCTCAGTTTTGAGTCCATAATCTGACTTGGCTTATCTTTTTTCGTGTAGCAAACTAATGGGGAGAAATACACATTTGTTTTACTATGCCATTGTTTTTCACATTCATTAAGACAAAAAAAAAATTAGATCAAACCATATGTCAGTGGCTAATCCTCACACTTTCATTAACAAAAGAAATTTTCCTGACAAAAGTTTCTGAATTGAGGCTGAGTCACTCACTTATTTCTCAGTTACTTTATTGGCAGGACAAATATGTTTTCACAAGAGAAAACTAGTGTTGTATTTAATTAACTCCTCAGATACAATACATCAATACAATTGTAATTAAGAAATTTCTTTGAGTATCTTAGAAGCATGCTATTCAGAAGACTCTTGAAACTTTTAAGTAGCAACGACGCCTCCAGGCAATGTTTCAAACGTATTTTTCCTTCTTTTTCTCTTCACTCAAAGGGAATGCTATAGTTGCTTTGATGATGTGCCTTGGTTCTATTTAGTTTTAAAATTGCATATATTAATTGTATCTGCGTATGTGTTCATAACAGCACTCTCTATATGTAAGAAAGCCTCCTTTGTTTTTATAATAAAATAACAAATTTTATTATTTAAAACTTGCAGCATTAGAATTATTCTAATTCACCTCATTCTTTATCATATTTGTTTCTGTAATGTAAGTGCAAATCTGCTAGCATTTTTTAGGCATTATTTGCAATTGTGAAAATGGTACACTTGGCCAAACAATAAAAACTCAGAGTCATGATTCTGCCATCGTAGAGTGACATTATAACATTCTGAGTTAACCCTTGATATATTTATAATATCAAGAGAGATATGTATTAAAATACTTTAGAAATTAAGCATAATTCAAATGTAATGTGAAATGACTAGCTTTAATACTAAGTTTGGTAAACTTACTGGAAACTGTGGCTTTGATGCAGAAAAATGATATAATATTGAGCAGATAACTGTCAGAAGAATAATACCAATTTTTGAAAATAAGATAAAAAGTTTTTATTTTATGTCTGAGCTAGACTGAAAGAACTGTGCTAAGATAGGTAATCTCAAATATATGACTTCTTGGAAAGTGAAATGCTCAATACGATCATTAAGGTAATGAGATTTTTGTTTTTAAAAAATACATTTGTCAATATCTTTGTTAAAATCCATATAAATTACATATATTTTTGACCGTTCATTTTAGAAGAGAATAATTGTTGCCAATATCACTGCATTTAGGTAGACAATGAGAATCAGTTTTGGTCTTTTAAAATATAACCTTTTATAAGTATAAATGGTGCATGAAATTTAAACTATGTCAAAGAAATTATCTCTCTGGCAATAAACTAGATGGCAATTTAAGCTCATTTGTTTCACAAGATGATCAATATCTTTTTTACAAACTATCATATCTTTACTAACAATATATCACTCTGATGAGGTCTCAGCTGGTTACATATTTATTATTTTTTAGATTTTTTTCTGCCTTCCAAAAAACTACCACTGACCTAATATCTTTGCCTAGTCTAACCTCGTATTTGAAAATACAAAGTGCTCATCACATCACCCTTGGGAAAAGGAAAAAGCTTTCCATAAAATATAGAGAATCAGAAGCTCTAACTTAGGAGAACTATTTAGAAAAGCTAAGCAGATATTGTCTGACTG
Source organism: Sapajus apella (assembly GCF_009761245.1). Classification (NCBI taxonomy): domain Eukaryota; kingdom Metazoa; phylum Chordata; class Mammalia; order Primates; family Cebidae; genus Sapajus; species Sapajus apella. The sequence goes on along the minus strand of NW_022436961.1, from coordinate 19,308,649 downwards.
CTGTTTCGTACTAGACCTACCAGTGTAATTTTGATTAAAATTTACCAAATATGTTGGAAGGTAAGATAGAATAGAAAAGAGATATTTGTCCTATGTGTCAGAAAACTCTCTTCTAGTCCTAGCCTGATCCACTAACCCAAACAAAATAAATCACCAATACAGCTTTACCTTAACCCAGTTATCAAACATGCCCGTAGCCTCAACATTATAGTGCAATTTTATGCATTTTTGCCGGGTGGTGCTACGGATTGAAATTGGCATAGAAAGTGGTAGTCATCTTCATTGAATTTAATATCTTAGTTTTAGAAAGTGTTCATAAATGTACGATCATAATTTTGTAGTAAATCTCCCTTTGTAAATGAGATAATTAAAAACTCAGAGTTGCTTCATATCGAAAACCATGAAGTTTCCAATGACAACATGATAAGGACTGGAATTTCTCCTATTACCTCTTGCAGCAAAAGTTCAAAATCATTTGCGATTGTTTGTACCTAACTACTTGTTATATTATCAGCATTGGTGTATCAACACATCTTAATATAAAATTGCATAAAGTAATAATAGCATTATTAGTAGTATTAATATTAGCATACTATTAACATTAGTATTATTAGTGTCATTGAAGCATTCCTTGTGAAAGAATAGTTCTGAAAATAAACCATGCCACCAAGCTGTAAGAATTTTCACCTGTAAAACAGGCTTACTAGGATTTTTTACTGAATTTTTTTTACTTACTGAATTTTCTTATAATGAAAGTGAAATAGTTGTATAGAAAATATTAAAGCATACTAAAAAAATGATAGGCTTTGGAACCAGAGGAACATTAATTCCAATTCCATTTTGAATTTGAAATTTTTCATATACTAGCTACTTAGCCTTGTCACTTTGGGTGAAATGAAGAAAATAATGCTACCTTGTAGCTTTATTGAGAGGGTTAGCAACCACAGACAGAATAGACTCTCCTTAAATTTAATTTTCTTTTTCTTTCTTTGTATTGGTATATAAAAAACTTTAAACATTATTTTTCTTATCCAGGAGCAATTTAAGTGTATGGCACTTGAAGATTTTAATTTGTTCAAACTTTAACAAATTAACATGAATGTTTTTTATTCTTTCATTAAATTTAAAATATAATAATAGAGAACAGTACGCTATTTTAAAGCAAAGCTAACAACGTTGGAGGTATAAAAAGGAAAACATTCTCTTGATGCACTGTGAATTAAGTTGTTACCCAGGCAGTATCAGGTTTGGATTCAGAAAACATCATTTTGAAAAACTCAAAGATAATCCTTTGGGAGAAAAAATGTCAATGATATATTGTAGACATAGCTACTTCAGTTATCATTCACATTAGATAGGAAACCATGTGGAAGAAGTAGGGTAAACACTACTTCAATAGCTCAGATCTTAGAAACACAATGTAGTGATAGAAATGACACCTATGAGAGTTAATGAAACACCAGGACATATTTATTGTGGAAGCACTCTAAAAAAGAAATGGGATTGCCTGCACAATTGTGCCATCAAAATGTAATTTTCAAAGTAGTCAGCAAATCACTTACTTGAATTGTGTTCTCAAATATTGGGCAGAAGAGCTCTAATGAAACACGTGATTCTCAGAAACAATTCCACACAGTCCTTACAGCATGTAGAGATCACTGTTCTGAAAACAGGAGTGTATACATAAGCTCAATTGAATATATAGGCAATTCTTTAACCTCAGTGATTAATAGCACTTGGAAATTGTATGCACAGTAGACCTCTGAAAGTTTCTTAAGACATACCCTTAAGAATTCATGTTGTGAGCAGATCACTTGAAGTTAGGAGTTCGAGACCAGTCTGGCCAACATGGCAAAACCATGTCTCTACTAAAAATATATATATAAAAAAAAAAATTAGCTGGGAGTGGTGGTGGGTGCCTGTAATCCCAACTGCTCGGGAGGCTGAAGCAGAAGAATCTCTGAAACCTGGGAGGCAGAGGTTGCAGTGAGCAGAGATCATGCTACTACACTCCAGCCTGGGCAACAGAGTGAGACTCTGTCTCAAATCAAACGGACAAACAAACAAGAATTCATGTTTGTGCAGTTTTATAGACTTTCTTATTTGTCTCTGTGTAGGTCAGAAGGAATAAGTAAGTTCATTTAGACTATTTTTATTTTATTTATTTATTTTTTAAGATGGAGTCTTACTTTGTCGCCTAGGCTGGAATGGTGTGATCTCAGCTCACTTTAACCTCCACCTCCCACATTCAGGTGACAGTTAGATTATTAATCGATGCTACTGCCGAATATAACATTTCATTATTTTAACCATATCGAAACATAAGGAAGCAACTTTTGGGCTTTCAGCGTTTGATTTTACAAACTCTATCAATAATTTCACTCTATCAAGCAAAATTGTAACCATTATAGCCAAGGTTGCTTATCTATAAAATAAAATGATTGAATTAGACTATCTTTCTGCTCTAAATTTCTATGTTCATAGGTCCAGCTGGATGATAGTATTAGTTACAAATCCCATGTCTATGTTCTAGTTTAAATTTTCTCTGTAGGTCCTTGATTTTGTGCTCAGTGTTTATGTTTTGAAGATCTTTAATTTCCTCATGTGAAAAGCAATAGGATTTAAACAGATGATTCATTTTCAATATCTATGAAATTCTGTAACATTTATACTTCTTAAATTATAGTAATATTTAAAGCTACGAATATGGGTTTATTTCACTGTCTTATGGTGTTTCAGAATGATAAAGTAAGGATTGTTAAAGAAACATTTCTGCAATTCACAGTTAGGCTCATAATCCAAGAAAGATTTCAGTTCAGAAGGTAAGGGGGTAATACGAGAGCTATTATTCTTTGGAAGTCTTAGATGTTGAAATCCAAAGAGGAGTACACTTGACCCTGGAGTTCTTTTGTCTCCTGCTCCAGATATTCTGGCTTTTTCTTTTAGGACCATTAACGAGAACACTTGTATTGATTTTTATTTGTCATATAAATTGTAGGAGTTAAGACTTGAGATGTTTCCCTTATAGGGAAGGAATTTAATCTAGTATAAAAGCCAGTTAATGAACTATTTAGAAAAATAGGTGATAGACACTGGGACTACTTTATTGTAAGCCACAAATCCTTAATTTGACCTTGATTAATGTTATACTAGAGCCAGAACCCACAAATTTTTATTTAGAGAACCTTTAGGATTATATAAATCTATTGGGCATAAATGCCTTTGAGAATGCAAACCTGTAGTTTACCATTGTTTAGACACAAAAATAAGATTAATATACATTTATTTCCTAGTTACCTCAAATTCTTTCCCCATTGTATTTAAGAAAAATTTACACTTATTTTATGTTTCATTATCTGCAAATTGAGTTTCTGGCTGAGTCCATTCACCAAAACGAGCAATGTAGTTTTTCTACTATTCAAAAGTTTGTTTAGTATTGACTGTGAAATTATAAATTTGAGAATATAAAATTTTATCATTAGAAGTAATATGTTTTAGAATGCTTGCTATTGAAAACTGTTTACATGCTTTTGTATATAATACTTACTGAGGTTGTTTATAATGACAACAATTTGCTAAAATTAGGAACATAAATAAAGATACCCACCTTCATAAAAAGTTATCACAGATTTCAGACCAGTACCTGTACATTAAATTTAAAACAGAATGCAAAATTTTGGTAATTATTATATCCAATTTTAAGAAAGAGCTTTTGTACCCGGACAGAAAGCACAACGAATATGGAGACACAAACTTGAAAGCAATAGCCGAAAGTGTAAAAGGAAAAATAAATTTATATTTGTATTCAGAGTCAAGACATTTTTGTATTGGTTATGTGTCTCATGATATTTTTGCCAAATAGTTGGAATCATTATATTTTTGTTTCTTTAGAAATATTTAAAAATCTATTGAAATCATACATTCATATTACTACTACTAATTTTATCAGAGCTAAACAACATTTTCATACATTACAAGCTAATCATTTATTAGCAGATGTCAGTCTATAGCCAGAGTATTCGGGCATTCAAGATACTGATCAAAACACTGAAGTCCAGATATATGAGGTTTACATGTCATTATGACTAGTTTAACTGATCTATGTTTTAGCACTGAAATTTACAGGTAGTATGTATATAATTCTTTCCTTATATCAATATGTTCTTGAATTTCCCCCCAGATTTCTGCAGTATCTTTGAAAAGCAGAGATTCTTTATGAAAAAAATTTGATGGTAACAGTACAATCATGGCTGTGACTTGCTTTTTAGTCACCAGGGACCATTAGAAAAATAACCAGCTAGAACTGGCTCCTTTTGCCTCAATGGATGCCTTTTGGCTGTACCTTTCACCTTCAAATGTACACTCACTTTTCCTTCTCTTGTTCCTCCGGTTTAAATCCCTTTGTCTCACCTGTGTTGTTTTTCTCTGCTTAACTTCTTTAGATTATATTTGGGTATGGGATTCTCTGCCTGGCTTTGATTTTTGTCCCGGGAAGTGGTTTCTCAGATCAGTCTTTTAGGCTCTGCACAAATGCTCTATGGCTGTCAGTTGACACTTAAATCTGCCCCAGGAATAATTCACCCTTTTTGGTGGCAACTATTTTTGTCTGGGAGGAATCACCTGGTGTTACTAAGAATTATGCTTCCTGTCAATGATACTGACCTGAGTCCAGTAGAAAGAAAGCACAGAGACATTATATAACCATAAGTTTTAAAAGAGAGGTGAATTTATGTGTTTTATCTTTCAATAAATGAAAAGTTGGCATTTTTTCATGGTTAATGGCAATTTGTCTTATTATGTCTATGTCATAATTAGTTGAAACAGTTGAGATTAAATCAAAGAAACAGAATCCTACTGATATATGTGGTAAGAAACTTATAAGAATTTGACCTTACGCAGTTGTAGGAGCTGGTTAAAGTCTGTATAAAACTGTTTTGTGTGTAATCCCAGCGCTGTGGGAGGCCGAGGCGGGTGGATCACGAGGTCAAGAGATCGAGACCATCCTGGTCAACATGGTGAAACCCCGTCTCTACTAAAAATACAAAAAATTAGCTGGGCATGGTGGCGCGTGCCTGTAATCCCAGCGACTCAGGAGGCTGAGGCAGGAGAATTGCCTGAACCCGGGAGGCGGAGGTTGCCTTGAGCCGAGATTGTGCCATTGCACTCCAGCCTGGGTAACAAGAGCGAAACTCTGTCTCAAAAAAAAAAAAAACCAAAAAACAAAAAAACTGTTTTGTGCTTATTGTTGGAGCCTAAAGTCAGTAGGGCAGGTAGTCAGGAAGGCAAGACGATACTAAGTAGAATAGAGGATGGATAAGCTGGAATCCACAATGGCAAATTGAAAGCTTCATATTTCTCCCTCTGCCTCCAAGACTTCAACTTTGATGATAAGAATACCTTCTAGAAGAACATCATATCCTTCTTCACAGAGTTAAATTCACCTCTCTTTTAAAACTTATGGTTATATAATGTCTCTGTGCTTTCTTTCTACTGAACTCAGGTCAGTATCATTGAAAGGAAGCATAATTCTTAGTAATACCAGGTGCTTCCTCCCAGGAAAAAATAGATGACATCAAAAAGAGTGAAATGTCCTTGGGGCAGGTACCCTGTCTCAAGTAGGATCCTGCAGGAGCCACAGGATGAGTAAGTGCTGTGGGCTGAATGGTGCCCCATATAGCCCCAGTGAGCCAGCAGCAACTGACAGTATGTGTAAGCTGAATTAGTACCTGGTGTTCTCAAGTCATGTTTCAAGCATAAGTATGTAGCTCCTGTTTCTCTTTCACCTGCAAGCTCTTGCACAAAGAATCTCTCTCTTATGGCTTGCATTAACTCAGGCCTATGCAAGAGAGCAATGCTGGGAAACATAACTTGGTCTAGCTAAATTGACAACACAAATTCATCCGACTGCATACAGCGATTGCCATATAAATTTACATGACCACAAACTGTATGTAAGAATTCTTATTGGGCTCCCCATTCTCACCAATATTTGTTTTTGTTCATCTTTGTTTTTATATTTTTGCAGTGATGCTCATTATAAAATTATAGCTCTCTTTGGTTGGCTTTAACTTGTACTTTTCTAATTAGTGATGGATTGAATGTATCACCATGTGCTTACTGACCACTTGTGTTTCTTCTGTGGAATTGCCTGTTCATATCTCTTGCCCTATATTTCTATTGGGTGGTCTTCTATTTGTCAATGTGAAGGAGAACTTTTTAGATTCGTATTATTAATTTTCTTATGATATATAATTTTCAAGTATTTTTTTCCAATTTGTGGTTTGCTTTTTATGTTTTAAAAGATTTCCATTCATGAACACATTTTTTAAAAATTTGGTGATGAAATTTTAAGAGTTTTTAAGAAGCATTTTATAGTTTATATTTAAGGCATACAACATGATTTTTTAAGTATACATAATGAAATAATTCCTGTAGTCAGGCAAATTAACGTATCTGTCATCTCACAGTTACCTCTTGGAGAGTGTGTGTGTGTGTGTGTGTGTGTGTGTGTGTGCGCGCGCGCGCACGCGTATGTGTGGTAATATCACCTAAAATCTACTCTTTCAGCACATTTCCAGTATACAAAGCAATATTATTAGCTATTATCCTTGTCCTATACATTAAATCTCTAAACTTACTCATTCTACTAATTGTAACTTAGCAGCCCTGGCACTACATATCCCTATTTTCTCCCTTCCCTAAGAGTTCTTAATATAATTACTTTTGGTATTTTGTTTAGGACATCATTCTGTATATTAGACCATAAGCAATTCTAAGGCTTACACATTTCTTTTTTTCTCTCCTGTTCTAAAGCATGCTGTGTGATGAGTTACATTACTATTACTGTTGTTTGACCCATGTGGATGACACATTGTCTCAGTATTAATTATTAAGTCCTTCTTTCTCTCTTATACATAATATATGTAACAAGTTTCTGTACAGGTTATTTCTGTTTTGGGGTTCTATAAAAATTACTTTAGCTTTGTAACAAACCTTGATAATACTTCTCGGTGAGTATTTTAGCTATTATTGGCCATGAGATTTTCAAATAAATTTTCAAATCATAGTATCCGTTAACTAAAGAAATGTATTGCAGTTTCCATTTGGAATTGTATTAAATGCATAAGCCAGTTTGGGTTGAACTAATTGTCTTGTCTTATCTCTCCATTTACTGTAGTCTGCTTTAATTTACAAAATTTTATCATTTGTAGGTATAAAGTCCTTGTCTAACTTTGTGTGGGATTATTTCTAGGTGGCAAATAGATGTTAATTTTCTAAAAATGACTATATCTGATAATAAAAGAGTCAATTGATTTAATATTCTTACCATAGTTTCTCTGCATTTGCTATGTTTATATTATGCAATCATGCATCTGCAAATAATGACAGTCTTTTTCACTTTCCAATTATTAAATATTTTATTTCTTTTTCTGGCCTTATGACACTGTCTAGATCCTTTAGTACAATCTTTTTTCTTATTTCTTTTATTATGGTAAAAAACACATTTATTTAGGCAATTAGCAAGGGAAAGAGAGTCCTCAGTAAGGCTTCCCTTTTAACAAAAAGGCAGCCACCAAATCATTCGTTTTCTAACAGAACAGCCAGTAAAATTGAACTGCAGACATAGATAAGCAAGCCAGAAGCTTGCACGGGTGAATGACGGCAGCTGTGCCAATAGGAAAAGGCTACCTGGAGGCCAGGTGTGTTCAACATGGAGGCTACCTGTTATTTCATACGGATATTTTTGTTCTTTCGTCTCATTTTGTGATTTGCACTTCTTAATCTTTTTGGTATGTAAAAACCCCAAAATCATTATTGTGACATTGAAAGTTGGTGGCTAATGAAGTAAACAAAAACATTAACATTGGACAGCTTTGTAGAATATCTGGCACAATGAATGGCCCTCACAAAGTGACTACTAATATAACTAATTTTGAATGTTTACAGCTACATACAAATAGAGGATGATTCTTGCTGCACTTATATAGGTTTTCATTTTTTTGGGTAGTATCTATGTACACTATTATTATAATCAAAATCATTTTTGTTCAACTTCTGGAGAATCTATTATTGAAATTAAATTGTATCACCCTTTGAATGAGAGTCAATTTTTTCCTTTGCAGTAAAAAACAATTTCTCTTTACACTTCAGTATTTTATAAAATATACTTTACTACTACAGATTTGTTGTGAAAATAAACAGATACAATAACGCATATCTCTTTATTTTCTTGTGATAATGATTCAAATTATGATACCTATTAAAATTCATATGCAGTGCTATAATTAGAAATAGGGGAAAGCAGATGGCATATTACTTAAAATTCTGTTTTACAAAGGAAACTACATGTACTAAAGGAACCTAATTGCAGCATTTTAACATGTTTAGATATTGAAAATTTATTGCATTTTATAATCTTGTTAACAGTTTCTGCCAAGAAGAATATGATTACATGAAGAAGGTGTAAAAATAATTTGGATGACTCCTCCATGCATAATTCAGCAAGACAACCTATGAAAAAAGACAATAAGGAGTTAGCAAGTTATTTAAAAATTTTTAATTTTACTCCATCCTTTAAGAAACAGCAGATGCTGGGGAGGATAAGGAGAAAAGGAATGATTTCACACTGTTGGTAGGAGTATAAATTAGTTCAACTATTGTGGAAGACAGTGTGGCCGTTCCTCAAAGATCTAGAAGCAGAAATACCGTTTGACCCAGCAATCCCATTACTGAGTACATACCCAAAGAAATATAAATCATTCTATTATGAAACTACATGAGTGCATATGTTCATTGCAGCATTAACCACAATAGCAAAGACATGGAATCCACCCAAATGCCCATCAGTGATAGACTGGGTAAAAAAAATGTGGTACATATACAACATGGAATACTATGCAGCCATAAAAAGGAATGAGATTATGTCCTTTGCAGGGATGTGGATTAAGGTGGAAGCCATTATCGTCAGCAAAGTAACTCAGGAACAGAAAACCAAACAGCCCATGTTCGCACTTACAAGTGGAAGCTGAAGGAGAGAATACATGGACACATGGGGGTGGATAACACACACTGAGGCCTAATTGGGGCAGGGAGGGAGAGCATCAGGAAGAATAGCTAATGGATCCTGGGCTTAATACCTATGAGATGGGTTGATAGGCGCAGCAAACCACTATGGCACACGTTTACCTATGTGACAAACTTACCCATCCTGCACAAGCAACCTGGAATTTAAAATAAAAGTTGAAAAAATATTTAGGTAAAAATGTGAATAAAGCAGACTATTCCTTTAAAATTTAAAAGATACAGTCATAGAAAAATCAGTGGGTTATGAAAGTGTACAGTATGATTGAACCCAATTTGGTTTATCATATGTTTAGTTGAACTGTGGGTTAGTTATATTAACATTTACCTAATTAATATAGTAACCTTAAAAATTAGATACTACATCCTCATTTTACAAATGGGAGAAATAACCACATAAGGTTAAGTAGTTTTCCTAAGGCTGTACAATAGCAAGTGAGATGCTTAAAATATAGGTACTTGAAGTTAATGAAAAACCCTCATTAACAATCTGTACTCTGCCTGAAGGCGAAGAAGCTCTGATAACATGTGAACATGATATTGCTGGTTATTGGTAAGGACAGAACACTCTATTGATGTAGATTGAATATGTGGAATTATTTAACAAAAAATTTTGAAGAGCTGCTATGAAACAAAGTGTGTGCTAAATGTTGAAAACATAGCAGTAAACAAGATGGAAAAAAATGCTCTCAATTTGGAGACCTAAGCCCATTGGTACCAGATTTGGGTGTCGTCAAACAAGGATTAGCTCTCCAGTCAGAAAGGAAACAACACGTTTGTACATTACATTTCTTTTTCGAAAGCATCTTAGCAAGTTTTTGTCATTATGTAGAACATAATGTTCTATAACTTTATTCTGATTATAAAAACAACACATGCTTCCTAAAGACATGCTGGAGAAAGAAAAACAACATGAGCAATTATATAATTATCTAATGGTAGCATTTCTAGGGTCACATTTTGTCCCTTGAATTAAGATAATAATGGGAATGCACTTTGCTGTTTCTTTCATTTTACAGTACATTTTGAATAATTATTAAGTTATTTAATACCAACTATGAAATGATTAAAAATATATAGAAGCACAAAGAAGAAAAGAGCCACTAGTTATAATTTGACCTTCCCAAGTTTATTACTATATTTTGTTGTCTTTTTATGTATTTATATTATAGTAATTATTACAGTAATTTAAAATTTGACATATAGAAAAGTTAATATCTTTATTTTTTAAATCATAAGTATTTGATAGTCCATTTCCCTAATTGAGGTTAGTAAGATTTATAAAGCTGTGAGATAGAACTGTTTGTTTATACATTTTCGTCCATAGATCTGAATTTTCAGATGATGGATTTGTTGAACTGGAGTAAGTTCATGATAATGAATCTAAGCATTTTCAATGGATAGAGTATACACTGTCTAATGGCTTTGTTTCTTTTTTTTTTTTTTTTGAGGCAGAGTCTTGCCCCGTCCCTCAGGCTGGAGTGCTAGAGTGCAGTGGCGCATTCTCGGCTCACGGCAACCTCTGCCTCCCAGGTTCAAGCAATTTTCCTGCCTTGGCCTCCCGAGTAGCTGTGACTACCTAGCTAATTTTTGGATTTTTAGTAGAGACTAGAGATAGGGTTTCACCATGTTGGCCAGGCTGGTCTCGAACTCCTGACCTCAAGTGATCCATCCACCTCAGCTTCCCGAAGTGTTGGGATTATAGGCATGAGCCACTGTGCCTGGCTGTCTAATGACTTTTCAGAATGTTCTTAATTTAAATTCGTAAAAGTAGTGTCTGTTAGATTTGTAGCCCTGAATTATTATTGCTAACACTGAGCTGTGAAACATCAGGATATTTTAGACAAATGATATCATTTTTGTCTGCTTTCAGTTATTTACTTGTAGCCTGCTTAAACCTTTTCTGTATCTTAAGTGGACATTAGAATTATTTGCCAGGGCATTTTTTTTTCTTTTTCAACTTTTTTTTTTCCTTTCATGGGTATATTGCATGGGTTTGGGATATAATTAAACCCATCAACCAGGTCGTGAGCACAACACTCAAAAGGTGGTTTTTCAGCCCTTTCCTTCTTCCCTCTGTCCCTCCTCTAGCAGCTCCCAGTGCCTGTTTTTCCCCTATTTATGTCTATATGTAACTTTGATTGAGCTCCCACTTAAACGTGAGAACATATAATATTTGATTTTCTGTTTCTGCATTGCTTCACTCAAGATAATGGCCTCTGGCTGCATCCATGACCACAGCTTTACTAGGATATTTCTTTGACAATGTCCTGGGGTTGGCCAGTACAGGCCGTGGGAACAGAGGGAATCAAACAGCCAGCAGGCAGTCAGCTTGTGAGGATGCATAGACCACAGCCCCAGTGTGGGTTCGAATCCTGACTCTGTCCCCTAACAGATGTGTGACTTAGGCTCTTTGTGCATCAGTTTTCTCATAGGACATTCCAATTATTGTATTTAGCTCTAACATTTATACTTGGTTCTGTTTTATAATTTCTACATTTGTATTCAGATTGTCTATGCAATCACTATCATGCAGTTCAGTTCTCTTGGTTTCCTTTAGCTCCTTGGCCATGATGTCCTTTCTTTATTTGAGCATCTTTGTGGGTCAGTAGGGGATTCTTTAAAGATCGTATTGAGGAAAAACATGATAATGCGTATGGAACACTTAGTATAATACTTGGGCTACCCACAGAACCTCTCAATAAGTATCAGTTCATTGTTAGTAAAGACCAATCCTGATGCATCCATAGATTTGGTCCTATCAATCTTTTACCATAATCTTTGATGAAGACTCTCTATAATCACATAAAATTTTTAACTGACGAATGGGCCACTGTTGCTATGAGTTTAGGTAAATCTCAATAAGGAAGATTGGTTTTTATGTAAGCCTTTGCTGATACCTATAAGATGAATAAACAGTATATAAAGCCTCTTACAGTAACAACTAACACTGTTCTAATGTTGGTAAGGCCATATTAACCTTTTAAAAATAAAAGAAGTTGCTACTGGTGAAAAATCAAAGAGATGGATCAACAGAAAGCCCAGAACACTAAAAAAGTCGTACATCACTAGAGAAGAGAATTGTTTAGTAAATTCTGTGAGATACGTGTTTACCAAATTTGATGAAAACAGAGCAATTTAAATTCTCACCTTGACATTACAAATGTATTTAAATTTCATAATATCAAAGAGTTATACTTTTTAAACATCTTTGGAAAGATTAGGAAAAAATTTCTGTCAAGACCTTAAAGGAAGGATATTTCCTACTGTTTAAAATTATGAAAAATCAAATATATTTTAAATAGTCTATGTTTAGAAATATAAAAAATTTAACAACCAAAAAATTTATCACAGATGTGGCATATTATGAATATTATTATCATATGCAAAAATCTCATAGAAATAAACATGAAAACATTTTCCTTAGCTTAGTCAATTCTCAAGAGAATCCAATTCTATATGAGGAAGAACAAAGGAAACAAAGATGAATTAGTTTCTAGATTCTTGTTGGGGTCTGTATATAAGCTGACTAAATGTCACAAAAAAGCCTTGAAGTACAAATATATTTCCATCTATTTGGTAAAGAGACTGAAGCTAAGGCAGATTCAGTAACTTGCCCATATCTATATTTTAATAATAATAGAGAAGCCACAGTCTTTTTTCTACACATATATGGGGCAAATTCATCCTCACTTAGGATCTTATTAAGGCAAAATAAAAAATGATGTAATATTTTTATTGAAGAGTATAAATTTATTTTCAAATAAAAATTCCAAATCTTGTGTATTATCATAACACCATTTATAAATTAAGGAAAAAATATAAATAAAGTATGGGATATACTTTTGATGAGTTTTTTTGTATTATTAAATGAATGATTATATAGATGGCTACATAAAAAATTGACATAAATATTAGAATAAAATGAAATATATAATTCATTCTGTGACCTCATCTAGCTTTAAAAAAAGTAATGTAAAAAATCATTTTGTGCTGATAATGGTTTTTGTCCTTCTGTTTTCTCAATTTTCTCTGTTATGTATTTGTTTCTTCTATATGAAACATTAAATATCAATTTAAAGAAGAAAATGAAAGAATGGCATGAATATGCCAGTTTAAGAAAGTCTGTTATCATTTTCTTTCATCCCTTCCTTACTAAGGCAACATTTCTCTTTTCTAACTTGGAATGTGTCAAAGACCATCTGGGTTATTTATATTCATATTCTCTGCACAATGGGAATATAGATTCATATTTACACAGGTGAATTGGGGGCAAGGAGTGGCAGGTACTGCTTTACACCAGAGAGACTTTGCTGTTGCAAATTCTCATAATTTTTAAAATTACTTTATCTGTGTAAAGTTTGATGATTCAGAATTCTTGATATATGATTTGAATTTTTTAAGGATTTGCCAGCTAGTGAGTATAAATGATAAAATATTAATAATAGGGTTCTCAATTTTACTGATTTTCACTAACATGTACACTAAATGATAATTAATTTGAACATTTAACCCTTAGTCTCCACATAATTCTGAGCATCTCCAAGGTGTGTCTTTGTGACACATGCCTGACTCAATTAAAGTACTCTTGGAAAAATATTAATAGATAAGAATAAAATGGCCATCTAGAGATTACTGTAGAATAATACATTAGTCTTTGTTGGGTCTTTTATATGCTTGCTTCATCCTTCCATCCCCAGCTAGCTAAATCAGTGAGTAAAAACAGGAAAATGTAGATAATTCTATAATGTATAATTATCCTCTCTACTTTTGCCAGTTAATTCTTTTAGAAGAATTTTGCAATTGATTTTTCAACAACGTTTTCTTGTATAGTGTTGTTATGTTGCCAGTTATCACCTTTTGTGAATGCTCTTATATTATAATAATGTATTTGTCTTCAACAATGAAAATGTTTTTCTAGAATCACAGTTTGCCATTGAATTTTGATTGTTTAATGTTTAGTGCACAGAGGTGAAATTAGTGACTAAGAAGACCAAAATGTGATATAAAACAAAGCTCAAAATTCATCTTTTATAACAAAAGATCCAGCATATAATTAAGCCATTACATATTTGAAAAGAATTAATATTTCCAAAATATGCTGTTATTTTAAGGAACAAAAATAATTCCTTAATATATTAAAAAATTGACACTAAAATTATAGTTTATTTCCCCAAAAGTTACTATTCATAGGTAATTTACTATAGTGGTATCATTTTTCTTAAAGTAGAGATAGATATTCAGCCATGTAGAGGAACTAATATTTGTAATTTTTTTTTTTTTTTTTTTTTTTTTTTGAGATGAAGTCTTGCTCTGTCACCCAGGCTGGAGTGCAGTGGTACAATCTCAACTCACAGAAACCTCCACCTCCTGGGTTCATGCAGTTCTCCTGCCTCACCCTCATGAGTATCTGGGATTACAGGTGCCTGCTACCACATCTGGCTATTTTTTGTATTTTTAGTGGAGATGGGGTTTAGCCATGTTGGCCAGACTGGTTTCAAACTTCTGACCTCAAGCGATAGGCCTGCCTCGATCTCCCAAAGTATTGGCATTAGAGGCATGAGCCACTGTGCCCAGCTTATAATTTTTTAAAAAGGGCTATAAAATTTAAATGATTGGATATAAGATGCAATTAAAAAAAACATTTTAAATGTCTTCTATAACATGTGATATGTCAGTGAGTACTTCTTCAGGAGTGGAAATCACTTGCTTTGGTGTAGAGGAAGAACTTCAGGCATTCATCTAGCCCATAGCAATTTTATTTTATCTTCAGTTCCTATAACGCATTTCTTTTGATTATCTATTGCCATGTAACAAATTATGACAAACTTAGTGGCTTAAAACAACAAACACTTATTATTTCACAGTTCCTTGGGTCAGGAATAAGGGCATAGATTAGCAGGATCCTGAACTGAAACCTGTCAACATTTCATAAGCTGAAATCAATGGTGACAGTAGAGTGGTGGTCTCATCTGAGGCTCAACTGGAAAGGATCTGCTTGCAGGTTCATGTGGTTGACAGCATTCAGTTCATTGTGAATTGTTGAACTGAGGGCCTCAGATCTTTTCTGGCCATGAGCCAGAGGCTGTAGTTGGTCTCTTGTCGGTACATGAGACTGTCCACATTTCATCTTATTTCATCAAAACCAGCAAGGAAATGACACAATACAAAGAGTTTGCTTGCCATATAGAAGTTACAGTCTTATGTAATGCAAGCATGGAATTAACATCCCATAACATTTGCTTTCTTCTATTGGTTTTAAGAAGGTCATGGGTCCTGCCCACACTCAAGGGAAGATTACATAAGACATGCATATTAGGAGTCAGGATAACTGGTGATCATTTTAGAGTTTGTCCACTATGGTTTTAAATATAGGGAAATATCCTAGGAATAATAGGCAACATATATATGTAATTGTATAAGAGAAAAGAACACATAAATAATTATTGATTTTCTTTGTTGTTTTGGTATCAGCTATTTACTCAATGAGAAATGTGGGCATTTTAATAAATAATACTAGTAATGGTACATTGAAATCATATTACAGAACAGGCTTTTTTTTAGGATACAGAACTTCTAATTTTTACATAAATATTAATACTTTAAATAGCACTACTTTTAATGACAAAAACAGTTACTTTTGCATCAAGCTAATATTAAGAATAAAAAAACGAAAGCTTAAATAGCATAAGAAAAGATTTGAGCAAAGTAAAAACAATACTGTATTTTATCCAAGCTAAGGTGCGTTAATTGTAAGATGCACTATTGTCTTATATACCACTAAAAGCAATACTGTTAGTTTTGCCCCATGACACAATACTTTTTTTTCTAAGAGTTGTGTATTTACTGAAGGATCTCTTTTAGGCTTAATTTGTTACATAAATATAATAGAAAAATAAAGTGAAACAAATTAGGCAAAATATTCCTGAAGTTTCTTCATATCTGGAATCTGAGTGTTCTGAATTGACCTTTTGAGACAGAGTAATCCAGGTGCATATTTTCACACACATTATGGTCCTCCCTGCTCTGAAATACTCTGTAATACCAGAGATTTAGGGGAACAGCATTTCTAAAGGAATCTATAAAATAATTTAAAGCTCTTTGTGCTGAACTCTAAAACTGGCTTTGCGAGTATGTAGAGCTGGTCTATTTTTCTCCTTAAGACTGTTCCTAAATATATCAAGCCACTGTAGATCCCACCTCTCCCTCACAATCACTTTCTCCTGGGGATGAGATGTGTTTATTCCGCTATTGAATCCAAGTTTTCTATCCAAGCATTGACTTACATCCTACTAGTTTTGACCCTGAAACTTTTGTTGCTTGCTCACGTATAGGCAGTGACAACTCCATCATGCCAGGCCAACAGCCATTGTTGGGTGGTTATTGAGTTCAAGAATTATGAAATGTGAAGGAAACGTACATCATAATACTCTGTGAAGTACAATAAGTGTTATACCCACAATTTAAACTCAAATTTATATTATACCAAAGCATATTATCTTTTCTATCCATCATATGAACTTCAAAAACAGCTGTCTACAAAATTAAAGGATTCTTGACTTTAGTGTGAAGCTCTTTTAGATATTTTTAGCTGTTTCCCCCTCATGACAGTAAAAACTACAAAAAAAACTTGATGTTTCTCTTATCTTGCAAATAATCTAAGGAAAATATTACTTTCCCAGGCAAATTTGAAGTTATTCCTATAGCTTTTATTTTAGAGACTGTAAAGGTGTTCTGAACTCAGTAGCACATTGTATCCAAAAGTGCTTTGATTGCAGATTTCTGTCAAGGTATGCGATATAATAATAAATACACAAACGAAAATACAAAACTGGTCTTTGTAAGAAAATCAGTTCAGAATATTAAAGCTGTATGTGGAACCTTTTCTAAAATTTAGTTTCAAATTTTAAAAATGCCTCATTATTTTTACTTTGTACTTTATTCATATATTATAAATGATATATTGCTGTTATAAAAATGTTCTACTTCTCTGCAGAGTTCAAGAAAAAAAGAAAAAAATATTCTTGGCAATGTAATATAACTAAAACAGTGCAATCGTTTAAGTAATGCTTGTAGGAACTTAATGTTTACATGGGCATTTGCTATAAAAATAAGCTGGAGTACCTGTGTTGTCTCAGAACAGAGTTTAGGTAATAGAATAAAAATATGGAATTAATAAAAACATCATAATCAAATATTTTATAAAAGAATCATAAAGGGAGAAATATCAATGTAACTCTACCAATGATGCAAGTCTCAAAAGCTTTATGATAAAATAAATGGGTATATCCATCCTCCATTTTTAATAAATATTCAAGAGTAAAATTAGAAATATTGGAAAAGAATGTATATATCCCAGATTAATGCATTAAAAAAAAATAAGAAAAAAGGGCCCGGGCAGCTGTAATTGTTATTGAATTTGGTCTATAGCACTATTTTCTTTAAAAGAATAAAATGGTGACTATTATCATCAGTTAAGGATTTTTGGTTATGGCAATTGAAATTGACTCTGATTAACTTAAGTAGAAATTTGATAGAAGAGCAGAAGATCAAACACCGCATGTTCTCATCATAGGCGGGTGTTGAACAATGAGAACACATGGACACAGGGAGGGGAGCACTACACACTGGGGTCAGTTGGGGGGAAATAGGGGAGGGACGGTGGGGGGTGGGGAGCTGGGGAGAGATAGCAAGGGGAGACATGCCAGATGTAGGTGATGGGGAGGAAGGCAGCAAATCACACTGCCACGTGTGTACCTATGCAACAATTTTGCATGTTCTTCACATGTACCCCCAAACCTAAAATGCAATAAAATAAATAAATGGGGGGGAAAAAAAGAAGTTTAAGTTTTCTGAAAGTTTATTGATTGTTCAGTTCAGATGGGAATTCTCAGGAAAGAACTGCTCATAGAAAAGAGTAGGAGGTGCATTTACTATGAAGTAATGAAACTGAAGTTTCAAGTTTTTCCAAGGCTTTACAAGTAACTTTTGTTATTTTGCTTTCTTTCATTTTCAAGTGGATCCTCCAGACCATATAAGCTGTAGTCCCACATAACTTGGAACCTCTCGACTTTAGGAAGCACAGTGATTCCATTCATGAGAACACTGTCAGAATACGAAAGTGTAATGAATAGGCTCTGTCTTTCCATCTTTACATTATTCTGCTTAAGAGTTAAGTTCCTAGAAGAGAGAGAACCCAGTAGGCCTAGCTTTCTTAGGTCATGAGAACACACTGTAACCAGAAGTTACAGGTGAATGACAGCAGTTGTGCCAACAGAAAAGGGGCTACCTTGGAACTAGGTATTTTCAAAATGGCAACTCCATCTTCCCTTCTCTTTGACAACCCCATGTACAGTAAGGGGCAGGCAAGATGGCCAGGGCCAAGCAAAGATTCTATTTGCATAGTAAGATTTCTAGCCTAGGAAGGCTACCCATAGTGGAGAAGAAATTCATGAAGGTTTACCCCTACATCTATCCTCATCTTTAGCCCTAAACATATGCTTTCAATAAACTTCCCACCTGACATAATGCAAATATTCTATATAAAAATAGAATTGTCATCCTACCCCTAAGAAAAATGTTTTCCAGCTTCAATTCCAAGATTTCTAAATGGTATTCATTGTCCTTGTAAGGCCGGTTGCCTCCTGGGGAGTCAAACTCAAACGGACCCTCTGAGCCTGATGACTATGTCATCACCCAAGATTGTTATCTGGCCTCGCCACATGGCTTCCCACAGCCGCCTCTGCATACCATACCCAAGCCCACACTCAGCACTAAACTATGCATCCAACCCCCAGCCTGCTGTTGAAAAACCTTGCAAAAGAATTTTTAAAGAAGCCCCACCAAACCCTGCCCGGTAGCAGTCTGCCCTGTACACCCCCCCGCCGGCTGACTTACCCAAGGTCCTGCCCACCTACCAATGGCAACTAGCTCCAGGCATTTCCTGCCTCTCAACAGCCAATGAAATTGCCTTCACTTTGTTTCCCCAATAGCCAATCAAGGCCCACTTACCCAAGGTCCCGCCCGCCTACCAATGGCAACTAGCTCCAGGCATTTCCTGTCCCTCAACAGCCAATGAAATTGCCTTCACTTTGTTTCCCCAATAGCCAATCAATTGCCTTTCCTCCCCATAAAACCCCATGCTCTAAACAGCTGGGGTCGACTTCTTTGGTCCCTTCCTGGACCACAGAACCTCACAGGGAGCTGAATAAATTAGCTTCTCATTTTCTTACACTGGCCTCAGTTTCCCCATTTTACTTCGGCAATAAACCTTACAGTCCTTAATTTCCACCATGATCTTGTTCAGGTATATTGGCTAAATATATCACTAGCAAATGGTAAAGTTAACCATCAACAGCATATTCCTTATGCAATAATGAGGAAAAGAAAATGAAAGGGAAATTTGAAATATATGTAGAATGCTAGAACTTATTCCTTCTATTTAGCTGTAATTTTGTATCCTTTAAGAAATCTCTGCGGGGCGCGGCAGCTCACATCTGTAACCTCAGTACTTTGGGAAGCCAGTGGATCACAAGGTCAGGAATTCAAGATCAGCCTGGCCAAGATGGTGAAACCCTGTGTCTAATATAAACACAAAAATTAGCCAGGTGTGTTGGCAGGCGCCTGTAATCCCTGCTACTTGGGATGCTGAGGCAGAGGATTGCTTGAACCCAGGAAGTGGAGGATGCAGTGAGCCAAGATCATGCCAGTGCAATCCAGCCTTGGTGATAGTGCAAAACTGTCTCTAAAAAAAGAAAGAAGGAAATCTCTCCCGTAGCACAAGAGGATGTTAAAAAGGAATTATTTAGGCAGATAGTGAGGGCAAAGAAACCCTCTGTAAGGTTTTCCTTTAATGAAAAGCAGCCCCCAGATCATTTTGTTTTCTAACAAAGAGCAGCCTGTAAAATCAAGCTGCAGACATAAAAAAGAACACTACAAGCTTGCACGGGCAAATGCCGGCAGTCATGCCAATAGGAAAGGGGCTACCTGGGAACCAGGCATTTTCAAAATGGCAGCTTCATCTTCCCTTCTCTTTACCAGCCCCTAGTACAGTAAGGAGCACGCAAGATGACCGAGACCAAGCAAAGACTCCATTTGCATATGAGAAGATTAGGTTGGAGGGGCCAGTTTCTTTTGGTGCTATGTAAACATCATGCCTGGTCCAACCAATCTGTGACCCCTATGTAAATCAGACACAGCTTCCTCAAGCCTGTCTGTATAATCTGTTGCACTCCACTGTTGGCTGGAATTCCCACTCAGTTGCCGGTCAGTCTCACGGGAGAGAGAGCTATTCTCTGTTCTCTTTCTTTTGCCTATTACATTTCCACTCTTAACCTCACTCCGTGTGTGTCTGAGTCCTTGATTTCCTTGGCATTAGGCGGTGAACCTCCAGTGTTTACCCTATACAATGACGCTGCTTCAGTAATATGTTGTATAGTTTCAAATAGCTAGAAGGAGGATATTGAATATTCCAACGCAAAGATCTGACATGTTTGAAATTATGAATATGCTAATTACCCGAATCTTATCACTATGTGATTGAAACATCCTATGCACCCTATGAATAGGTATAATTATGTGTCAATTAAAAATTATATTTAGAAAAGAAAAAATTAATTTCTTTACATAATTAAAAAAAGAAATACATATATGAAGGAGGATGAGTAGCAGTCAAAAATAGCTCACATTACAACTTAGATATCCAGAAAAATAGATTGCAAAACACCTACAGTCTTTCTCCTGTGCTCTGACATTCTGCTTAGCAGGAAAATGATTAGCTGAATGTCAAATAATATTACGTTTAGTCTGAACTGGTAAGCAAGAGTTTTTTTAGATTGTGCTTCATCTTTCATGTGGATAAAAATGCTCAGTTTCTCAGATCCCTCTCCTTCCCCTGCTTCTCTCCTTACATTCAAGTGGGTGAGTATTGAGGGAGAATGCACGCTTCTGTCTTGGGGAATGAGGTAAGGAGCAGCACCCTGGCCTCATGCTGGTGTGGAAGGTATACAATGGTTTTACATTTCATCCTAGTAAATTTCTGTCCTTTTAGTATGTTCCTGGTCCTGAAGTGTGTAATGAGTGATCATGGTTCTCTTGGTCCATTGCTAATCTTTCAGTACATATTAGCTAAATGGTCTTGGCTCAGTTTCTACTGATGGCAGACACTGAGGCTCTCTGTGTATTCCATTGTGTTACAGCCTGATTCCAGCATCAGCTAAGAAGCCACCTCATGTTACTCTGACAGAGCCAGTGGCAGGCTCACTGGGTCTTCAAATAGCTCCCTGATTCACAGTGTACTGAAGACAGCCTAGGAGAGCTAAACTTTAGTGCCTGCCTCTCTGCACATAAGCACACTAGATGCGGGCATGCTAAATCATTGCACAGTAAATTATTTGCTTCTTGTTGCCCTCCATTTGTCTAACTACCCTGCTCTATGAACATGTTTCCAAAAAAGAAAAATAAAGTGATGTATGTATAGGTATATGGTCCTTTGCCTTGATATCATGTTCCTACAATCACCTTTATCTGAAAAGAGCAGGCTTTCCCTCCATCATAATATTAATAACATCTTCTCCTTCCTAGCTCTACAAGATGAATAGATATCTAAGCCTTAATGAAAAATGGAGATATTCTAATAAATTACTCTAATTAAATTATGGGACAATCTATGATCTGAGTCCTCCAAACTCCATTATGATAGAATTGGGAACATCTTTTTTCTATACAATCGCTTGACTTATAGAACTATGTAATCCTATTTGTGTGAATGATTGAATCTGAATATTGTAGTATTCTTCATCCTGGCATACCAAATTCTACTTTCCTGGGCTTATGGTTGTCTGGAACATTATAATCATGCCATTGGCTACAAAGAAAGTACAGTACAAAAATCGAAATCTCCCAATATGAAGAGATGATCAAATGCTACAAAATATATATTACCAGTTAATTCTGGCAGAATAATGTAGCTAGATGTAGTTATTTTCCCAATGAAGTATTATAAGCTCTTGACAGTTCTATTTTTAGAGAGGTTATTTTCATAATTAAAAAATATCTATGTGTGTGTGTGTGTGTGTATGTGTGTGTGCGTGTGTGTGTATATATATATGAAGGAGGAAGAATAGTAGTCACAAATCAGGCAGAATATGTACAATTACAATTGTACATATTCTAAGGGTGGGAATAAATCTTCACTTCTAGGCATGGTGGAGTAACCAGGTAATATCCAGGGTCCATTGGTATAAATCTTTGATCCAATTATAGAGGAGCAATCCCCTTTTCCCTGTAAGCATGGGTCTATAACTTCTTCTGACTCCATATTATCTTTTTCTGTATATTTATCTAACTGCTATCATAGTTTCCAATCCAGTGGAAACATTATTTTGTCCGTTGGTGGAAATAATCCCCTTGAGAACCAAAATATCAAAACAATAGTGAAAACCAGAATAAAATGTTTTGCTACTGAGTCATTAACCACTGTTTCACTGGGTTCTAGACTATGGGAAAAACAGCAACACATATGGGATGCTTGTACTGCCGCTAGGTCTTGCTAGGAGTGTTTATTGCTTTAGATCCCACTAAAACTCTTTTCTGGCCACTTTGGTGTATGGGTCTAAATTGGTATAAGTTACTTTCAGAATTTAAAAAAGTCAGTAAATGTAATGAAGCAAATCTTCTAAAGACTACAACATGTAGCAAATTTTTTCTCACTCTGAAGTGAGTGTCCTATTATTGATTCTCAGTTGAAAGTTAATTGATAAGGCGGATTCTTCTATTTTCAGAGAATCGATTTCCCCTCTTCAGTATGAATGCAACTTACCAAGGCCATTTAGGATGGTTTCTACTCTTCTTTCCAGATTCTATTAGCATGACGTTATCAGTAGATTGCATCAACGTCATGCCTTGTGGGATGATGGGCTTCTAAAGTCCCACAGGTGATGATGTAGCACAGAACCTTAGTGTCGATACCCTCAGAATCAGATGTTACTGGTATATGACTGTTCCTACCAGTTAGGTCAAACAGATTTTTATGATCTCCGTTTATTAAAATGTGCAAAAATGCATGGGTCAGGAAATAGCTGCATATCACTTATGAAGGACTGTATTAATATTCTCCAAGAAATAGACAACATTGAAAACAATAGCTGTAAGTAGTGTCGCCAGCTGACTCAAATTATAAGAATCCACTACTAATTTCCCAAACCTATACTCTGCAGCATGGGCTAAAATGTTGGAAGTAAATTGAGATATACTGGAATCATAGCCCCTGAATATTTCAAGCCTTTCATGGTACCACTAATGCATGCATTTTTCTCTAGAAATTCTGATTTGTGAGGTTGTTTCCTGTCTTTATCCTTCACTAAACTATTTGCTCCATGAGGGCTGAAATTATATGTGGTTTATTCATAATTATATCCTAAGTAGCCTCTTTAACTTTTAAATTTCTCCTGGGCTGGAAGCCCTTATGATATGTCCTTTGCCAGAAATCTGAATTCAAAATTGAGTAAACAGGTTCCTTTGAGATAGTATGATTAATCCTCTTTTAGTTGGAGTATACACATGAACTATAGGGCAATGTACAGTACAACATCAGTACAACCAAATGTACCTTATGCTATGTGGTCCTTTGCTGGAAGTAGTTCTCTGTAGTACCAAAATATAAAAAACATAGTATGGTGCCTGCACATGTTAAATAATTTTATAGTGATCATCCATAGAGACTTTCTAAATATCTCAATGGGAAAGAATATTAAACTTTATACAAATGGTTACAAATTGAATTGCAGAACACTATCTGCAAAACTTTCATTTGGATACTACAGAATTAAATTTTCTGATGTATACTTTAGAAAATGTATTATGAAGAATTATATTAGAAACTATATGGAGAAAGGTGAATATCAACTGACCAGTTAGATATGACTCAGGTCAGAGGATTTACGTCTTAGCAAGATTTCCAAGTGAAGTCAGGCAAATTGTCACCTCTGTGAACCATTTCAGTCCCATCATTACATGACTCTCGAAGATATCGTTATAGATTCAGGAGCCTTGAAAACTGGAACAGCCTGAGACTTTCCTTTCAATATGGACGAATATCTCACACATTACTTTTAAATAAATGGGGCAGGAATTTCTTGAAAAGAACAGCATTGTCTTGTTGTGAAAAAAAAAATGATAGAATAGGCATTTTTTTCCCTTAGCTCAGATTCAATTTTAAAAACCCTATTTTTGGCCTTCTTATATAAATCTGTGTCCCTTAACCATAGCACAGCTACATCAATTTATGTAAATTAATAGTCAATAATACATCAAGATCATTCTAAACCAATGATTTGACCCTCATATATTTTTTCTTCTCCTTTCCATTCACTATAGCTTTTTTTAAAAAAAATCTTATTCTGAGAATAAATGAGCTCATTTTTATATCCTTGTAGAACTTTTTCTTGATCTAAAATACTCTTCCAATTTCTAATCTCTCTCAGTATTTCATTATGAGACTTTAAAGTTTCCATTTTTCACATTTGCATATAGTAAGAGGAAAAGGAGGCAGGGCAAATGCATTTTACGTGCTATGTCTCAATAGAAATGTATTATTTCAATAGAAATATAACTATAGAAATAACTGTAGGAATTTAAGTGTCAGGATGTTTCTGTTTCATATATATCAGCTTAAATGCTATCCAGAGGAGAGCGTTGAATAAAAATTTCTGTTAGATACAATGTACTTGGTGGTTAAATTTAGTACCAGTTGTTGAAATAATAGATTCAGGGGAAAAAATTCTGCCATACCAGGTTTGGCAGAAACTCTCTCATTCTTAAAAATGCAGACCTAGAGATGTGAGCTAGAGATTAGGGCAGACTGGCAAAATTGGGAATCCATAGTTGGCATCTTTTTTTCATTTTAGAGTGGCACTTAAGAGCAACAGCACTGAGGCCCCAGGAGAGGGACTGCAGCTGTACCTATGGATCTGACAGTGACTCCTCACACATCAGACAGCACACTTTGGAGAGCAGCAGAGTCACACCTGGAATGGAGGTTGAGCTCTTGATGGAATCCAAACTTAAATGAGACATCTCACTCTCTTAGTCTGCATACTTAATTACTATAACCAAACATATTGGTAATTATATTTTTACATTTTAGGAGACTGAGAAGACCTTGTAAATCAGTTACCAAAATCAGAAATTATAACTAAAATTATTGATGTGTGTTGCTACACAAAGCTAGATATTTACCTATCACAAAAATAAATAGTTACAGAAAATAAACAAATGGCAAGTCTGTAAATATTTTTGACACATATGAAGCTATGATAATATCCATCAAATATAAAGTCACTAAAGATTGAAAAAGTAATAACAAAAGGAAATGAGTAATGTGTATGGCAAAGCCATTCACAAAATAAATACAAGTAACAAAAAAAGTTCAGCTGCTTCTGTAATTGAACAACTAGCTAAATCTGATACAATTTCCCCCTACATGCTATATCCATACATTTAAATCCTACAATGTCACAAATATCATGAACTGCATTTATATTAGCAAAGAAAAATTAAAACAAGTTATTTTCTTTAAAGGTGTAAATATTATTTTCAAAACTATATTTTTTCCATTACTTAGTTTTTCAACCAAAAAAATGTGTATGCATAGAAAAATGCCAAGAAGGATATGAAACATGTTTCTTTTTTTTTTTTTTTAATTGTATTTGGGCTCTGGGGTACATGTGCACATCCTGCATCCTGCAGGATTGTTGCATAGGTACATCATACATGCCATGGTTGTTTGCTGTCTCCAACCCCGCGCCCCTCTCCCCCCACCCCGTTGCCTATACAGGCATTTCTCCCGGTGCTATACCCTTTGTTGTCCCTCCCCTCCACCCTGCAACTTCGCCCTGTGAGTGTTGTTCCCTTCCCTGTGCCCGAATGTTCTCTCTGTTCATCACCTGCCTATGAGTGAAAACGTGGTGTTTGGTTTTCTGTCCTCAGGTCAGTTTGCTGAGAATAATGGTTTCTACATTCATCCATGTCTCTACAAAGGACATGAAGAACTCGTCGTTTTTTATGGCTGCATAGTATTCCATGATGTATATGTGCCACATTGTCTTTGTCCAGTCTGTCATCCATGGGCATTTGGGTTGGTTCCAGGTCTTTGCTATCGTAAAAGCACCACAATGAACATATTTGTGCATGTGTCCTTTTAATAGAATGATTTACAATCCTTTGGGTATATACCAAGTAATGGGATTGCTGGTTCAAATGGAATTTCTATTTATAGGTCCTTGAGGAATCGCCACACTGTCTTCCACAATGGTTGAACTAATTTACACTCCCACCAACAGTGTAAAAGTGTTCCTGTTTCTCCACATCCTCTCCAGCACCTGTTGTCTCCAGATTTTTTAATGATTGCCATTCTAACTGATGTGAGATGGCATCTCAATGTGGTTTTGAGTTGCATTTCTCTAATGACCAATGATGATGAGTATTTTTTTCATATGTTTGTTGGCTGCATATTGGTCTTCTTTTGAAAAGTGTCTGTTCATATTCTTTGCCCACTTCTGAATGTGTTTGTTTTTTTCTTGTAAATCTGTTTTAGTTCTTTGTAGGTTCTGGATATTAGCCCTTTGTCTGATGGGTAGATTGCAAAAATTTTTTCCCGTTCTGTTGGTTGCCAGTTTACTCTAATGATTGTTTCTTTTGCTGTGCAGAAACTCTTGAATTTAATTAGATCCCATTTGTCTATTTTGGCTTTTGTTGCCATTGCTTTTGGTGTTTTAGCCATGAAATCCTTGCCTATGCCTATGTCCTGAATGGTGTTGCCTAGGTTTTCTTCTGGGGTTTTTTATGGTGTTAGTTCTTATGTTTAAATCTTTAATCCATCTGGAGTTAATTTTTGTATAAGGTGTAAGGAAGGGGTCCAGTTTCAGCTTCCTACATATGGCTAGCC
This sequence comes from Sapajus apella, assembly GCF_009761245.1. NCBI lineage: Eukaryota > Metazoa > Chordata > Mammalia > Primates > Cebidae > Sapajus > Sapajus apella. The sequence goes on along the minus strand of NW_022436961.1, from coordinate 19,281,624 downwards.
AGTTTTCCCAACACCATTTGGGAAATAGAGAATCCTTTCCCCATTGCTTGTTTTTGTCCAGTTTGTCAAAGATCAGATGGTTGTAGATGTGTGGCATTGCTTCTGAGGCCTCTATTCTGTTCCATTGGTCTATATCTCTGTTTTGGTACCAGTGTCATGCTGTTTTGATTACTGTAGCCTTGTAGTATAGTTTGAAGTCAGGTAGCCTGATGCCTCCAGCTTTGTTCTTTTTGCTTAGGATTGTCTTGGCTATGTGGGCTCTCTTTTGGCTCCATATGAAGTTTAAGGTGTTTTTTTTCCAGTTCTGTGAAGGTCAATGGTAGGTAGCTTGATGGGGATAGCATTGAATCTATAAATTACTTTGGGCAGTATGGCCATTTTCACAAGATTGATTCTTCCTAACCATGAGCATGGAATGTTTTTTCATCTGTTTGTGTACTCTTTTATTTCCTTGAGCAGTGTGGTTTGTAGTTCTCCTTGAAAAGATCTTTTACATCCTTTGTTTGTTGTATTCCTAGGTATTTTATTCTCTTTGTAACAATTGTAAATGGGAGTTCGTGCATGATTTGGCTCTCTGTTTGTCTGTTATTGGTGTATAGGAATGCTTGTGATTTCTGCACATTGATTTTGTATCCTGAGACTTTGCCGAAGTTGCTTATCAGCTTAAGGAGGTTTTGGGCTGAGGCAATGGGGTCTTATAAATATAGAATCATGTTGTCTGCAAATAGGGACAATTTGACTTCTTCTTTCCCTAATCGAATACCCTTTATTTCTTTTTCCTGACTAACTGCTCAGGCTAGAACTTCCAATACTATATCGAATAGGAGTGGTGAGAGAGGGCATCCTTGTCTAGTGCCAGTTTTCAAAGGGAATGCTTCTAGTTTTTGCCCATTCAGGATGATATTGGCTGTGGGTTTCTGGTAAATAGCTTTTATTGTTTTGAGATATGTACTATCGACACCTAGTTTATTGAGAGTTTTTAGCATAAAGGGCTGTTGAATTTTGTCGAAGGCCTTCTCTGCATCTATTGAGATAATCATGTGGTTTCGGTCTTTGGTTCTGTTTATGTGGTGCATTATGTTTATAGATTTGCATATGTTGAACCAGCCTTGCATCCCTGGGATGAAGCCTACTTGATAGTGGTGGATAAGCTTTTTGATGTGTGACAACATGTTTCATAATGAATTTGGAGGATGAAACTCCAGATGGGATGATTTTAGCTGTTTTCTTTTTTGTGATTGACAATATTTGTAAATTTATTTATTTATTCAGAGACAGAGTCTCCCTCTGTCTCCCAGGCTGGAGTGCAGCAGTGTGATCTCAGCTCACTGCAACCTCTGCCTCACAGGCTGAAGCAATTCTCCTGCCTCAGTCTCCTGAAGAGCTGAAACTACAGGTGTGTGCCACCATGCCCAGCTAATTTTTTGCATTTTTTGTAGAGATGGGGTTTTACCATGTTGGCCAGCTTGGTCTCGAACTCCAGACTTCAAGCAATCTGCCTGCCTTAGCCTCCCACAGTGCTGGGATTACAGGTGTGAACCACCACACCCAGCCTATTTTTACATTTTGTAAAAGTAACGTATGTAAACCAATGTACTGTAAGACTGCTGTGCAAATTTGAATGAAAGTAATGCATATTTCAGTGGACTTAGTAATAAGTATGAGTCAGAATAGGTGCATGAGCATAAATCACCTTTAAAATATCTGAGACATATTATCAAAACTAATCTAGGGACCAGATGGCTTTCCAAGTTTATTTTCTTTAAATATAAAAAGTAAATCACTCCAATGCAATTGGTAAGCAATTGAGTAAATACAATATAGCATGCTCATAGAGTTGAATGTTATATGTCTGTCAAAATGAATGAATAGAACTATATTAAAGAATACAGGTGAATATTTTCATTTTACTGATTGAAGAAAGTAAATAACAGAGAGTTGTTTAAAACATGAAACTTGGCCGGGCGCAGTGGCTCACGCCTGTAATCCCAGCACTTTGGGAGGCCGAGGCGGGCGGATCACGAGGTCAAGAGATCGAGACCACCCTGGTCAACATAGTGAAACCCCGTCTCTACTAAAATATAAAAATTAGCTGGGCATGGTGGCATACGTCTGTAGTCCCAGCTACTCGGAACGCTGAGGCAGGAGAATTGCTTGAACCCGGGAGGCGGAGGTTGCAGTGAGCCGAGATTGTGCCACTGTACTTCAGCCTGGCACCTGGTGACAGAGTGAGACTCTGTCTCAAAAAAAAAAGAAAACATGAACCTTTTTTTTTTTCTGTAAAGAGAAAAAAAACCCCTAAAACTGAGCAGAAAATTTTTTTAGAAGCAGAATGACATGACTTTAAAAATTGTAGTATAAAACCACATCACAGGCTGCAGAAGAATGACTGTCTCAGGTTGGGAGGATGGCTAGTTTGAGGGATGAGCAAAGAAGTGGATATAAATTCTTGTTAAGTTTTCTATCCTTAGTGATGGGTGATAAATAAGTTTATTTATTGTTGATCTATGAATGAAAATGAGGGACATCCTTATGTCAAGGATGAGACTATGTCATGGACCAGTTGTATGTTAAATTTAAATTTGTGCACAAAAGGACTACGAAAATATAAACTAAAAAGAATTCTCAGAATGAATATTCATCTGTTATTATATATTGTATAAATATTTATAGAATATTAGAAAAATGTGAAAGCGTTTTTACTTCATTTTGCCAAGATATTGTCAGTTTCCTAACACAATAAGTGTTAAAAGAATAGAGCAAAATTAATTAATGTGTTAAAGGGAAAGTAATAAATGAAATTATGTATATTTTTAAAATGAATGAAAACACAAGATATCAGACTATGTAGCATGCATCTAAAACAAAGCTTAGAGGGAAACGTAGTTTTCAGTGTATAAACATATAGTTTTTGCTTAATTACTAAATGCCCATTAAAGCCATCTTGATATGCAATTTAAACTCTATTGGATTAGTAAAAGCTAAAAATTCTCACAGTATTATTAAGAGCAGAACTACAAAAACTCTTATAGAAGTCATATAAATTATAAAACCACCAAGGCTGATTTTCCCTTTAACACATTGATTATTTAGTAGTGTGTGACTACTACCAAAATACAAATCCTTTGTTAAAGATCTAGCTATCTGTCTATTACTGATTTTTTTTTAAATTGTACTTTGGGCTCTGGGGTACATGTGCACATCCTGCATCCTGCAGGATTGTTGCATAGGTACATACATGCCATGGTGGTTTACTGTCTCTATTCCCTCCTCCCCCACCCCCACCACCTACATCAAGCATTTCTCCTGGTGTTATCCCTTCCCATCCTCCCTGACCCCCCATTGCCCTTCCCCCCCCCCCCTCCCAAGCCCAGTGGGTGTTGTTTTTTTTCCTGTACCCAAGTGTTCTCATTGTTCATCACCCTCCTAGGAGTGAAAACGTGGTGTTTGGTTTTATGTTCTTGTGTCAGTTTGCTGAGAATGATGGTTTCTAGATATCCATGTTTCTACAAAGAACACGAACTCATCATTTTTTATGGCTGCATAGTATTCCATGGTGTATATGTGCCACATTTTCCTCATTCTGTCTATTATTGATGGGCATTTGGGTTGGTTCCAGGTCTTTGTTTTGTAAACAGCACCGCAATGAACATACCTGTGTATGTGTCTTTATAACAGAATGATTTATAATCCTTTGGGTAATGGGATTGGTGGGTCAAATGGAATTTCTGTTTCTAGAGCCTTGAGGAATTGTCACACTATCTTTCATAAAGGTTGAATGAATTTGTACTCCCACCAACAGTGTAAAAGTGTTCCTGTTTCTCCACATCCTCTCCAGTATCTGTTGTCTCCAGATTTTTTAAAGATCACCAATCTAACTTGTGTGAGATGGTATTTCAGTGTGGTTTTGATTTGCATTTCTCTAATGACCAGTGATAATAAGGGTTTTTTCATATGTTTGTTGACCACATATATGTCTTCTTTTGCAAAGTGTCTGTTCATATTCTTCTTGTTTAATTCCACTGTGGTCACATAACATGCTCTACATGATTTTAGCCCTTTGAAATTTGTTGAAACTTAGTGTACAGTTGAGTATATTATCTGTGTGTATCCTGGAGCATCGCAGAGTATTGGTGAATGGTCAATTTGGTAAATGGTCTATGTCGGCAAATGTCAAATGTGTACTTATAAAGAACGTGTATAAGGCAAAGGTTTGAATATAAGGCTTTACATATGGAAATTTGCCCAATTTGGTGTTTAAATATTTTGTTCCCTTACTGATCTTTTACTTACTTGTTTTTATCACATCCTGAGAGTAATTCATGAAAATATCCAACTGTGGCATGGAACTTACCTATTTCCATTTTTAGTTCTGTCAACTTTTGCTTTATGTAATTTGAAATTGTAGCATCATATGTATATAATGTTAGTATTATGTCTTGCTGTGGCATTGAAACTTTTATTATTAAAAATCACCCTCCTAATCTTCAGTGATAAGTATTGCCTTAAATTCTAGTTTGCATGGTATCAAAATAGTTATGCAAACTTTGTGTATGTTTTTCAAGATGCAACATAACATCATTTTCCATGCTTTTTCTTTCAGTGTTTTCCATGGCTATATTTATAATGTATGTATTTTGGCATGCAGCATATATTGGAACCATTATTAAAACTCTAGTCTGAGAATCTTTTATTTGGGACATTTATTTTATTTACATTTAATAAAGTTACTGATAGAAATATGGTTAAGCCTGAATTTAGCTATTTGTTTTCTATTTGAAATGTCCATTCCTTGTTCCTTTATTTCTCCTTTCTTGCCTTTTATTGGATCAATCAAATATGTTTCTATTATTCATTTTTTTCATATTATTCATAATCTTTTAAGTTAGGCATATTTCATTCAGAGTGGTCATCCTAGAGATTTCAGTGTGGATCTTTGTCTCAGTACTGGCTAATTAAATTGGTACATCTGCTACTCACTGAAACATGTAAATATCTTACGATAGTTTAAATTGATTGTTTCTTCCTTTTCGCCCTTTGCACTACCATGTTCTTGTCATTTCTTTTTCATCTGCATGTTGTAAAGCCCATGAGACATTATTCTTGTATTTGCTTTATCTCGTTAACAATTATTTATATTTACTCATTGAAAAAAGTCTTTTTAGTGCTCTTTTTTCCTTCTTGCATGTTCACACTTCTGTCTGGAAGTTCACACATTTGTCTTCAGTCTGAAGCACATCCTTCAGTAGTAGTAGTAGTTTTTGTAGTGGATCTGTTAGCAATACATTAACACAACTTTCCTTGTTTTGAAAGATGTTTTCCCTGGGTTCAAATATAGAAGATTATTTTTCTTTCATCGCTTTAAAATATTATTCCTTGTTTTTTTCACTTTTTCGGATAAAAAATGAACCAAAGTTTTATTGTTGTTCCTTTTAAGAAAACATTTCTATTTTCTCTGACTACTTTTAAGATTGTTTTTGTGTCTTCAATTCAAGTGATTGATGATTATGTGTATAGGTATAGTTTATGTTTTGTTTTTTAAAAATTTTCTTTCCAGACATAGGCTGAACTTCTAGAATCTATAAATTGGTATATTTTTAAAATCAGATATGGAAAATTCTGAGCCATTATTTTTTAAAATATTGCTCTTACCTATATACTTTTTTCTTCCTAGGATCCAATTACATTTTTGGTAAAACATTTGACAGCATTCCATACATTTCTCTCATTCTATTATTATTTTTTAAATTTTCATTATTCTTTATCTCTGTACCTCAATTGGATTATTTACTACTGAACTTTCTTAATTTACTACTTTTACCTCCTACTGTGTCCAGACTGTTTTTAACCCGTCCATTGAGATTTTATTGCAGATATTTTATTTTCTGCTTATATATTACTTATTTGGTTGCCTTTATTCCAATTTTCCATTGACATTCTTGATTTCTTCATTATGTTGTATCCTAAGTCTGTTCAGACTGCTATAAAAATATCATAAACTGGGTAGCTTATAAACAATAGATATTTATTTCTCACAGTTCTAGGAGCTGGGAAGCTCAAGATCAAGGCACATCTGGTGTCTGTTGAGGGTCTGCTTTGTGGCTCAAAGACAGATGGAAGAGGCCAATACACTCTCTGGAATCTTTTTTATAAGGGCACTAATCCCATTCATGTGGTCATTAGGGCTCCACCCTCATGACCTTATCATCTCCTAAAGTCCCCATCTCCTACTGTCATCACCTTGGTGGTTTGGATTTCAACCTATAAATTTTGAGAGTGACAGAAACATTCAATCCATTACATATCTTTCTTTTCTATCTTGAATATATTAAACACGCTTATTTTAAAATTTTCTATCTATTAACTCCAATATATGAAAACCTGTGGGTGTTTCTAAAATATGTGTCTTTTCCTCTTGGTTTTTAGTTATTTTGGATTCTAGCATGCCTCATACATTTTTATTGGATTTCAGACATTGAGAGTAAGAAACTGTAGCATCTCTGCATGGCATTAGATTTACTAGAGAATGAGAAAAATTTTTATAACAAGAAGATAAAGTAACAGTGTGTTACCTTGCCTCCTTCAAAGTGTGATTTTAAACTTTGTTAGTGTTGTTCCTATAAATTGGCTGTTACTTTTAAGTCATGGGTCATAATCTTAGGTGACAACCTTATCTCCAGGGTCATGGTCCTTCTTGAGACTCACATAAAATCTCAGTGTATTTATAAAGATATTTTCCTCTTTCTAAGGCTTGAACTAGTCTCTTTCTTTTCAGATCATGTTGCTGAGGCAATCCCTGCTCGGGCTCCCAGATGCTATTTTCCACTGGGTTTCTTGGAGTTTCACCCTGTGCATGTGGAGCTTACAAGTTAATGCATTTCAGTCAGGCATGTGCCTAGGAGGAAAAAAGATGTTTCACTGGCTATGTGTATTTTTGGGGCAGGATCAGTAGGATTATGGAGCTATACTGACTTGTCCCCTTGTATAATGCCCCACAGACTCCTTTTGCAGGGGGCTTTGCATCTCTTGCCATTTCCTGCACCAGCATCTAGCTCTTTTGCAAGATAAGCAATCCTATAGTTTACCAGCAGTTTACCAGACGGTTACAAGTTCCTGATACAAGACATGTCCTGGGAAAGAGAACAGAAGTCCCTTATTCCTGATGTAGCTCCCACAGTCTCCAGCCAATCAGCACTAAAAGCCCAGGAAACTATTAGCTACAAATTCCTGTTTGGGGGTGAGGGGTTTTTCCGGGGTCCTGCATGTGCAGCTAGGCTCAAGATTTAGCTTATCGTGACCTTTCTGTCATTTTCATCGTAAAAAACACACTCCCATGTGGAGATTTTTATATGCTAATGATACGTGCAATACATGTGAGAGCATGTAGATGTTGAGCACGTGTACCAACCACAGGTTTGCCTTTGTATGTCTGACCTCTCCAGTATTTTATGAATGTTTGTGTACAACTCCCATAAAAGGAATTCCTCTTAGGACACTAGCTGTCATCTCTTCCTTTGAGCAGCCCACGCTGCCTCTCAGAGTGTACTTTTCTTTGCAATAAACTTTTTTGCCTACTCTTACTTTGGACTTGGTTTCAAATTCTTTGTGTGGTGAATGAAATCAAGAACCTGAACCAGCCCACCAGTGACATTTTCAAATTAGTAAATACCGCCAAGAAATTTACCAAAGTGGATTAAATAATTCATGTTTCCACTAAGAAGGATAAAATTTCTGATTGTTTCACATTTTTGTTAATTCTGCACATTATAGTACAATTTTATTACTGGATTTTCCCACCAAATGACAAGATAGTTGTATCCTAATCATTACTACAACCAAAAGCTGGTCCCTACATTTCTAAATGCACCTTGGGAAAAGTAATATCTCTTTTGATAACCACTAAAATATTCTCTTGTTGGATAGTCAAATAAAGTTATTTAGATTCCAAGGGAATTCTCCAAAGTTGAGGGCAGCAGTGTAGAGCTCTTAACATGTGACAACTTTTACTGCTATTTTATTGTACTAATCACTTTTTTTGGTGATTATTTGTTTAAACCTGTCTCCACATTTAACTGTAAACTTTATGAGTTGGCTTTGTTTGCTGCTGTTGCTGGCAAGTGACAATCAACAAATTCTTGTGGCTTGAAATAATTTCTGAATGCTTAATACTTTAATTGATCAGAAAGCTGCCATGGCAGAGAAAGAGAGAGATTAATTAACAGTGAGATCCCGGATGGGAAAATGAGGTCACTGTGTTTGCCATCAGGTGGGCACGCAAAGCTTTACAAGAAAACGGAGGCCATCCTCAGGGCTAGAACTTGGGTTTTAAACCTCCTGCATACCCAAGTATTCTGTTGTGAATAGAATATTCTGTCTTGAATGGAAAAGTCTCAGTTTGACTTTGCATAAAGTACACCTTGTGAACTTGTTACCAGGATTAACATGGTTTCAAAGGAGTCCATATTATGTTCCAATTACCTATTTTGAACAGCAACAACAAACATGAAGTAATTTTATAGATTCCAATGGCTCATTATTCCTCTCATCACATCTATATGATAAGCTTTCCAATTCACATTTAATAGGTGAGGAAAGTTACTGAAACATTTTCTTGGATGTAGACAGATGTTTTAAAACAGCCTCTGCAGTATTTTTAAAAAGAATATCACCTACTCAGCTATGTGGCAACTTTATTTACACTGTAGTCACATGAAATTTATGTTTTATGGTTCCCCTTTTACCTGTGAATTAACCAATCATGGAGGTTACTTGACCCAGACAGAGCCCTAAGTCAATTTCACTGTCATTTGACCTTTGCTCTAGTGGTGAAATAAATAGCAGTGTATCTACCACTGCTGTGAAGACCTCTTGGTACATCAGTGTTTAGTGCTAACAACTTTGGAAAAATAAAACACCACACCAGTTGGTGATAACCATGTGCTGAAACACAACAGCTTTAATTTTTTTACTATATGAACAGCCAGAGGTTTTTTTATTATTATTACTAAGTGTGTTTTGATCCGCTATGCTGTACTTATTTTCTAAATAAATAAATCTGTACTATCGATGAAGACTTAGATCTTCCAACTTTAGTTGATTTTGATGTTTGCATATGGTATTAACCTCATTTGTTCTACTTGGTGGAACTTTTATAAAATTCATATTTTAGTTGTGTTCAGCAGTCCAAATGTACTTTTTATAGTCTCTTCTTTTTCTTTCAATTATTTCTAATATATAACTATGGCCACAAAAACATATATGATTTTTGAGATTTGTATTTTGCTGTTATGTCTGTAGACTAGTTGATAGAAGGGGCTTAATTGTTTTACTGCCAGAGATCAGACTTTGATTTTGAGATTTTTATATTTGAAACACAATTATGTAATTACAAGATGTTCATACACAGCCTTGGTCACATATCACATATTTTATATCAAAAGCAAGATAATTTGTATTTAGAGGATCTACCCTAGCAGGAAAAGTCAAAGTTAAGATCTCATCGATAGCAGATATGTCAGTTATTTTCCATTTGTCATATGCTGGCTGGGTTTTGCAAGGATTTGGCTGGATTAGAGAGAGTTTTGAAATCAGGAAAAAAAAAAAAAAAAAAAGTCCTAGCATTGTAACCTGTGAGGTCCCAGAAATGTCAGGGAAAAATAATGTTGTTTTTATAATTTTTGTGAGTGAATCTTGGATTTCCAAATTATTAACTCCGGAGATAATGCTCTATGGAGACTGGCTTCTCTGGATGCTTTGAACCCCCTGCCCACTGTTTTAATGAACTGTAAAATATACACTGTAAAATATACAGGCATTTGAGCAGTTAAGAAAACGTCAACAGCTAATACAGTGCCTCATGTGTCTTCGGTTTTATATTACAAACATTTAAAATGCATGTGTATTTTATAGGTTTAATCATAGAATGTATAGAGTTTAGTATGCTGGTAAATTCAATTAACCTGTAATTAACATCTTAATACTGTTTTTATTTTAAATGAACTGTGCAATGTTATTGTCTACTCTTTCTTGTGTCTTTGTCACCCAAGAAAAAGGTAAACTTCTCAAGTAAGAGATTTGCTTTAATTATCTTTCATGTTACTTAAAATCATTTGTGCAATTTGTGTTTTCCACATCAATACTGATGGAAAAAGTAAAACAGCAGTAAGAACGCAGCAGATATATATTGCATGAACTCTATGGAACACAGTGTAGTGAATGTGGAAGGATATGGAAAAGAATTCAATCTGACATTTTGGAATTTGCAATCTAAGAAGGAAGAGATAGAAATCATATTACAAAGAAGAAAGGAAAATGCTAAATGGAAGTCCAATTACATGATATATTCATGTAGAAGAAGGACTCCCTAAAATCATGAAAAATGGTGGAAGAAGAAACAGAGAGGTAGCCAGAGAAAATGAGTTAAATGTGAGCTGAATTTTGGGGGAAATAGAAAAGAATAGAATTTCCAGAGGGGGATAAGAAAGAATGAGCTATCCAGGTTGGGAGAGGAAAACATTCCTCCTCATTTTTTTTTTTTTCAGATTACTTTTGTTGTTATTTGTGAAACAAGATAAAAAACTATTAATAGTTAGAATTTGTGAGTTTATAGCATTGTCATATGTAGACAACAGAATCTCTCTAGGTAGGAATATAGTTTAATTCTACAAGAAAAAAGGAACTGGGATTTTGAAACATACTGTGAACAAAAAGACTGTAAAAACATGTTATTACTCAGTAATTAATACTGTTTATTTTCCATAATTTAAAAACATCTGGTGAATTAGAATGCCTGAAAACTAATTAAGTATGAAAAATTTGTTTTTTTTGTTGACACAGTAAAAACTAAATGGAAAATCTTTCTTAATATTTTGTCTTGCTACACTTTTTATTACTTTCAAAATACATTAACAATACTTTAAATTTACATTTTACTTTGTCATTTAGAGAGTTTCATAAAAATTTAATAAACAGATAGAAAACCTCTCTGTGTTTATTGTTTAGAAATAATTTATACATGAGTTGCATAATGTATAATTCCGGTGCACATATATATACATATTTTTATAAATATTGTTAGAATTGTGTGTATATGAAAAATTAAAAGTTTTATATCTGTTTATTGCATTATAATGAAACACATTAATAATAAATACTCTAGGAAAAAATTGTTGGAATAAGAAAGTATTTATTGAACACAGAAATTTAGTAGGAAAGGAAATAGAAAATACTATTTATTTGTTCACACTAATAAGGAAATGCCATAAGGTAAAGTATATAACAAATTATAAAAGTACATATTTAATAATTTATACACAATATATCTTAAACATTGAATAAAAGACTCAAGGGAAAATTCTTAGATCGTTTACAATATGGTTCTTGAAACTTTAAAAATGTTTACATATATCTGTATATTTGAGACTGTTGGTGCCTACAATTTATCTTTACTTAATCATCTTTTGGTACTTTTTTGGCCTAAAACAATTTCTTCACATTAATAAGATTCATACTGTATTTAACTTTAGCAGTAGATGAATTATGAGTCTTTCTAATTCTGCATTTTATGGGATTTGATGGCATAGAACATGCTGTCATTTTCCATTAAAGAAATATACAAAAAATTTGTGTAAATACTTTCATATTTACAAAATCTCAAAATAGAAATATTCATTAGTCATATGATGTCTTTCCCCATTTAATTATATCAACATTAATTATTTGGGATCTAAACTGCTATCATTTAAAAGCAACTTTTTGAGAGAAAAACACAAACTGCAAATATAAAAATCTTATCAATTGTAGAAACATCAATATGGGCAAAGTCTGCAAAGATACGAGTATATATTTGTCTATAGGGAGATGTATGCCTGTACTCCATAGCTAGCATTCACTTATTTAAGTATTCACTTATTTAACAGAAATACTGAGTCCCTACCCTATGTATTGAAGAGAGTAGGATTCAACAATAGGAAAATAAATTAGAGGTAGTCTATACCCGAGAATTTGTAATCTCTTACCCGAGATAAATAATTTCAAGAAAATGTTGTGTTATAATAGAGATGTGGCTAAAATACTAAAAAGGAGCCTTCATAATGTCCCCTATTAATATTACTACAATAGTGGTTTATGGGGTAAAATACCCATTGTTCTACTGGCATGGCTTGAGCCATGCAAACATTAAAGGGAATTGTGGGGTTTCTTTGATTTTAGCAAAGGGATACAATGACTTGTTCTCATCATTGCCTGGCCATTGCCAGAGAGCTTTACATAACGTTACTGTTGAGAATCCCCGGCCAGACCTCGCTCTTATTCAGAAACTGAGCTTACATCATCTTATAATAGAAACGTAATGGGCTAGAAGGTCCCAAACAAGGCAAACTGAGCCTGCATTAGATGCCGCTGGCTGTCAGGAATTGGAGCTTGGAGTCTGAGTTTTCTCTCACCACATCCCATCTGCTATCTCTCTCCTCCATCCATGCCATTTCATGCAGTTGCTGCCTGTCCTAGAGGGGTGAACATGTTAGATGGAGAAGTTTCAGTTGCAGGAACATTGTTCAAGAACAAATCGTCAGCCACATTTCCTTGACTTCAGATTTATGAAACTTAATCCATTCATTTTCATTCCTCTTTGGAGACCAGGGACAGATGTGTGTCTCTCCTACTTTGATATTTATTTATTATTTTCTATCTATCTGCCTATTTATCATCTATATATCTATACATATGTACATATGTGTATATACATGTACGTGTGTGTATATGATTTCATGTTTGTTCTCAACTACTTTATTTTAGAATATAAAATCCTCACTTCATATTTCTTTTTGTAAATGATGTTTCAATTTTACATTAGAGAACAGCCAAATGTAATGTGCTTGTTAATAAATTGTTCCTTTGTGCTTCCCATGCCCCATGTACTCTTTCCTATTTCGCCTTAATGTCAATTGCAATATTCCCTACTGAGAATGAAATTGATGTAAAATATAAGATTCATGATTTAATTTTCATAACGCAGTTGCTGAATTGGAAGGCACTTGGCATTTATAATGTGCCAATTTTAAAAATCGCTAAGACATGTTTTTGTGTCACATCGATTATTCTTAATAAAAATGTATATATTTACTCAATCCCTTATTTTTGCAGAACATATTGATGCTCTGAAAGATGACTCCAAAAGAGTTTGAGGAGACATCCACCGTCTACACAGGACTACAAGGTAATTTTTAGAAATTGTGCAGGTTTGGTGCCTATGGGGAGCCGGAAATCGTAATCACTGCATAGCAGAAAGAACAATCAGCTGGTAATAGGGAGTTACTAAGCAGACAAAGACAATATTGCTAAGGACAGTCTTGTGACAATAATAACAGGATCAGGCCCAGTAATTAGGCAGTTTGTAGCAGTTGATAGGAAAAGACAAAGAGTTATCTGTGATTAACCTACACACCCAGGCACTTAGATTGCTGAAGAATCACAGATGGCACAAAAAAATGTGTAGATGTGATGAGTCCCAAATTGTGTGCACTGAAAATACAAGTTGATGTATTTTTCTAGAAGAAGGCCATTTTATACTATTCTTACACAAAATCACAAAGTTGTTTAGAAAAAACATCAGAAAGAACAAAAGGAAATGGAAGGGTATGCAATCATAGTAAAGGGAGAAACAGAAAAGAGTGATCAGAAGGAACTCTCCACAATCAGCCTATACAAGTACAAACAAAATGATTCAGAAATTGTTCCTGTCCTCAAGGGGTTTTTAGGTTAATGCAGGACACATGCTCACGTGCGTATACACATACACACACATGCACGCATGCACAAATGTGTAAATGTCTATAAAATAAGATGTTATAAATGCTACAATAAAGTTTAAAAACATGTCTGGGTACTGATAATTTAGTAATTTTTTTTTATGTGTGAGGGTGGGAGATTTTGAAAAGGCCAAATAAAACATGTGATGTTGATGCTACAGCTTGATAATTGAGAAGAGTTTGGAGAAATAATGTGGACAGAACGTAGGAAATTCAGAATTTGAAATTAGTGCCCAAGGTCAGAGGGGACAAGACAAGAGAATGATTCAATGTAGAGATTGTAGCCAGTGCACAGGATTGTATGTTCCTTTACGTGTGTGTATGTGTGTGTGTGTGTGTGTTTCCTGCCACTAGCTTTCCTAGGGTCAGGTATGTTGACAGAACCTCAAATGGGAATGAGTGTGAACATTGATTGTTAGAAAGCCTAGCTGCTAAAAATAAAAAAAGTGTGGTGGTTGGAGCTGGGCAGGTCACTTAAGCTTTGCTAATTCTTCAACACAAATAGTTTGCAAGAGATACATTGTAGTTAGGTGAGCAGAGAGTACTTGTGAAAGGTCATAAGCTCCCTCTGTACGTCCAGTACTTGTCTAAATCATTCTACATACACTAGAATATCCTATCACTGAAATATTACAGTGAATATTATTGCTTGTCCTTATCTATTAGGAAAACAAAGCTAGAAGGGAGAAATTCTCAAGTTATTTTCCAGGTGACCATTTAATTTATCTAATGATGAGAAACTACACAAATCTTCAAAAAATAGCTTCTTTCTTCAGATTTACAATAAATGAACCAAAGCATTATTGACAGAATACTATAATAATTAAGATTGCTCTAAAATGGTTGAGATTAGACAAATTCTCAGATAAAGCAAATGAGCTAAGTAGTACAGAAAAAGTAATCTGCCTTGAATCGTGTTTTCTCTTTATTTGGCCGCAAACAGCTGAATAAAACTGGTGAAGTTTCAGTCTCTTTAATACAGAAATGGATTTTGGTATCTGATGATATCATCAGGAGCTATGTCTCTTGTGTGAGTGATTTTTTTTACTGTGAAAACCAAGGTGGTGTATTCTTTGCCTATTGTTGTGTAACAAATCATCCCTGAACTTAGCAATTTAAAATAGCAAACAGTTGATGTTTCATGATTTCTTTGGGTCAGGGATCTGTGTGTGGCTTAGTTGTATGTTTGTGGTTCAGTGTCTCTCACAAGGCTGAAATCAAGGTGGTGGCAGGGCCACAGTCCTTTCAAGGCTCACCTGGGTGAAGAAGGATCTGCTTTGAAGGATCCTTGGGTCATTGTCAAGCCTCAGAAGATTCATTTCCAGGCTCATTCACATGCTTACTGTCAAACATCAGGACTTTGCTCGTTGTTAATTGGAGATCTCTCTGAGTTGGTTTCCTCCCATGCGGCCTCTCTGTAGGACAGCTGAAAATAGGGTAACTGGCTTCCCTTCAAGCAAGCAATTAAGAGAAGAAGAGAGATCATCTAAGAGAGAAGCAAAAGTCTAACCTCAGAAGTGGCATCCCACTATTTATGTTGTACCCTACTCATTAGATGCAAGTCACTAGGTCTAGCCCACACTCAAGGGGAAGAGATGTCACAAAGGAGGGAATACCAGGAAGTGAGGATCACTGAGGGTCATAATGGAAGTTACCCACTACATTGTGGCCTCAGGTTTTAGTTTCTTTGAAAAATCATTCATACGCTCCAAAACCCCAGTTAATGGTTTTGCAGCTCACTAAATAATCTGTTTGATTTGCTGTCAGGTTTTTAGTTGTCTGTATTTATTATGATAAGCGGCAGCATTTTTTAATTTATGAAAATAAGGACATTGAAAACACAAAGGTGTTGCAGAATATGGGAAATCTATACTTATCAAATGCATGGAAGATGATGCAAAATACCAGCAACGTCCCATTTCTCTTGTGAAATTTGTTATCAGTGGAGGGAAAATAATGCTACGCTTAAAAGCCTGTAGGTAACAGCAAATGGTCAAAGTCAAAACAGTTTTGATTTATTCTTCAAAGTGTGTCTAAACGGGACATACAGTTGAAATATTGTATTAAATGCAATTGAATTGGTTCATGGGTTTCTTCTTTATGTATATTTACTAATACTGTAAAAATGCTGTATTTTATAAGATCCATAGTGTATTTTGTTTTTATCTATCTTTGAAGAGCAACCAAGAGCGAATCAGATAATCAGATATTTGAGGAAGGGTCTTTAGGGATTACATATATATTTGTTTCCATAAGTGGACAGATCTTACTGATAGGTAATAATTACTAATGGATAGAGCTCAGTAACTGGTTTTTAATATTTCAAAATTGCTAATGTAAAATGAACATTTTGCCATGATAAAATTGTATAGACTACATCATTAGTTTATTTGCTTTTGTCTGTAGTTATCTCACTGAAATATGAAAATTGTCATGCATCAGGAGTTCTCATTAGCATATATTTGCAGATGTGAGTATGTATATGTGAATATATGTATGTATGAGTGTAAATATGTATGTGTGTATATATATGTGATGTGTGTGTATATATATGTACACATATACACACACATACATACGCAAACACACACACACACGTCCACAATAGTGGTAGTCAAATTATTGTTGAGTAAATTCAGTTGTATGAGTAACACACAAATATTACTAGTTTTTAAAAAAATGTTGAAAGCAACTACTCAACCCCTCTATTTACAAATGAGGAAAATTTGACATAGAAATAAAAATGACTTCTTGTGATACATATAGCTAATTCATGGAAAATTTGATATTACAACCAAAACTTCTGATTATTTTATTTCTTTATTCTTAAAAAAAGGGATAAATGTGCAGAATGTGCAGGTTTGTTACATAGGTATATGTGTGCCATGGTGGTTTGCTGCACCTATTGATCTATCCTGTAAGTTCCCTCCCCTTGCCCCACACGCCTAAACAGACCCTGGTGTGTATTGTTCTCCTCTCTGTGTCCATGTGTTCTCATTGTTCAGCTCCCACTTATGAATGAGAACATGAGGTGTTTGGTTTTCTGTTCCTGTGTTAGTTTGCTGAGGATGATGGCTTCCAGTTTCATCTACATCCCTGCAAAGGGCTTGATCTAATTTAGATGCATAGTATTCCATGGTTTATATGTACCACATTTTCTTTATCCACTCTCTCATTGATGGGCATTTGGGTTGGTTCCATGTCTTTGCTATCATAAATAGTGCTGCAATAAACTTATGTGTGCATGTGTCTCTATAGTAGAACGATACATATTTTTTTGAGTATATAGTCAGTAAAGGGATTGTTGGTCAAATGGTATTTTGGTTGTAGATTATTGGGGAATTGCCATACTGTCTTCCACAATGGTTGAACTAATTTACATTCCCACCAACAGGATAAAAGTGTTCCTATTCTCCCTAGTCTCATCAGCATCTATTGTTTCCTGACTTTGTAATA
Source organism: Sapajus apella (assembly GCF_009761245.1). NCBI lineage: Eukaryota > Metazoa > Chordata > Mammalia > Primates > Cebidae > Sapajus > Sapajus apella. Next base: position 19,264,360 of record NW_022436961.1, on the reverse strand, counting down.
ATCGCCATTCTGACTGGCATGAGATGGTAGTATCTCATTGTGGCAAAACTCCTGATTCTTTACCCTCTTTTATTTTGAATAGAAACCAAGAATTTAACTTCATCTAGATAAGGGCCAACTTTTTGAACTGGAAGAAAGAAAATAATATTTTTTTAACCAGGACAAACAAAGACAAGAATCCAGCCTACCTGGACCTCAGACGTTGTTGGAAACAGTTCCTATTCAAAAGTTCTGCCTGTCCTCTATTTTCAAAGTCTAACCTCCTTGCCTCCTTGTCCCTAGATACAGTATACGACCTTCCAGCATTTCCAATCTGTAACCCACACCTGTTCCTTATTTGGCATCTTTAGTTCTGAAACTTCTCTTCCTGCTACTGTATCCCTCACCCCTGTTCCATTTGAAGTAGCCAATCAGGATCAGCTTAGATTGTGCTGTCTGACCCCAGCCAATGAGGAAAGGACACAGTAGTAGGGACTGACTGCTGTTAGGGATTAAAAACCCCTTCCCTCCTTTGTTCAGTGTGTTCTCACAGTGACCAGAGGAAGGAGCAGTACTCTTCTGCAGAAGTAAATCTGCCTTGCTGAGAAATTCTTTATTTAAAGAAATCCTTTATTTGAGTGCTCATTTTTGTGTGACTTTGAGCTCTTATTTCCAACAATGTATTTTATTCTTTCTGCTCCCAGACTTTGTCCCAAGAACCTACATAGCTATGATGGGCAAGGTTAAGTAATAAACCACACAGAGGCTGAAAGCTGCTGGACAAGTGCTCTGGTCACCTGTCCTTAGGCAACATTTCTGGAAGGTATTTTGTGTATATTCATTAGTTCTGGCTAATCTAGAACCTCATACATGTTCATTATAACAACCTTGATAATGTTTTGTTTTAAATCACCATTCATGTGGTTTGACATACATAGAAATATTCACTGCTTTTATGTATATGTTTAGTTGATTTGTGACATATATATCATCAGATAAATATTATCAGAATCAAAGATGTTGGAAATTACCATTGCCCTTCAATTTTTCCATGCCCTTTTAGTCAATCTCCTACTCCCATATATTGCAATAATTGATGACCTGTCTTCACTATAGTTTTACTTTTTCTAGAATTTTGTATTAGTGGAATTATACCATGCAGTGTCTCTCATGTCAAGCTTCTTTCACAAAAAGACTTTGATGTTGTACATATCAATATTTCCTTCCTTTTCATTGCTAAGCAGTGTTACATTGGATGGATGTGTCATTCTTTGCTTATTCATATGTGAATGCATAAACTAGTTGTGGTATGCCCGTACCACTTTCCAGTTCTATGAACGTTCACATGCATTAGGGAGCTTATGTCTTCATTTTTCTTGGGTAAATGTCTAAAAGAAGTATTGGTAAATCATTTGACAAGTATATGTTTAATTATCTATGGAATTAACAAAATAGTTTCCAAAGTATGCCATTTTGCATTTCCACCAGAACTCATCCTTATCAATGCTTGCTTTGACCAGTCTTTTTAATTTAATCATTCTATAGCATGTATAGTGGTATCTCACTGATGTTTCAGTATGAATTTCACCTAATGAAGTTGATCAGGGATTTGTGTGCTTTTTTTTGGCCATTTATGTATCTTTCTTGGTTATCTCCTTTATCTCTCTAGTCCTTTCTTAGATTGTTTGTTATGTTGTTGAGTTAGAAAGAAGTCTTTGTTTCTGGATAAAAACTTTTTAACAAATAAGTACATATATTTTATCTAGTATGTCTCTTGCTTTTTCATGTTAGAATCTTTCAAAAGCAGAAGTTTTAAATTTTAATAGAGTATAATTTAAAATTATTTTTATGATTAGTGCTTTTTAATTTTCTAAACTAATGCTTTTTTTGACCAATAAATCTTTGCCCAAGCCAAGGACAATTCTTTTCTCCTGTGTTTTCTTATATAAGATTTATAGTTTTAGGTTTTCTGTATAGGCCTATGATCTGTTTCAAGTTAACTTTTTACATATCACTGCTTCTATCCTGTTCCATTGTTGTATATATGTAGCCTTATGTCAATACTGCACTGGCTGACTTATGGTACTTTATAGTAAATTTTAAAATTGGGTGTATGAATATTTCAAATTTGTTATTTTCAAAATTCTTGAGGCTATTCTAGTTGCTTACAATTCCATGTAAATTTTGGACTTAGTTTGTCAATTTATTTTAAAAAATTGTAAAAATAAGGTCCTTCCTAGAATTTGAACATGGATTAAGTTGAGGGAAACCTAATTTCTTATTACTGTCTTTCAATCCATGAATAGCTTTTGTATCTCAATTATTTGTGTTTTATTTAGTTTCTCTAAGCAATGTTTTATCATTTCATGTATACAGGGTCTTGCACATATTTTGCTCTATATTGTAAATATTTGATGTTTTTTCATGTGATTATAACTTATAATTTTAATTTAAATTTCCAGTTGTTCATTATCAGTATGTAGAAATACAATTGTTTTTTGTATATTGCTGTTATGCCCCGTTGCTCTGCTAAACTGACTTAATAGTTTATTTTAGTACATTCTTTAATGTTTTCTATTAAGAAGATAGTATCTTCATTCTATACAGACACTTTTACATCTTTCTTTTTAATTTTTATGCCTATTACTGCTTTTTCTTCTTTACTGCACTGCCTAAGACCTCAAGTATTCCATGATCATGAAATGCAATGGTTGTAATACATAATGTATTATCCTGAAGCACCTGGCCCCATAGAGCCCTGTCACAGCCTTCTAAAAGCATAGATAATATGCCAGTTTAGAGGCAACACTCTGAAAGAATGGGTGTTGTCCTTCTGGTTGCATTACATGCATTAAATTAAAGATTTATATGCTTCATTGTCCTCAATAAAAAAGAATGCCAAGGAATGAAAAGTGATATACAATCAATCAGTCTCTTAGACTTAGATAGTTTGTGTTATGCATCTCCACAACTCTAATTTCTGTTGAACTGAAGGTCATGGTTCCCAGTGGGGCACACTTTTGCCAGGGTCAAAAAAAGAATCCCACTGGGTCACAAGTTAGGGCAACTGCCAGGGCTCTTTGGATTTTTTGTGACCAGGAACCAGCAGGTAAGAAGAGGAGTCACCATAAATCAGAGGCAATTGACTCTGATGGACAAGAAGAGGTAATATTGCTTCCAATCAGTGAGCACAGGGAGGCTGTAGATGTGCTGAACCCAGGTGATGTACTAGGCTCCTCTGGGTACCAAATACACATAGCAATACAGGCCTGGCAAGAGTGTGATTTCCAGGACCAGATACTATAGAGATAATGGTTTGGGTCACACCAGGTAAGACAGTAAGACCTGTTAAGGTGAGAGCAAGGATGAGAAGACTTTAAAATGGGTAATGGAGGAGAAATAGAAGGAGTAGCAATGTGGCCCTGAGCATGAATTTTCAAACAGGTCAGCAGTTAGTTCTACCAACTTTCCTCTTCTATATTTACCCTCAGAGAGAGAGAGAGAGAGAGGAGAGAGAGAGAGAGAGAGAGAGAGAGAGAGAGAGAGAGAGA
>NW_022436961.1:19120899-19260820 GCF_009761245.1 Sapajus apella | reverse complement strand
GAGAGAGAGAGAGAGAGAGAGAGAGAGAGAGAGAGAGAGAGAAAGAGAGAAAGAGGCACTTGAAACCACAGAGGATTATTGCTACCTACAGAAAGAAGGTCTGTGGGGTAGAGTGGGAAATGGGGGCTGTATTCCCCTGCTGAGAAGGTGTAACTGGCAGCAGGCCCATGCCATCTTCTGGTACCATCTTCACATTTGCCCTGAGGCAATGCTTCCCACTGCTATGTATACCCGTGATGGAGCATACCAGCAGTGCTAATGCAGGCCTGTTCCCATGAGATGAAGGACTCCTCAATGGATTACTTTGGTTTCAAGACTCCCCATCAACTCTTCTAGGTCTTTTCCATATGATGCTGCAGTAGTCTGAGACTCTTCCTACCCAATTCTTTTTCCTTCCCATTTCCTTTTCTTCACAGGTGTCAGACTAGCATTGTGGTCTAAAGATCGCCCTGTTCTCTGTGGCTTTCCCTTTTTTTTTTTTCCCACAGCTTTCCCACCAATAAATCTCCTGCATGTCTATTCTCATGTTAGCATTTGCTTTTTGGAAGACCACAACTAACAGATAAGTCAATGTAAAATGAGCAATTATTTTAGACTTGAGTTAGCATTCTTACAAAGAAAGATACACAAATGGCCAAAAACACCCCATGTGAGTTACCAGAAAATATAAATTAAAGTCATAATTATATGTCATCTAACACCCACTAGGACTAAAATTAGAAATATTTACAACAATAAATGTTGGTGAAAAGTTACAAATAGAACTCTCAATGGTTGCTGGTGATTATATAAAAGATTGCTAAAACTTTGAAAGTGTGTTTAGCAATTTCTTACACAGTTAACTTATACACATACTTTTTGAGACAAGAACTGCACTTACATTACTATAAATGCATAAATCAAAGTTTATGTCTAAAGAAGGATTTCTACAAGAACATTCAAGGCATCTTTATTCATAATGAAAAAAGTTTGTTAACAGCCCAAACATCCATCAAAAGAATGAATAAAAATATTTTATAGATTTATACAATAGATAATATTAAAAAAATGAAATATAATACTGAATCAGAAAACATATGTCTGTCTCATAACCACTGAACCAGATATGAAGGAGGATGTACTCTATGATTTTCTTCATACACAATTCTAAAAAATGAAAATTAGTGTGTAGCAACAGAGAACAGATGAGTAGTCATCTAGGATGGGTCAGGGTGGTGGAGGCACAGAGACCCTGCAAAGAGGCGCGAGGAGGGTTTGTAGGCAAAGAAAATGTTCTGTAACTTGATTACGGCAGTGGCTTCCCCAGTATGTCAACTGTTAAAATTAATTGAGCTTCCAATTAAGATCACGCAATGTACTGTACATAAATAATACCTTAATCAAATTGATAAAAATATTTCCACATATGTAGATTCATCAAACACATTGAAAATAAACTGAATGTTCTAATTTGATGGAATAAAACTCCCATTGCTTTGAAGCTATGCATTCACAAATAAAAACTCAGAGATAAAGATATGTAAAAAATTAAGTATTAAAAACTATGCACTAGAAAGAAAACTTTCTAATATTACTGACATTTTTGTGGTCTCATGGCTCATAAAACTGTGATCTGTGTTTTTGTAAAGTGCAGAGGGTTTGTGATGTTTTGTATTATGTTAGAATCAGAATTTCAAACATTTGTCACATTCTTCATTTTCTTGTATCATGTGATTTTATATAAATGCATTTCTTGCATATGTACTTGAATTTATTATGAGTAAACAAACTTGAAAAATTACATCACTAGTAAATTATTGAAAGTGCTGAGAACAAAGTTATTCTTTTTTTTTTTTTTTTTTTTTTTTTTTTAGTTATTCTATATTCAGTAAATTTTTAAAAACCCATCATTAAAACTTGTCTAAAAGACATTTCTGGAGATAATTCTGATTATTATGCTCATAAGTAATGATTCCATCATTTAAAATGAAATACTATTAACATTTTAAAAGGTATATTAAAACAGTATTTCATCTACTAAGTTTCCATAATTCTTAATAAGTGCTACAGTATTAAAATGCAGCTATATTTTAGTTTGTATCTAGAAGAACACTATATCTATTTCAATAACACAATGTTTGCTTTATAACATTATGGCTGTATGTATAGTTTATTTACAATGCTTTCTGTAATAATAAGATTATAGTTATGGAATATACTGTAATTTATACAGCAGCTTTTTACAGTAAGATATTGCTGTTATTCTGAGCATTTAAAAAAATGGGAGTGAAGAGGTGGTTCAAGAAATAATGTGCAAGAACTGTGGATTCAGAGCCTGTCTTTATACTTATTCCCGAAATCAATTTTCTGTTTCTGTCATTTCTTTAACTACATATATGTACATTTCTCTATTTCTGAAGGGGGATGATTTGTAATAAGGGGTATTATCCCATACCATAAAGGGAAGAGAGATGAGTTGAAAATTCTGAAGCCTGTTCAAATAGCTTCGTTTTGTGTTCTGTGATTGAAGATGTGAAAAACATTGTAGTCTTCCAGCATTCAGTGTGTGTACACGTACTGAAATCTTAATGCTTGAGTCTGTATCACCATTGTGCTTGGATTTGTTGATCACTTTGTAGTTTGACATCCAGAAATGAGTGCGGTGAAACAATGGTGTGAGTCAAGACAGTGTTTTAGGTAAGTTTGAGTGTCATGGGGTGGTAGGTTGGAGAAATGTATATTTTTAAATGTTTAATATGAAAGAATATGTATGAACAGGAGTGAGAAACAGCCATTATGGCAAATACATTAATGATGAAGGGCAGGAGGAGAAGTCAGGGGCAGGTGGGATTCAGAGGAGAATGGGGCAGAGGATGTAAGCAATTCAGGTAGATCATTGGAAATTAAGGGAATTACCTTCTGGTGAAACTTCTCATTTTAATATATCATTCAAGTAAAACCAAAGTCATCAATTGACTTAGTAGGTTTGTAGGAGAATCAGAGTTTAGGTTTGGATCAGACATTTCGCCTTCCAGAGAGTAGGAGAGTGAGTTTATTAAAGACATTTAGAAGAAATGCCCGCTGAGTTTAGAGTTATTCTACAAGGCTTCAATGACAAAATGCATGATGTATTGTTTAGTAGAGTAAAACATATTGAAATGGTACTCCATTTACTATGTTTCTATAATTCTTAAAATAAAGCAAAATAAATGAAACTGTTAAAATGCAGTTATAACATGACATGTATTCTTTATGAAGTTTTCAGTGAATTACAGCTCCATGTTTTAATCGGTAGATTTGGTCAGTTAGTGAAACATTAATCACTAGAGAAAGCTAGACAAAAATTTAATTTTTTGTATGTGTAAAAGCAGTTAGACAAAGTTTCTTGTTCAAATTCCTTGCTGACACATAGTAAAAATGGAGCTCAGAAATTTTTATTTTCCAGCCCACTGATTCAGTCACACTGATGAGGCAAAAACAATTCTCTCTGGTAAAACTAGTTTAAACATGGCAAGAAATCAATCTAAAAGCAACTTATAGATTCCTTCATTTCTTTTTTTCTGACAGATTCAGCTATTGACATTATGAAATTTCTGTGTAACAGGAAACTATTTTGTGTGTTCTATCAGGTGAAGCTTACTTACATCTTAAATGGTTTCAACATCCAAATTCCTAAGGCTTTAAATGAAGAAAGAAAATGTCAACGTACACCAGATCTTTCAAAGAAACCTTGTTTTAATTAACCATTTGAATTTTTATTACCACACATCACAAACACAACTCCTTCATCCCCAAATTCTACCACTGGTCATTTAACAAACCCGTTTTATGACATAGCAAACATGAATCTTCTACATAGTACACCTTTTCCCAAAAAACTGCCTCTGAAAATTCTAGTCACTTTACTCTGCTACTCCTTCTGCCAAGCAAGTGTCTCTAGTCATGTCTACAAACCATTAAAAAATAGACAAAACCTGAACAGACTTTTTCTCTTTATTCTTTCTTTCTTTTCTTTTCTTTTCTTTTTTTTTCCTTTTCCTTCCCCTCCTTTCCTTCCTTCCTCTTTTCATTTCTCTTTTTTTCTTTTCTTTTTTCTTGTTTCTTTGTTTTCTTTCTTTCTTTTTTTGATGGAATCTCACCCTGATGCCCAAGGCTCAAGGGCAGTCATGTGATCTTGGCTCACTGCAACCACTGCCTCCTGGACTCAAGCGATCCGTCCTCTCACTTCAGGCTCCCGAGTAGCTGGGGCCACAGGCACATGCCACCATGAATGCCCAGCTATTTTTTTTTATTATTATACTTTAAGTTCTGGGGTATATGTTCAGATCGTGCAGTATTGTTACATAGGTATACACATGCCATGGTGGTTTGCTGCATCCATCTCCCCATCACCTACATTAGGTATTTCTCTTAATGCTATCCATTCCCTAGCCCCAACCCTGATATCCCTCCCCTAGCTCCTCCACCTCCCAATAGGCCCTGGTGTGTGATGGTCCCCTCCCTGTGTCCATGTGTTCTCATGATTCAACACCGATTTATGAGTGAGAACATGCGGTGTTTGGCTTTATATTCTTGTGTCAGTTTGATGAGAATGATGGTTTCCAGCTTCATCTATGTCCCTGCAAAGGACAAGAACTCATCCTTTTTTATGGATGCATAGTGTTCCATGGTGTATATGTGCCACATTTTCTTTGTCCAGTCTATCATTGATGGGCATTTGGGTTGGTTCCAAGTCTTTGCTATTGTAAACATTGCAGCAGTGAACATACATGTGCATGTGTCTTTATAATAGAACAATTTATAATCCTTTAGGTATATATGCCTGGCTAATTTTTTGTATTTTTTTTGTAGAGATGGGGTTTTGCCATGTTGCCTAGGTTAGTCCTGAAATTTTGAGCTCTAGTGATCTTCCTGCCTTGGCCTCGCGAAGTGCTGGGATTTACGGGCCACCATGCTCGGCCCATACATTTTCAAGAAAAGAGATACAAATGGACAGCAGGAATAATGAAAAATGCTCAACATCTCCAGTCATCAGGGAAGTGCAAGCTAAAACCATAGAAATACCATTTCACTCCTGTTAGAATGGCTATGATAAATAAAAAATATAAATGATAGCACGTATTGGCAAGGGAGAAAAGGAAACCCTTGTACATTGTCAGTGGGAATATAAATTAGTATAGGAATTTTGGAAAATATTTTGGAGTTTCCTCAAAAAATTAAAAATACAATGACTATATTATTCAGCAATCCTACTCTAGGGCATATATGCAAAAAAATTGAAGTTGATATGTGGAAGAGATACCTGTACTCACATGTCTGTTTCAGGATTATCAACAATAGCTAAGATATGGAGGCAACTTAAGTGTACATCAACACATAAATATATTTTTAAAATGTGGCATTCCATTTTAAACAATGAAATATTATACAGCCTTTAAAAAGGATATGCTATCATTTGTGATAACATGGATGAAACTGGAGAACACTATGCTAAACGGAATAAGACAAAATGACAAATAGTATATAATCTCACTTATATGTGCAACCTAAAAATGTCAATCTCATCGAAACAGAGTGTAGGAAGGTGATTACCAGAGGCTTGGAAGTGTGGGGGGAGGAGAAGGGTTAGGGATAAAGGAGATACTGATCAAAGGGTATGATTTTCATTTAGACCAGAAGATTAATTTTTAGTCCAATAATCTGTTGCACTGCATGGTGACCACAGTTAATAATGTATTGCATATTTCAAAATTGCTAGAAAAATAGATTTTTAACATTCTTACCAAAAAAGAATGATAATATGATGAGGTAATAGATATACTAATATGCTTGGTTGAAATGCTCTATAATGTACACATAAATCAGAATATCATGTGTTACTTTATAAATATATACAGCTATTATTTGGCAATTACATAAAATAAGAAAAAACTTTTTTGGAAAATCTTAAAACACGAAGGGTTAGCAAATGGTCAAATATTAACGGATTAGAGGTAGATAAGGAGACAGGAGGATGTACAGAGGGTAAGTCATTAAGCCAAGACAGGACTCTGGGGAAGGGCCTGGGTACATGGCACCTGGTCCATTATTATACTCATCATTTGACATGAGGACCAGAAAGTGAGAGGAACAGGAATTACTGAAAATAAGGAGATAGATGCAAGGTGCATTTCAATTATTTTTAAGTTTTTAAGACTATTTATCCTTTAATTTTATATAGGCATTTAGGGGCATCGTCTGCTCTTTTTATGATAATACTATTCATATTGCTGTACACTAATTCTTATTTATGTCTTTGTTAATTTCCTTCGATCATGTCCTAGATGCATTGTTTTTTAAAAGGCTCCTCATACTTGCTGTCAAACTAGAAACATTGGACCAAATTACATTAGTTTACAACATATTAGTTTTAGTTCTATCAATACTATTCAATGATTTTTCCATCAGTTCTTACATCCATACCAGTCAGTTATTAGAACAATATATTTTTATATTTGATCATCATGTTTTTACTCTTTTTAAAAAACTTGTGTTGTCCTTCTTCTGACCACACATTCTAATCAAGATTCCTCAACCTTGGCAACTGTTAACGTTTTGGACCCAATAATTGTTTCTTGTAGGCACTATTTAGGGGAGAATGTCTAGTAGGATCTCTGGCCTCTACCAGCTGGATACCAGTGGGAATAACCATGGTTGTGACGACTAAACATGTCTCTAGACATCGTCCAGTGACTCCTTGGGATAAATAGTTCCTTTTCAAGAACCACTGTTGTAAATAAACTGTGACATCATTTTTTAAAAATTGAAAAGTAAATCCCATTAGCAATTTAAGTTGGCACTAAATTAATCTTATAAATACAAGAGTAAAACATAAACTTCTTGACAATATCTGTTATTCTTAATCAAAGTATTTTGGTGCCAAACCTTAGTTTCTAACTTTGCTTTCTCAATGATTCACAGATTTTCTGTCCTGTCCAGAAAAATATGCATTATCTACTGATATTATTGCTGCTGTGTGCCATATATGAGATTTCTTCTGGACATTGCCAATGAGTAGGCTAGGAGTGCTGTTAATTTTAATTTGTGAAGTATTTTGTGAATGTGTATGAGTGTGTACATGCATGTCTCTGTATGTATGTCTGTGTGAATATAAGGCTATGAAATTTTTGTGGAAAATTGGGAAGGCTACATTAATGAAACTCCATTTGAAACACAAGCAGAGGCTTAGCAGTTTGAAAAGCTCTCTGTCAATAGTGGGACAGAGTCAGGGCACTGTAAAATGGATTGCCAAGGTTGGACAAGGTGAACACGTAAGTGATACCAACTGTTTCGTGGCATCTAGATATGATCAGTATTGAAAAACATTCTCTTTGTGGGTCTATTTGACTTATTCCTCCCATTGTGCTGGATCCTACATGAAGAAATTATTTTTCCCATGATAAAGCCAGACACTAGTTAAAATGGTAAGGACAGATTTCAATCAGTAATAATTATTGCAATGAGAAAAAGAGTCCACGGGTCTATGGTGGACTGAACTCAACTTTGATTTGTACACAGGTGATAGGAAATTCTAAAGAGAGAACAAGGGAGTAAATAGGAAAAGAGGTCAGCATGAGTTTGATAGAGTCAAGGATGTGAAAAAATACAAAGGGTTAGTTAGTGTGACTGTGGTTAGGCTGGCTGTTCTAGCCTGAGATTATAAAGACATTTATCATCCCAGAGAGACTGGGAGACAGAGGCTCTGTCCTCAGGTGTTGGCTGAAACAAATAGTAAAATTTTTGGCAGCCTTGAGTTTCTCAAGCAGGCACTATCAGGGGGCCTAGGGTCATCTTAAGGATGTGGCCTGGAGGTGTTAGAAATGATGTTAGTGTTTGTTTAACTCTTCATGGGCCAAAGTTAAAGCCTAGTGGAACAGGAGGCTCAAAGGAGCCTGGCTGGAGTTTGGTCAAGGAGAAAATCTTTGTTAGTTCCACAGAGATCAGCGTCATCAGTTTTCCCATCTATTGCATGTTTACTGTCAGCGCTTGTTTGTGGAAAAGTTAAATTAGCCATCAGAGAAGGAAATGTGAAAAATGTAAAACTGAGATAAAATGGAACTTGCATCTGTATTCTCACATCATGCTTTTCATATCAGAAACCTATAATTAATCTTGAAGATTATACACATTTTGTGTAATATGGTTGGAAATGTTTCCTTGACTGCTACTACTACCTGTATAAGTTTGGTATGAATTTAGAATGCCATTTATGCTTCTTGTAGGGAAGATTATATCTCACTTTGCTCCAGAACCTAACAAGATGCATTCAACTATAAAATACAAAATGTAAATATATAGTCTATTTCAAAATCTTCAGAATTTAATCTGATGTATTATCTAATATAAATGCCAGGTTGTTTTAAATGTTTGACTTAATATCCTTGAATTATAGAGACAATGATTTTAGAAACTGAATGTAATGTCTACATCATCAAAAATCCTTAACCTTATGAATCTCTAAAATTGCCTTTAACTGTAAGTGATTTAACTGAGATCTAGATAGACTACAAGAAACAGAAAGAAAAATGTCTTTAAAGAGAAAATCTAGAATGTTAGATAAGGAGCAAAAACTCAAGACATGTCTTAGTATAAAAATATTTTCTCTTAGCAATAATTTTTCATATTGATAGAAGAATGTTCTTCCTGAAGCAGGACTCAGTGCTGGAGCATAGAAAATTGTTCCTGATGCTATAAATTTTTACTGCCAAGAGTCTTAAGAGTTATAGATAGTCAGATTCTGTAAACTAAAGCCATCTTCCAAAGTATGAGGTTTTGAGTTGCATCTTTACTGTATTTACTCAGGCTGCCGCCATATGTAAAGGAGTGCAGGAGTCCATAAAACTTACTCCCTCTGCTCTTGAAGGTGAACAGCACACTTTAGTAGCAAAAGCAAATTGATACTGAAAGCAAAACAAGGAAAGAAATATCTCTGGGCACCACTTCTATCTCTTAAAAACTCTTAAAAAATAAATCCATTTCATTTTAATGGTAATAAATAGACATATGATTTAAATAAAGACCAGTTCAATTTTGAAAAAGAAGAAAGTAACTTCAAAAAATGATTAATATTTAAGATACTCTCTTTAGATATACCATATAGACTTAAATAATCTGGATTTTTTTTTCTTGGAAATAATGATCATAATTTCTGAAACTATTTTAACAGGTGGGGAAATGTGCTTTAGGTTTTTTGTGTAATCAAAATGGGAATGACTGACTCAGCATCTGTCTTAGCCTGGCTGCTGTAACAGAAATACCGTAAGTTGGCTGGATTAAGCAACAAACATTTATTTCTCATTGTTCTGAAGGCTGGGAAATCCAAGAGGAAGGTGCCAGGAGATTCAGTGTCTGGTGGGGGCCCACTTCCCGTTTTATAGAGGCTGTCTTTTTGCTATGTCCTCACTGTGGCAAGCAAAGAGGCAAGAGAGCTCTTTGGGGTTTCTTTTATAAGGGCATTAATTCTGTTTATGACGATCCACCTTCATGATCTGGTCATCTCCCAATGGCCCTACCGCTTAATACCATCACAATAGGGGTTAAGATTTCAACACAGGATTTGAGAGGGGCACAAACATTCAGTCCTTAACAGCACCCACACACTCAAGTTGCAGCAAAGTTCTAAACAGGACATGCATTTGAATGATCTGTCCCAAAGAATATTTGCAAAGTGTATCATCTTTACAAATACATCATTCTCTGAAAAGCACTTTCTACACGCCTTAAATGTGTGCCAGTAGAAAAACAAGCTCATATATTGAATATTAAGCATAGCTTGTCAGTTCTCTTTCATTAGATACAATTGATTTCTAAACTTATGACCATGGATATTGCTGTAATTCTTTTTAAGGCTTTTCTTCATTAATTATTTTAAGAAACATACAAAAGGCCTTCAGAATGACTAGACAGCCTCTTGAGATCCTCTATCATTGCTGATATTTTTTTTTTTTTGAAAATTTGTCAGTGATTTTATTTCATTCATAATCAGTAAGATGTAAAAATTGAAGCTGTTTAAAAGGAGAATTCAGATAACAGTCACATATGGGCAATTAGAAAGACTGATGTCAATTTACTAAAGTATACAAAACCGAGCCTTTCCACAGAGGTAAGGCAGAGAACAAATTGCATCTCACTGTACAAAATTCAGCTGTGCTTAAATGGACAAGAATAAATTGTGTTACTATCAATTGTCCAAAATGTACAGAGCTGTAAAATAATTCAATTAAAAACTATGAAAGGAACAGAGCCCTACAGTATCGAGTAACTCAAAAGAGTGCCCTAGACAATGCCAAGTATTCCATTAAAAGGACTCACGACAATCTGTTTGCCCATTTTAAAACCTTTCACAATTTTTTCTTTTTTTTTTTCCCATTTATTTATTTTATTGCATTTTAGGTTTTGGGGTACATGTGAAGAACATGCAAAATTGTTGCATAGGAACACACGTGGCAGTGTGATTTGCTGCCTTCCATTGCTGATATTTTTAAGTGTAAGGAAAGGAGCATTGTCTGAGAAGTGACCCCTTTCCAACCATGAAAAGTATTTTTATTTTTTTCTGTGTATTAAGTGACAGATTATTACATTTAATGTGTATCTCTACTTCCGTTTTCTAATCATATGTCACTTTTAAGTCTCTAGGTTTGCCTCTAATTGCTGCCGTTCCACAGTTACTGGATCAGTTAAAGTCAGTGGAAAAGTACATTTTACCAATAGCGTTTTGTTAACACATACAAACTGAAAATGAAAACAAGATAAAATTACAGTTCTCCCTATATGTTCTAGAAGTTTAGGCAGTCAACATTTTAAAGAGATAGATAATTACTATTTTTAATAATATATGAACCTAATGTATAAGGACAGAATTTCTCTGTAAATTATGTATGTCTTCCAAACAAATATTACTTTAACTACATGGATGATTCTTCTTTCATTTTCATTGATTTATCTCCATCCCTGATTCTGTGTCTTTGTACTCATAACCACTGATTAGACATCAAAAATGGAAGGCAGGTTTATTCATACATTCACTGATTCAATGAACAATTATAATTGAGTTCCTACAGTTTTCCAGGCATTGTTCTAAGCATGAAGGTCATCGATAGATTAACGAAACTGCCTTGCTCCCAGAACCCAGTCAGCCTGTTGTTTACTAGATGTTGCACCTAACATTTCACACATGATTCCACTTAATTTTCACCAAAATCCTGTGAAACATATAGTATTATAATCTAGTTCTATAGATGAACAAATTCAAGAACTGTTACTTGACTTGGCTATGTCATCTGATTAGAAAAGCACCAGGGCTGATTAGCTCACAGTACATAAATGTCATCAGGATAGTTTTTATTTTTTAAATTGGCTGAAGAATACACAAACAAACAAACTGCCAGGTTAAACCATTGAATACAGAAGATAAAACCACGATGAACGGATTGTTTTTCACTCTCTTTTTTAAAAGCCTATTTTACTTATGTGCTCAGATTGTTTAGTATTCTCTAATAAATGAATAAATTAAATCTGAATTAATAATAATACAAATAGATGTTTTGCATTTTAATTGTAAATTAACAATTTGAGGGAAAGCTCTGGGTCTGAAGTAAACTGTACCATACGATATTGAATAGCCAATTGAGAAGGAAGGCAGAAATTAAAAAAAGTAATTAAAGTGAATTATTCTTCAAAATGAAATGAAGCTTCTAACCAGAGTTGTTTTCAGATTTTGTTCATTTCCTCCTCACATCATAAAAAAAAATACAAGCAACCAACAACAACAAAAAAACCCGGCATAACGTGCTGGTTGACAAAAAAAATAATTTGGGTTATTTTTATTTGCCAGTTTGGATGATGGAAGAAATTTACCATTCTACTTTAGGTTTTCTCACCCACAGATTTAAATGCAACTTTGAATGAAGGTAAGTGGTTTCTAAGGATGATTTTTAAAATCTCTGTGATGACTTTCTTATTACTCAGATTACAAAACAAAACAGAAAGCATTTGGTCTATGGCTTATGAGGTGGTTTTTAGAATTAGAGCCAAGCTTCTTAGAACTATCACAGGTCAAACTCATAAACTTTCAAATGGAAAATGGTCTCTGCCAAACAATATTGACCAATTATCATTACAACTGTATTTAGAAAACCATAGTAAGGAAATTGATGTGCTATTTTGTTTGGACTCTATTTGAGAGCTAATTAAAATGATCTAAAAAATTGGAGCGAACTTTATTTTAAAATCTTAGTTATTGGCTTTTATTTTGATCACTTATTTTCCAATTCTTTGGATAGTCATTCAAATTATGTGAACTAAAAATTTCAATTTGCTTTAGTTAATATGTTTCTACGAGTTTTGTTCATTTTTACATGAAACAGCACTATTACTTATATAAGATAAATGTAGCTGGAAGATTTTTAGATGTTATCATGAATATAAATGGCCATAATAATCAGCAGGAGTTTTGAATGCTCTAATTACCCTCTGGAATGGACTAGTGCTGAGCTTGACTACACAGAATTTTCCCTTAAGCCTTGTGTGAAAAATTTCATACATGATGTCGACTCACTGATTTTACAATAACAGAATTCTGGAGTAACTACTAATTGTGTGTGTGTTTTGTATCGTGTGCTTTTGATAGTTTAATACATCATGACACTTTACAAGGCAGGATTCAGGAGGGGGTGCTAACTTGCTGCAAGACTTTCACTTTTTAATTTACTTTAGCGACTCATTTTGAGATTCAATGTCACATAAGTCAGACCACATCTTGTGTCCTTCTTATTCTGATAAGAAACCATTTGGCATTTTGAAAAATGACCTCCATGTAATCACAATCAGAATACATAAGGATGTTTTAATGGGGAAAAATTCAATCTGTGTGTATGTGTGTGTTTCTTCTCATAAGCCACTAAATAAGCTGCAAATTTTAGCAGATAAAGTTTACCTCAGTTTGTTCAGTGCAGTTGTCTTTATACAGTACTTGGAATAGTATGAACAGGGCAATCAGCCTCTCCAAACTATTGCCTACTATCTAACATAACATGAATAAAATAGATATCACATTATACATATGAAAAATGATTTCAAGGGTAAATTCAATTTTATTTTCCTGAGAAGCTAGTGCTTTAAAAAATATATTGAAGATGAAATACAGTATTGAAATATAAATTAAGATAAGAAAAATGATCAAAAGCAAAAAAAAATCTAGGTAAAAAAGTGGATGAACCTTTTTAAGTTTTTTAGGGTAAAAACATATAAAGGCTTCTGTATATGTGTGATCTTATCTCTGCAACATATATTGCAATTACTTACAAGATTAATATTATAAACTTATGTTTTTCATTGACCGGTAATAATAAGATTAATATATTTTTTGTTATTCATCAAAAACAAATTAAGATTAAATATATCATAAAAGGTTTTACAATGTAATCCATTATGTGCATGGTGCTGACCACTCAGCAATGTTTCTCAGGAGCAGATCAACAATCACTAAATGCCTTGGTTCCTGATAGTACTTTGTGAGTGAGCAGGTGTTTTAGAAAGTGCTCTAAAGAGGGCAAATTTTGCCTCAAATATTGTATGGAATTAGAGGGACCAGGATCAAGTAAACTGGGGTTGAGAAAGTGAGAACTGAGTGCTGCAAGATGATTTACTGGAGGTCAGAAGTAGTAATTATTGAATAACTCAGTAAGTAAATAAGCACAAGATAAAGCAATGGAGAGAATCTAAATTCAATATAACCAATCAGCATATATTTATATGTATATATACAATTTATTCATTCAAATTGTGTATCTATATATAGAGAGATATTGTGTGTGCATATCTACAGATATATAGATATATAAATCTTGTATGTGTATATCTATAGATATACATATAGATATACATTGTTGTGTATGTATACATATAGATATATATTGTATATATAATTGTATCTACACACAATATATCTATATCTAGATATATAGATATACACATACAATTTAGTCATTCTATATATATAGATTCTATATATATATTGTATAGATTCTATATATATAGAATGAATAAATATAAATATATAGAATAAATATATATATTCTATAGATAGATTCTATATATATCTATATATTCATTCATCTATAGATTCTATATAAAATATATATAGAGACTCTATATATAGGTATACACACACATACAATTTATTCATTCAACAATTAGAAAAAAATATTTATCATGCCCTAGGCACTCTTGTGAGAGATGGGGATACAGCAGTCAGCGAAAAAGGCAAGACATGGATGAACCTGGAAACCATCATTCTCAGCAAACTGACACAAAAGCAGAAAATCAAACACTGCATGTTCTCACTCATAGGCGGGTGTTGAACAATGAGAACACATAGACACAGGGAGGGGAGCACTACACACTGGGGTCTGTTGGGGGGAAATGGGGGAGGGACGGGGGGTGGGGAGGTGGGGAGAGATAGCATGGGGAGAAATGCCAGATATAGGTGAAGGGGAGGAAGGCAGCAAATCACACTGCCACGTGTGTACCTATGCAACAATCTTGCATGTTCTTCACATGTACCCCAAAACCTAAAATGCAATAAAAAAATATATCTGTTCTTATGGCCTTCACAAAATGAACAAATGCTATGGAGAAACTAAAACAGCAGAGAGGGTAAAGGAATGCTGGAAAAGGGATTAAACTTTATAGGTATTAGTTTTTTATTGCTGCTGTAACAAATTGCCACATATTTAAGAGCTTAAAACAACACAAACTTACTACCGTTTGGTTGGTAGGGTCATATAGACCCAATGTATAATGGGTCTCACTGGGCTAAAATCAGATTGGCAGGGCTGCATTCCCATCAGCCTGCTCTAGGGGAAAGTTCATTTTCTGGCCTTTTCTCACTTCTAGGGACCATTCACATTCATTGTTGATTCATGGCTTTCTTCCTCCATCTTCAACACTAGCAAAGCTGCCTGTTTCTGTGTGTTTCTTCTGTAGTCACATCTCCCTCTGGCTCTCCTCTTCTGCCTTGCTCTTCTACTTTGAAGTACTCTTGGGATTCTGTGGAGCCCACATGGATAATCCAGGATGATCTCCTTATTGTAAAGTTGACTGAGTAGCAACCTTAATTCTATTTACGACTGTAATTTCCCTTCGCTGTGTAACCTAATCTATTCACAGGTTTGAGGGATTAGGATGTGGACATCTTTTCTTCTGCCTATAATGAATATACAAGAAAATGAGACAAGAGTAGCCAATAAAAACCTTACTCACATTTGAGTAAAGATGGAATGAAAAACTAATTCCTGGAGGAAGACCATTCCACACAAAAGGGAAGCAGCTGCAAGGGCTCTGAAGCAGGGATTTACTGAAGCATTCCGGAAATAGTGTGGCTGAAATGAAGAGCTCAGGATAAGAACATGAGCAATAGGAGAGGTGTTCAAAGAGTTAATGACAAAATTTGGAGGCAAAGTGGTATCTTATAGCAAAACAAACAAACAAAAAAACTGATTTCTATACTGAGTGTAATTAAAATCCATATAGTATTTTAAGCAGAAAAGTTAACATTCTGCCAAAGATTTAGAAAAGATTATCCGGGCAGCTTGTTGATGGTCAAAGGCAGAATGTAGAGAAGGCCAGCCCAGAGGTATAGCATGAATCTTTATCGAAAGTGAGCAGGGCCAGGGCCCAGCAGTAGTAGCACTATGAAGTGAGAAGCAGTTGGATTCTGACCATATGTCCAAAGTAGAGCTGGCAAGATTTGCTGGGGATTTACAGCTGTAGTATAAATAAAAGTAGTTAAGAAAATCTCCAACACAGTTTGCTTTTACATTTAGGAAAACTCATTTGCTCTTTATTGAGATGGGTAAGATTATTGGAAGAACACTATGATTTTATTTTATTTGTTTTTTAGAAACAGAGTCACTGTTTGTAAAAGTCTCATTGCAGCCTCATACTCCTGGGCTCAAGCAATCCTCCTGCCTCCTCCTCCCAATAGCTGAGATTACAGACATATGTCACCATGCCCAGCAACAGTGGGTTTTTGGTGGAAGATAATATTAGGAGTTAATCTTGAACATGTAAAGCATAAAATGGCTGTTAGATATTCAAATTAAGATAGCACAAAGAGAGTTGAATAGATGAGTCCAGAATTCAGAGAATACACAAATGGTAATAAGCGACAGACTGTGTATGGTTGTGAAAGCCATGATATTGATTGAGGCACTCAACCGAGAGTTTAGATAGGAAAGAGAAGAGACTCGAGACTAAACACTGGGACACACCAAATGGAAGTCAGGGGTAGGAAGAGGAACCAGAAAAGAACACTGAAACAGATAAGAAAGAGACGTTGGACAAGCCCACGATGAACAGAGTCCTGAGAGCTTAGAGAAAAAATGCTTTCAAGAGTCATGATTACTGTGTCATGCTGTTGTGTGAAGTGAGCAGATGGTGAAGAACAGCCACTGGATTTAGTGATGTCAAGGGGTTTTGTTGATAGGTACAGCTGCAGTGGGAGGCAAACTGTAATTGGGGTGAATAGAAAACTAGGGGAAGAAAATCAGAGACAACAAATGAAACTTTGTATACATTTTTCTTTGCAGACATAAAATGCTTTGTACACATTTTGCTATAAAAAATGAAATAGTAAGTGAAGGAGGAATGGGGTAAATGTAGCATTCTAAGATAAGAGAAGTAATATTTATTTTTGGAGAGTGAGTCGCTAGAGATGAAAACTTCAGACGTGAAAAAAATGGAGAATTGCTAGAATATTCCTGAGTGTAGGTGGGAAAGGAATGAATTCTAGTGCTCAATAGACATATTGACCTTGGCTAGTAGAACATGAAGTTTATCCATAGGTACAAAAAAGAAGGCAAAGAATGTGTGCACAGATGCTGAAACTGTAAGTGGTGGTGATCTTATGGAGGATTTTTGCGATGGCCTCAGTGTTTTTAGTGAAACAAAACACCACACCAGCTCATATAGAGAATGAGGTTTTGGTGGTGTGCATTTAAAGTTAAAAGACAGCGAGGCAGTGAGAGAATAGATGACTTAAAGAAATATAGAAAAACTTTATGTCACTATTATGGGTTTAACTGAAGTTAGTGACAGGGAATTTAGAGAACAGTAGTTATTATGGTTCTCTTCTTTTTTCCATCCCCATTTGGCTCTATCAGTACAGAGATACAGTATTGCGGGGGAAGCAAATTTAACTAGGGTTGTGGTTTAAACAAGGAACTGTGACAAAGTGATAGAGACAATGGATTTGGAGCACAGGCAGACCTGCTTTCATTGTGCCTCACTTTATAGTGCTTCACAGATCTCATGGGTTTTTGTTTTTTGTTTGTTTGTTTTTTCTTTTTTTTTTAATTGCATTTCAGGTTTTGGGGTACATGTGAAGAACATGTAAGACTGTTGCGTAGGTACACACATGGCAGTTTGGTTTGCTGCCTTGCTCCCCATCACCTATATCTGGCATTTTGAGACAGAGCCTCACTCTGTCACCTAGGCTGTTGTGCAGTGGCACAATCTCAGCTCACTGAAACCTTGACCTCCCAGGTTCAAATGATTCTCGTGCCTCAGCCTCCCGAGTAGCTGGAATTACAGGCATGAACCACCATGCCCAGCTAATTTTTGTATTTTTAGTAGAGATGTGGTTTTGCCATGTTGGCCAGGCTGGTCTCAAACCCCTGACCACAAGTGATTTGCTTGCCTTGGCCTCCCAAAGAGCTGGTATTAAAGGTGTGGGCCACCACACCTGGCCTGCGATTTTACAAACTGAAGGTTTATGGCAACGCTGTGTTAAGCAAATCTGTCAGCATCTTTTTTTTTTTTTTCAGTAGCACATGGTCACTTTGAGTACCTGTGTCACATTTTGGTAATTCTCACAATATTTCAAACTTTTTCATTATTGTATCTGTATGTTGGCCTATGATCGGTGATTTTAATGTTACTGTTGTAATTGGGGAACCATGAACTGTACCCATGTAAGGCAGCAAACGATAAATGTGTGAGTTCTGACTGCTCCACCAGCTGTCCGTTTCCTTGTCTCTCTCCCTCACATATTGGTGTGTGTTTCTCCTGACACACACCAATAATCAAATTAGGCCAAATAACAACCATATTATATAGATTCTAAGAGTTCAAGCGAAAGAAAAAGTCATACATACCTCAGTTTAAATCAAAAGCTAGAAATGATTAAGTTTAGTGAGAAAGGCATGTTGAAGGCTGAACTAGGCCAAAAGTTTACACCTCTTGTATGAGTTGGTTAGCCGAGCTGAGAATGCAAAGAAAAAGTTATTGAAGAAAATTAAAAGTGCTAGTCCAGTGAACACAAGAATGATAAAAAGGCAAAGTTGCCTTATTGCTGATATTGAGAAAGTTTTAGTGATCTGGACAGATCAAAACAGTCACTACATTTGCTTAAGCCCAAGCCTAATCCAGAGCAAGGCCCTAACTTTTAAATTCTATGAAGGCTGAGAGAGGTCAGGAAGCTGCGGAAACAAAGCTGGACACTAGCAGAGGTTGGTTCATAAGGTTCCAAAGAAGACATCTCTATAACTTAAAAGTGCAAAGTTAAGCAGTAAGTGCTGATGAAGAAACTGCAGCAAGTTATCCAGAAGATCCAGCTAAGATCATTGATAAATATGGCTACAATCACCAACAGATTTTCAATGTAGAGAAAACAGCCTTCCACTGGAAGAAGATACCATCTAGGTCTTCTATTGCTGCAGAGGAGCCTATGCTTGGCTTCCAAACTTCAAAGGACAGGCTGACTCTCTTGTTAGGGTTTAGCGCAGCTGGTGATTTTAAGTTGAAGCCAATGCTTATTTACCATTCTGAAATCCTATCACCCTTAAGAATTAAGCTAAATCTGTTCTGCCTGGGCTCTATAAATGGAACAAGAAAGCCTAGATGTCAACACATCTGTTTACAGCACAGTTTACTGATTATTTTAAGACCACTATGGAAAAATGTTTCTTTCAAAATATTACTGCTCATTAACAGTGCACCCGGTTACCCAAGAGCTCAGTTGGAGATATACAAGGAAATGAATGCTGTTTCATAAGTGATAATATCCATTATGTAGGTCATAAATGAAAGAGTAATTTTGACTTTGAAGTCTTTTTATTTGTGAAATACATTTTGTAAGTATATAGCTGCCATATATATAATGATCCTGATGGATTTGAGCAGAGTAAATTGAAAGCCTTCTGAAAAGAATTTGCCCTTCTAGACACCGTTAAGAACATTTGTGATTCATGGGAGGATATTAAAATATTAACATTATCAGAAGTTCAGAAGAAGTTGATTCCAACCCTCACGGATGACTTTGTGAGGTTCAAGACTTCAGTGGAGGAAGTAACTGCAGATGTGATGGAAATAGCAAGAGAACCAGAATTAGAAGTGCAGCCTGAAGATGTGACTGAATTCCTGTAACCTCATGACAAAACTTGAATGGATGAGGAGTTGCTTCCTATAGATGAACAAAGAAAGTGGTTTCTTGAGAGGGAATCTACTCATGACGAAGATTCTGTAGACATTATTGAGATGAAAACAAATCAATATTCCATAAGTGTAGTTGATAAAGCAGTGGCGGGGTTGAGAAGATTGACTTCAATTCTGACAGAAGTACTGTAGGTAAAATGCTATTGAAAAGTGTTAAATGCTAAGAGAAGTTTTTCTTGAAAGGAAGAGTCAATCAATGTGGCAAACTTCATTGTTGTCTAATTTTTAAAGATTGCCACAGCCACCCCAACCTTCAGCAACCATCCTGATCAGTCAGTAGCCATCAGCACTGAGGCAAGACCACCCAGCAACCAAAAGATCATTATTCAGTGAAGTCTTATGTGATTGTTGGCATTTTTTAGCAATAAAGTATTTTAAAAATGAGGTATTTTTTAGATGTAATGCTATTGCACACTTAGCCTACAGTATGTTGTACACATACTATTTTTTATTGTACTTTAGGTTCTGGGGTACATGTGCAGATCATGCAGGATTGTTGCATAGGTACATAGATGGCAAGGTGGTGTGCTGGTACCATCCCCCCATCACCTATATCTGCCATTTCTCCCCATGTTATCCCTCCTCAACCTTCCCCGCCCCACTGTCCCTCCCCTAGCCACCCCCAACAGACTCCAGTGGTACACATACTATTTTTAAGCACAGGGAAACCAAAAAAATGTATGTGATTCACTTTATTGTGATCTTTGCTGAATTGTGGTGTCCTGGAACTCTACCCACAATTTTTCCAAGACATGCCTATATATCCTTTCTATGATATTTAACCCATTTAAGAGGAGATATCAGGGTATTACAGAGATGAGAGACCATAAAATAATGCAAGCATCAACGGAATAGTGTTTTGAACAGTCGGAAAGCAACCACTAACGGGAAGGAGCTAAAACAATGCCACTGGCATTAAAGATGAATATTTGAAATAATGGTCACAGAAGGTGTACAGCTATTGGTAATGTCAGGTTTTGGGTGTAACCTGTGGAAGTGGTGGATGAGGTTGGATGAGGTCCTGGGCAAGTTGTCGGATGAGACGTGACTTATTAGTTAGATATGCGAGGCCGTGGCTACAAACACAACCCCAATAATACATCACATCTCCATTTTCAAAAGGTCTTTCTAGTTGGTGGCCAATTTTCTTCCAATAAATGATTCAGGAACCAAGATTACACCTACCTTTTAAATTTCCTCAAACCCTTATTTGTATTACATCCTATAGACAGGAGAGTGAAGACTGTATAGAAGAGGCCAACGGATTTTTAAAAGCCTTGAACCTGAAGTGGCACAGATCTGCTTTGATTGTATTTTATTAGTGAGAACTAGTAACATGACTATACCTTAATAAAAACGTGGAGAAAAGTTGTGTGACATGTGATGTTTATTTAATTTGAAATTTTATTCATGGAAGGAGAGAATGAGTCTTAGTTGCCATTTCTTTGTCTTTGCCATGGGAGGACCTGGGAAGAAAGGATTACGGGATTAAAAAGATCATGTACATTAATAGAAATCAGCAAAACATATGAAAGAGATATTGCTGAAGAAAGAGACTTTGGTCAGGAGCCAAGGGGAACGAAATGAGTATCCTAGGAAGTGATAGATGAGTGTTATAAGGAGGAATAATGTGTAGTAGGGTCTGATGACACAATAAACAGAAGTGGGTGTTTGTAGAATTTGAGAGCAAGAATCATCTGGAAGTGAACATGAGGAACAATGAGGATGTGAACCGTGTCGTCTAGCCTTGGTTGTATGAGGGGCGTGGGAGAGATCACGGCCACTACCTACACCTGCAGCAGGAGAAATGTGTTAGGCAAGATTTGGACTTTATTTGTGTAAGAAAGCAATGCTTTCACAAAAGAATTTGAGGCCACAACAGATTTTGCTATTGATGGAACTGAAATTCCAGAGTGCACAGTGAAAGTGTTCAGAAGATGGGGAGTGTCAGAAGGTAGAAGGAAAGTCAATCTTCCCAGTTATTTGAGGGTTAGGGACGCAGGAGATGAGGGACAAATGTTGACTCCCAAGGTTCTTATGGTGACTGACCTGAACAGAAATGAATCTTAATGATACCACGACACAGTGGGAAAGGGGCTGGGAGCATCAGGAGAGAAGGGGCTCCCCTGAGTTCCTGCTGTCAGGTCACGGAGTCCTTCAGAGAGGCAGCCATATTGCACAGTGTAGGCACTCTCTTGACCACTGCCACAGGGTCCTGCAGGGTGTGGCCTTTCTCATAGCATATGGGATTCCCCTTGACTTCTGCCGAAGAACTCTTGGCTTGTGTGGGGTGGGTTCACTCTAACCTCATAGACTCCCTTTTTCACTTCAAAGCTTCTACTTTCATTTTCACTTAACTTCATTCTAATTAAGGTTTCCTGCTCACTGCATTACAAATGAGCTCAAGGAAAGCATCTAGTGACCTCCATGTTGTTAAACCAAACAACGAGGCTCAGTCCTCATCTTAATTGACCAGTCTCCAACATTTGACAAGCTCTTTCTTTTTCTTGAAGCGCTTTTTTCTCTTGGCTTCAAAAACAGCAAATGTAAATCCAGCTCCTCATCCCCACCTTTGTCTCTGACTTTTCCTTGTAAGTCTTCTTTCCTGCATGCTGTTCATCTCGCTGAGCTTCAAATCTTTGAAAGTCCCAGAACTCAGCCCTTGGACCTCTTTACCTCTCTATTGAAATTCACCATCTAAGTCATTTCATGCAGGATTTGTGATTTACATACTAGTTAAAAATCACTAGTCAAAACCTTTTCCCCAAAACTGAGAAGTCCTTTACCTAATCACCTGGTGGACATCTCAAAAATTTGACTGTATTATATGCAACTTGAATAATACCTGCTTGCTTTGCAGTGATTCTTATCTGTTACCCTGATCAAAAGCTTTGGAGTCACCTTCAGATTCTTTCACTCGAACCTCATGCTAACAAAACGTATCCAGGATCTAACCTATTTAATGACCTCACTTTTACCAATCCCAGCTAAGCCGCAATAATCTGGTAATAATCAGGTGCTTGAATTATTGCTTTGGTTTTCAATCTGATAATCACTACTGTTTTAAAAAGACATCAGATTATTTTGCTTCACTGGAAAGAGATAGTAAGAAAATCCTTGTGGTGGACACAAAGTCCTCTAAACTCACAACTTTGCACTCTTCTTCTTCTCCTTCTCATTCTTTCTCTTCCTCCTCCTCCTCCTTCTTTCTCCTCCTCCTCCTCCTTCTCCTTGTCCTCCTTCCTCTTCCCCTCCTCATCCTCCTCCTTCTTCTTCCTCCTCCTCCCTCTTCTTCCTCTTCTTCTTTCTCTTTCTTCTCCTTCCCATCCTCCTCCTCTTCTTTCCCCTCTTGCTCTTCTCCACCTCCTCCTCCTCCTCCTCCTTTTTCTTCCTTGTTGAGACAGGGTCTCACTCTGTCACCCGGGCTGGAGTGCAGTGGTGTGATCATGGCTCACTGCAGTCTCAACCTCCCTGGGCTCAGGTAATCCTCTCACCTCAGCCTCTGCAGTAGCTGAGACTTTAGGCATGTGCCACCATGTCTGGTTATTGTTTTTTTATTTTTTTTGTTGAGAGATAGGCTGATTTGGAACTCCTGGGCTCAAGTCATGTGGCTACCTTGGCCTCTCTTAGTGCTTGGATTACAAGCATGAGCCACTGCACCCGGCCTCAAGGCTCTTCTTTTTGATCACTCTGTACCTAGTCATACTGGCTTTTTGTTTCTCTCATGCACCAATTCAGGGCCATTGTGCTTATGGTCCCCTCCTTGTGTGTTTTTCTCACATACACATGGTGTGTACTACAGCCTTCGAGACTCTGCTCAAATATTATTTTATTTAATGTCTCCTCTACCAGTCTTATAAAAAGAAATCTTAATTGCATGGGCCTTGTTATTTCCATATTGCTTTGTTCCTTTTCATAACCACACATCACTCTGTTACCCATTTATATGTGTGTTTGTTTTTTCTAACTTTCCTACCAGAATATAGTCTTCATAAGTATGGAAACTTTATATTTTTTCACTGCTATTACACCAGGTTCTATAATGGTGCCTTTCATGGAGATGACTGACACTCAACTTTTTTTTAATACATAGATGAAATAATCCAGTTGAAGTACCTGAAGCATAATGTGAGTAGAAGATGGAACAAAGAGTTGGTAGATCATACCAGCTGCAAGATTAGGGCCATGATTCCAAGACTTGTAATGAAAACATAAGATAACTTAAATTCCTGCACCCTACTGGTGTATGTGGTAAGATTTATCCAAAAGTTCTGCATGTATTAGCAGGCCAGAAATTTTTAAGTGAATGCAAGTGGATAAACTGGCCTTTTTTTAAGTTGAATTATTATTCTTACACCATGTCCCTCTGAAGACCGTTTGTAAGGTTTTTATGTACTGGCTCATTACAAATTTGATGATGTGAAGATAATGTATTTAGCATCTGATGATTTTTCTCAGTTTGAAGAGAGAGAAGATGTTGTGAAATAATATTAGTGAATGGCATATCAAATTTGCTAGATAAAAATAGTAAAGTTCCTGCAAATCTTGAATGTAACTTTGAGGTTTTTTATCATTAATTCAGAATTCAAACCAGGGAGCCTGGCTGGGTGACTTCCCTCTAGCATGAATTCTCAGGAAGGGATAGACCTCTCCCACAACCTCTCCTAAACACTCTAAATAAAATAAGAACGGGCCTGCCCAGAATGATAACTCTTTCTTGACTTTTTGTTTCTTGTGAAAATTAAGGAAAATTGCTGAAAATACCAGCAATATTTAGAGGATATATTTAATTGAATTGAATTAAACAATGGAGTAATTTAGAGATCTAATTATTTCATTCTCATATAATAATGCCCTGTGGCTGTAAGTGTATCTGTTTTTCAGTGATTGTATATTTTCTGGATCCTCACCTGAATCAAATTCTTATCTAATTGAAAGTACACGGGAGTTGGATATAGTAAAGAAATGTAATTTTTCATGATTCCTTTCTGTCATGAATTTATCGAGTAGAGTTTGTTTTGCATTTTAAGCAATAAAATTGCAGCAGCTGACACTCATTACAGTACATTCTAAAGCCTAATTTATGGTGTGCCTATAAATTTCCATGCTAATGTATTTCTATTGTTACATTTTTGCTTACGAAGATTTTAGTGTCATTTTATTTAATTGAAGTCAAATGATGTTATTTACCTTTTAGTGATGCAGAAAAAAATTGCATTTGTAAGCTACTATTATTCAAATTGAATTTTCTTGTAGAATGCTGGATGCCTTGAGTGCAGAAAATTTTAGATATAAATTTAAAACAAGTACTAACTGTGACATTTATTCTATCAGACCAACAATAGATATGGTAGCTGAGATTGTAATTGATTATGTGCAAAGCATTTGTTGAATCATCAAATAACATAAGATTTCAACAAATTATTCTAAGTGTAAAAATTGCAATATCTATAGACATTATCATCACTTTATATAACATATTTAATTAAACAACTGAGTGAGTACTATGACAATAACATTCCATAATGTTCTGTAGCTTCAGCAGCATTGTATGATTACTTTGGGGTTTTAAAAATTACTGGAATGTATATTTTGGAAAATAATTTAGAAACTCACTTATACACTTAGCATGCTGGGGGAGGTGCTTGTTTATGGTTGGCTTTATGAGTTACTTGTACGTGAAAAACAGATGTAGAATTATTTCCAATTAAACTGATGTCTGATACCATTCTGAAAGTTATGAGTGACTGAGGAATTTAGTAAACATTCATGTACATTTCTTGCTTTCTCAACTGGGTGAGAATCATTTTCTGTATTTTTAGGCTCAAGTGGCTACCTTGGTTCTGAGTTAGAAGATTCCTGCCAAACCCAATAAAATTGAGGAAATAAATGGAATTCTTGTTGTTTTTATGTCCAGTTCCATATTTATTTATTTTCTCACTAAAAAAAAGTTTTAGACTCAAGTGAATACTGATTTAGCACCACTTATGGACCAAAATAGCTTTATGAAAACTTGAGAATCCAGGTAAGAGGTTACAACACTCCAGAATGGCACAAAACCGAGAACAACCACATTAAAATGGCAAGATGAGCAGTTTGACATCACCCACTCCCTTAATCTAGCACACCTTAGTATGGAGGGAGATTTCCTCAATCTGTGATTTCTCCCATGGGAAAAGGGAATCAGTGGGCATCTGACATCTCCAGCCTCTTGTGGGGGCACTGCTCAAAAGACCTGCTTTTGTCTTATCACACTCAGAGTGCTAAGGGAATCCAGCACAGTTAGAATATCTGGGGGAAGCTAAGAACAAAGAAAAGTGGTAAGTGGGTCTCAGCCGCTGGTGCAGATGTTAACAGCCAGTGTAGCTCTTAGTAGCTGACAAGAATCTCAATTGACAGAGCGGATCTTATCTGATGGGGCAAATATCCATAGCGTATACAGCTCTCAAGCTGATGGCACAGATCTTAGTAGACAGTATGGATCTCAGCAGCTGATACAACTCTCAACAGACAGTGTGGATGTAGCAGTCAGTGCAGCTCTCAGCACTGATGTGGCTATTAGCAGATGGCATGGATCTTAGCAGCCAGCACATTCAGCTCTCAGTTGAATGTGAAGACCTCAGAAGCTGGTTTAGTTCAGTGGGATTGGGAGAAGGTACATAATTCTGAAACTTCTTGTATAGGCAGGAGGAAAAGAAGTGTAACTTGTACTCAATGTCCCAACATTTTATTGAGCTGCCCCAGAGAAAAGGAGCCTGTGCCTTTCAGCACCTGGCATTGATCTGAGGGATTAGGAGAAGATGCGCAATCTTGAGATTTCTCCCCAGCAGGTAGGGAGAAGTGAAAGTGTGCACATACATACAAAAGATTTTGAATACTTCCAGAATCACTAACAAGGTTAATTGAGGAGATCTTTCCCTGCCAAAGCAAGGAGTGTAAAGGCTGGATGAAGTGGTTATACTCCAGATGCATAAATAGCCACTCAAACCTGGAGTCAAACACAGAACCAGGAAAACATGGCACTACCAGAAAATGACAGTAAATCTCTAGTAACTGACCTTAAAGAAATGGAGACCTATGAATTGCCTGACAGAAAATTCTAAATAATCATCTTAAAGAAACAGAAACTCTGGAACTGAAGAGTACATACAATAACTGAACTGAAAAATATAGACCTTCAGCAGCAGATCTTGTCAAGGAGAATAAATAGTCTCCAAACTTGGAGACAAGTAATTTGGAATTATCAAGTTAGAGGAACAAAAAGAAAAAGAATGTGAAACAGTGAAGAAAGCCCATGGGTCTTATGGGACATCATTAGGAGAACAAATAAGCACCTTATGAAAGTTCCAGAATAAGAAGAGGGAAAAGGCCAGAAAACATATTTAAAGAAATAATGACTGAAAACATCTCAAGTCTTGGGAGGGAAATGGACATCTAGATTCATTAAGCCCAAAAGATTCCAAACCAGATGAATCTAAATAAATTAATACCCAAAGAAGACAAATATTATAATCAAATTACCAAAATTCAAGGACATAGAGAACTTTGAAAGCAGCTAGAGAAAAGCCACTTATCACTTATCAATAGATTACCAAGAATACGCAATAGGGAAATGCAATAGGGAAATAGTCTCTTCAACAAATTGTTTTGAGAAAACTAGATATCTACATATAGAAGAATGAAATTGGACTACTATCTTACTCCATACAGAAAAATTAACTCAAAGTGGATTAAATGCCTTAACATAAGATCTAAAACCACAAACTCTTAGGAGAAAATGTAAGGGAAAAACATTTCATAATACTGGGCTTGACAATGATTTCCTGGATATCATACAAAAAGCACAGGCAACAAAGCAAAAACAGAGAGATGGGACTACCTCAAACTAAAAACCTTCTTCATAGCAAAGCAAACAGCAGAGTAAAAAGAAACCTGTGGAATGGGAGAAAATAGTTGCAAACCATTTATCTGATGATGGGTTAATATTTATACTATATAAGAAACTCCTACAATTTAATGGTAAAACAAAAAAAGGAATAACATGACTACAAATGGGTAAAAGAGTTAAATAGACATTTTTCCAAAGAGGGCATACACGTGGGCATTAGGTATATGAAAAGGTCCTCAATTATCACTGATCATCAGGGAAATACAGGTCAAAACCACAATGAGGTATCGCCTCACATCTGTATGCAATGGCTGGTTTCAAACAAAAGATGACGCGTGATGATGAGGACGTGGGGAAGTCTGAACTCTTGTATGCTGTCGATGGGAATGTAAAAGTATGCAGATACTATGGGAAAAAGTATGAAAGTCCTCAATTAAAGATAAAAAATACTACATAATCCAGTGGTAACTACTGGAGGGAAAGGTGGGGGGAAAGGATTGAAAAACTGTCTGTTGGGTGCTATGCTCACTATGTGGGTGATGGATCATTCCTACCCCGAACTTCAGCATCACATAATACAACCATGCAACAAATATGCACATTTTACCCCCTGAATCTAAAGTAAATGTTGAAATTATTACATAAAAAGAAATACCATGTAATATGAAAATCCCACTTCTGAGTATATCTATTTAAAAAACTAAAATCAATATTTTGGGAGCTATGTGCACTCCCATGTTCGTTGCTGCACTGTTCATAATATCCAATGTATGAAAACAACCCACATGTCTATCAAAAGATGACTGGATTAAAAGGCAGCATTTAAGACATATAATAGAATATAGTTTAGCCTTAAAAAGGAGATAGCTGCCAGCTATGACAACGTGGCTGAACCCGAAGGACAGTCTGCCATGTAAAATAAGCCAGCCTCAGAAAGACAAATATTGTATGATTCTGTTCATATGAGTTATCTAAACTGATCATTCTCATGAAAGCAGATAGTAGAATGCTAGTTACCAGGGGCCTGGATGAAGGGGAAATGGGGAGTTGCTGATGTGTATAAAGTTTCAGTTACGTGACATAAATAACAGAATCTAGAGATCTATTGTACAATGTAGCATCTATAGTGAACAACATGATATGGTGCAGTTAGAAATTCATTAAAAGATTAGATACTGGCCGGCATGGTGGCTTACGCCTGCACTCCCGGCACTTTGGGAGGCCAAGGCGGGTGGATCACAAGGTCTGGAGTTCGAGACTAGCCTGGCCAATATGGTGAAACCCCGTCTCTACTAAAAATATATAAAAAAATAGCTGAGTGTGGTGGCAGGCACCTGTAGTCCCAGCTGTTCAGGAGGCTGAGGCAGGAGAATCACTTGAACTCAGGAGGTGGAGTTTGCAGTGAGCCAAGATCACGCCACTGCACTCCAGGCTGTGACAGAGTGAGGCTCCATCTCAAAAAAAAAAAAAAAAAGGTAGATCTCATGATAGGCATTCTTACCATACCAAAAAAAAAAAAAAAGAAAAGGGACACAAGAAAACTTTAGACGTAATAATATGTTTATTACTTCGAATATCATAAGTATATGCATATGTACAGTTATCAAATGTATCCATTAAATATGTTCAGTCTTGGTATACCAGTTAAACCCTAGTAAAATTGTTAAAAACAAAAGTAAAAATAAAATTTCTGGCAGATTTTTTTGTAGTAAAAAATGAGACAACATAGTTGTAACTTATAGAGGAATGATTAAATCGTGGCATAATCCAACTGTAGAATATTGAGTAGCTCATTATTTGAGAATCAATCAGAGGCTTGTAGTTGCATTGGAATAAGAAGCAGCAGATTCAAAATAGTGGATCCCTTTGCAGGAAGAAGATGATGATTTATTTTTTAAGGTGTTAGACAAAAGCAGCTATATATGCCATATTATATTTATGCTTCTTGTCTGTCTTAAATATTGCATAATAAAATGTTAACATCTTGAAAATAATTAATGAATCACCATGATAGAGTGATTTGTATAAGCACAGATCTGGAGTCTCAGAGACCAGGGTTCAAATATAACTTTTATTATTTACTAATTCTCTGTGTGACTTTGGCAGTAAAGATGGTTTGAGCTTTATTTATTTATTTAGTTAGTTTGTAAATTGAAGCTTAAAAAGTTGTTTTAGGCTCACTGAGATGTGCTAAGGCACCTGGCATAGATCTTCAGAGCTAGGGGAGCCTCAACACATGTGTTTCACATTAATGCATGAGCTGTGAGGAAAAAGGCTTTGGAGACTTTTGAACAGAAGGAAAAAAATGTAAATCAAAGGTGTGGTTTCACAAGATTAAAGATAAGATTTGCTTCCTTGTGATTTTATCTATAACTAATTCATGCCTTAATGTATAGAAGATAAGTCTTTTTTGGAAAACAAAGAACAATGCCTAAAGTATGCAAACTTTCAGCTTGTAAAAAGAAGAAAACCAAAGTTTTAACCATAAAGAATTAAATCTCTGAATGATTTATGGGGGAGGTTGTAAGAATTGTGTAATGTATGTATACATACATGTATATATGAATAATGTGTGCATGTGCCTATCAGTCTTTAATGAACAAACACTGTTCATTTGATTATTGATATGTTTAGAAACAAGTTGATATTCCAAGTTATCACTTAGCACTTTTATGTTTTGTAGGAAAATACCCAAATAGATAGGGGAAGTCAAAAATATACAAACATACCCAGGTAGATTAGGGAAGTCAAAATTATCTGCTACGAGGCATTGCCTACAAAAGATCTCTTCTTCCCAGTTGGAAGTTTAACAAAAGGCTGATTGAATACATTTAGAAATGCATTAAAAGCAGGCCATTGGGACTCAATAGAGAAAACACTATACAGGCAGATTTAAATATTGTGTATCCCATTCAGATATTTACCTTTACATGTGTTATATCTATAGGTTTGCATTTGTTACTTTTAGTATCTCAATTTTCATTCAGTAATTTTTACTGCATTATTCTCTTTGTCCTTTGAAAAACAGAAATGGAGATGTTTCTATTAAAAACTTAGAATTGTTTTCAGTCAGTTTTGAATATCAAATAGCAATCAGAAATTTTAATTGACTTCTTAATGTTTTCTTTATTTTTTCAATAAGCATTTATTGCTTTAATAATTAAGAAATTGAATATGGTATTTAAACATTTTAAGAACCAAAGTTATAAGTGACAATCTAAAATCAAACAGTAAATCAAAGTGAGAATTTGGGGAACTTTTATAAACTTTAAAAATGCATGCTCATTTTGAAATCAATGTTCCTCACATTATTGTGAAAAATTCTTGATTTAATTATATTTTAAATGTAACAATTCAGTTATAAAAAGTTAGTGGTATTTATCACTCTTTGCTAAGACTACAAGTGATATTGCTTTTCATTCATTGTAATTTTCTGACTTTTAAATAGCAAACATAATTATTTGTTAAAATTTGAATTAAAAATAAGCCATGCAAAAACATGTCAGTAGACTGTAATAAACTATTAAAGGTTTACTAAAAAGTGCTTTATATGACATGATAATTCAATTTAAAGAAAGAACATTTGGGTTTCTATGTCACACTAACCAAGATTTTATAAAACTGTGTATCATAAGGAAAATGCAGTGATGATCAAGAAAAATGTGGAAGCTTTACATATGTAAGAACATTTATAATCTTCAATTGCATATGAAATTAATCTATTCATAGTTTACTACTGACTGCTTTCTTAATTGCACAATTAGTAATTAATTTGAAAACATTTAAAATAGCAGCACTTTTTATTTGCCAATCAGGCTGCTATTAGTTTTATATATATATTCATAACATGGATATAAAATATTATATATAAAACATGACAGGCAAAAATATGACACAGTTTATTTATTAGCTGTATGCTAATTGTATTCTATTTTTTTCTTGTAAACTGTTTGAAAATTTGAGAGATCCCATTGATCCCATGACTATGGGATAATAATTTCAACAAAGTCAAATTTATATAGTAAGATAACAGAATTTTTGTTCTCGGTAGCTTATCATTTATGTGGAAAATTTAAACACAACCAATCCAGTTTATTACCCATGATTATAGTGTGCATGATAGTTGGTGTGCTTTTCGAATGGGGTATTACCTAAAGTTGAGGTGAATAATGAGCAATTATTTAACTGTTCTTTGTTTATATTTTTATACAAGTTAATTTCTTGAATAAGACCTTCTACCTTAATATACAGTAATTTCAATGAAAATGTTTTTGGGTTATGTGTTCTCTAAATTATAGACATTATAATTATGAACACTATATATACTCATTATATAGATGTACATATTGTAATTATAAGCTTTCTGGTCAATACAGCAAAGCCTGTAGTTTTAATTGGAAATGGTCTTCTGTAGAAAGATCTCATAGAAGACAGAAAGCTTCTTTTCCCCTTCCAGAGCCCTCCAATACCTCCACCTGTGTCAAGGGACTTGACTTTTTATACTTTTAGGAGAGCCAACTGATTGCAGTTAATGGTGTGTGAAATGAAAATCAAGACTTTTTGGTTTTGGAGTTAGGTACTTGATTCTTCTTCTTTACTCCTCCTGATATTTACAGCCTTTACTAGGACCCTCTTCACTGAGACCCTGCTTCTTCTCCTTAGGTTTGTAAACTGATATTTACAGACTTTAATAGGACCCTCTCCCCTGAGACCCTGATAGCACAGCAATGTAAATGTTTCCACTTTACTTCTCTACATTCTAAGACATTTTCAACAACCTCACCACCAAAAAGAATCTGCCCAAGAACAGAAATAATGACATTTCCATGACTAACAACAAATAATTAGTGACATAAATTGGGTTCCATCTGGGTGCCCTTTAATTACATCCATTAACCATTTACAAAACATTATTTATTTTATAACAGTCATGTTCAAGACCGTCTCCATTTCCTTAAGGTCAGTTACTAGAGAATTACTGTGGTTTTTTGGTAGTGTCATGTTTCCCTGATTCTTTGTTTTGCTTTAGATTTCATTCTGGAATAAAGTTTTTTTATTCTGGAATAAATATTTTTGGAACTTTCTAACAATTATTCTGGAATATATTCCAGAATATGACATATTCCAGAAAAATTCATAGAAAATACTTTGAGAGAGTAAATGACTTGAGTGATATATCATGTTTTGGTATTAATGTCTAGTGGTGATATGGATGAATATTATTTTATTCTTTGTGATTGTCTATACTTTCATATTTTTCTATAGTTGTTATAATTATTTTTATTATCTGTAAATCCAGATACAATCACATATTTAAGTAACCTTTCATTTTCCTCTTGGTCTATTTATTCTTTGTCAAATCCATTCACCTGAATATGTTTTCTTATTAGGTTGAATTCTTTTTCAGTACTATGCCTAAATACATACCCAGTCAGAAACAGTTTATGTGTGTGTGTGTGTGTGTGTGTGTTTATACATATGAAAATGAATTTCTAGTGTTAAAGAAAATTCATCTAACCAAAAAAGAGTTTGTGCTAGGTGCTATTTTATTTTGCTATCAGAAAGATGTGTTGTGGTGATGTATTTAATTTATAGCATAATCCAAGTGCTGTCCTTTGATGAGTTATTACTATAATGTATCATCAAAGCCTCATGGCTTTGATATAGTAAACTATCATTTTTTTTTGAACAAAAGAAGTTAAATCATTTATTAAAATAATGTTATTCTACTGTTTAAAAACCACTCAAAAAGGTAAATAAAATACTCTTAAAGACTAGGAAAACTTACAAAACTTTAAGCTCACTGAAAATATAAGAAGAGATACTTATTTTTTATTATGAAACAATGTCAAAGCCAAGTTCTTGAAACCTTCAGCGAATCAGGATAACTGCTTATCTTCTTGTAAGGCGTTTGTGTTTTGTTCTGGCTTTCTTAAAAAAAAAAAAAAAAAAAAAAGTACATTTTAATCATATAATATTTGACAATGTATAAAGTTTATATGCTGATTTTGCCTTCATTCAGAAATTAAGACCTTTTATTCTCCTAAAAACATATAGAAATTTAACATTGTAATCTGATTGTTGGGTGAGCATGGAAAGAAATGTAATCATGTCATATTCAATGAATGATTTTGTGGCTATGTTTCATTTATCATCTCCACTGAAGCATCATATGAATATGTATAATCTTGCTTTCTTTACTGAGCCTTTACAGTGTAATTTCACAAGTAAATGATAAATGCTGTATTTAGATGGTTGGCTGGATTCCCAGCTTTGTTTTGCTTTATTCTTTTGTTTTCTGAAATTCAAGAGCAATACAGACTGATTTTTTTTTCTACATGTGCTTTGCCTTTTATATAATTAATTTACAACATGTCATTTCTAATGACTTTAGTGAATGACATAATAATCTCAATTATTTTGCTTTTGATTTTAAAGGCAGTCTAGAACATAATTCATATATTAACCTATCTGTAAAATTATTTGTTTTTGTGGTTAATAGTAAAGATAAACATTTGTTGAGCTCTTTTGTGCCATGTGCACTGACAGCTACTTTACTTGAATTTACTGCAATCCTATACCACAGCGACATTTTTTTTCATCCTATTTGGATTTTAGAAAACTGAAGGCTACCCAGAGGGTAGATATTGAATCAGAATCTAAACACAGTTAGACTTTACAGTTCCCAGGATCGTAATACCTAACTCTTTCCAAAAAGTGAAATGACGTTACTCCTATTTCCTCTATCCATCTGATACCATTTGAAAATAGTGTCTGAGGGTATACTATTTTTCTTTTTTCTTTTTTTTTGGGGGGGGTATACTGTTTTTCAAGCACTGTTCCTAGGTATCCAGGTACACAGTAAACATTATACACAAGCTTCGTGGTCTTAGTCCACTGTTCAAATAGGAAAAGACATCAACATATGGCCAAATAAATAATAATGAAATAAAATTTAAGAAAGTCTTAAGTGCATCAGAAAACAAAAAACATAAAGCAATGTCCTGGGATAGAGGTTGACTGGTATGTGTTATGTTTGATATGATAATCTGAAAAAACAAAATTAATATTTGTTAATGGATCTGAAGTTTGAGAAGCTATAATATAAAGATCATATGATAAACATCTAGTGAATGAATATAAAGATATAATATAAAGATCTAGTGAATGAATATTCTAGGCAGGGCACAGATAATTAAATTTAGTTTAAATCTTTTCAGTGTGGAGAGGTGAAGATCCTCTACTGAGTACCCATTTAAAATCCTACATGATTTGTAGGATTGGATCTTAGGAAGCACCAAGACTTAGCAGTTTTATGGGGAGGGGTGAAGGAATAAGAGAGAGATTTGTTGGGCCTTGTGAGTTCCCATTGGATTAACATTCATCTTCTCTTGTACTTGAGAGATGAGAAGAAATGTGAATACTGTAAATGGAAAAACGCTTAGGTTTTTTATAAGCATTTTGCTTCCTTATAGCTGAGGAGGTTAATTTGCATTCTTCATGGCTTGGATGGTTTCTTTAAAACTCTCACCAATAAACAGGATGGTGTAACTGAAGCCCCTTTAAAGTAGCCTCACCTCTGAGCACAGAATCACAAGGCAGGAGACTCAGGCCTGACTTTACCAACCCTTTCTGTCCTTGTCCTAGCCTTGTCAAAAAGTGGTATTTTATCCACTCCCTTATCTTTCCCAAGACTCTGGTAGCATTTCTCCCTTTGCCCTTATTTCTGAATTCCCTCTTTCTATCATTAACAAATAAAATAGCCCTACATTTCTCTTTTTTATCTTCAATGTTTAATACACTAATATAAATACTGCCAAAAAAAATCAAATAGGAAAAGAGTCATAGACACCACAAAATATTTTCTTAAGTAATTTGGAGAAAGTTTTCTCTATAATTTCTATAGGAAGATGTTAATTTGCC
Organism: Sapajus apella; assembly: GCF_009761245.1. Classification (NCBI taxonomy): domain Eukaryota; kingdom Metazoa; phylum Chordata; class Mammalia; order Primates; family Cebidae; genus Sapajus; species Sapajus apella. The sequence continues at coordinate 19,225,497 of NW_022436961.1, read as the reverse complement.
AAATTCCTGATTCTCTTTACATTTGAGTCCTTGTAAACTTCAAAGTTACACGATTAATTTATATAAATGTGTATCCTTTAATATAAATATACAGATGAATAGAAAGATGGTAGTGAAATTTTAATGACCTTACTTTGTTCAGTATAACTCTCACATTCTTTGTTCTCGGGAAGTAAATTAGCTTTGCCATCTCTTTATTCTCTTATATATATTTTTTTATTTTCTTCAGTTTCCCAAGTATTGCCGTTTTTTTTTTTTTTTTTTTGAAGGAGTAGCTTAGCCCCTAGATGTGTTATAAGTATAAAAACAGAACAAATAGAAATGTTCATTATCTGAGTTCTATGAAACATAGAAAAAGGACTTTTCTAATGAGGTCTTAAATATAACATAAATCTTGTATTAAATCACTTTTAAAATGGCAAGCTTTTAAAGTTAAAAATTATAAATAATTAAGGATGACTGATGTACAATTCCAATTCCATTACCTATACTGAAACATTTTAATGGAGAAGATAGATGGTATAAATGACCAACTATTTTCTTTTAGAGAGGCAACTCCTAATTGGAAGGCTACTAGAAAATGAAAACGAAGAAACATACTGTTTTTGATCAGGTCGTGTTTGGGGAATTCATGAGTAGACTGCATCTTACAGAAGTCAAGAAAGGGTACTAAAGAAATAACATGCTTATGAACTTTTAAAAAATTAAAACTGAGCTGGCTGAAAGACATAATTTTTCTGAAATAATGTTCAAATTTTGTCACACAACTTTTCAATTTAAGATATATCCAACAAACCATTATTTTCTATATTCATGACATGTCAATCACATGCCAGGAAGTATATTGAATGTAAAATCAGATACTTTTCTTGATATTAACTATATGACAGGGTTGTTACAATGATATGTTGTCCTATTTTTAATGTTCTGCCTTGCTACTTTGTCTGTCTCTGCACATATAAATTCTGTTAAGTAATCAGAGAATCCAATACATATAGGGAGAAAGGAAGTTAACCAAAAATTTAGAGTTTTAAACTGTCCTTCAGTTTTCACAAGTGCACCCAACAAGTTAATTTTATTTGGATTATGTAAAGCCCATCTACATCTCTTTATTTCTGGTATTCAATTATTTGTACTCCTGATCATTTTTTAATCTGAAAATATTTAAATGTCTTAACGAGAGCCACTTTGTGATTCTCTTGAGTGAGATGAATTGTGCAACCACAGCTGTAGAGAAATACTTGGTCTGCATTCAGCCCAGCTGAAAAAGACTTAAAGAACAGTTCCATGAGCATTACAAACCAATAATACAGCAGTCATTGAAAATCTTAGAATGTACTGAAAATTCTATGTATTATATAAAATAAATATTGTATCTATTTTGGACCAAGGAAAGTAAAAGCCGCAATCCAAGGATGCCATCTCAGCTGGAAAATTGCATCTAGTTTTGTCCTGGATACTGTCCTTCTTGAAGGACTTTGGTAAGTTGGTATATACTAGGATCAGGAGAACTAGAAAAGAGAGGAGACATTGCGATTGCGGACTTTTACTGTGTTTCAGACTTTATTCTAGAAGTTCTCACATATGTTACCTCATTAAAATGCTAAGCCTTATTAAAATGTTGTGATGGTAATATTTCAATGCACTTTTCCTTCAGAAAACTTGGAATGACATAAGATAATTGTTTTGGGTAAAATCACACTACTGCATCTTAGTTATTTCTCCTAAATACCTTAGCTTCTAATTCAAATACACTTTGGCAGCTTCTACAAGTGACACTGTAGATATTTAGCCACCAGAATGAGTCAGCAAACACTTGGCCAAACTGATTGCCCTTTTTATCACTTCACCAAGCCTAGCTGACACATTTGAAGTGGGGACCATTTGGAGTTTTGGCACTCATGCTGTTTAGGACACTCTTCATGAAGCCGCATCGTTTGTCTGGGGTAATACCTGAGGTTTGTTGCCTCACCCCAAGGATGTGGACACAAAAGGAGTAAGGTTAAGAGTGGAGGTTTAATAGGTGAGAGAAAGGAAAAAGCTCTCTCTCCTGCACAGAGAGAGGCTCCACAGTTGGTCTTCTGGTTCCATGGTGAAATGCACAGGGCTTTATAGACAAGCTTGAGAAGGTGGTGTCTGATTAACACAGGACCCAAAAGATTGGTTGGACCAGTGGTGTTATTTACATAATGCACAAGAGGCTGGCTGGCCACCCCTACCCTAACCTTTTATTATGCAGATAACTTCTCTCCCTGCCTGGTGGCCATGTTGCCTGCTTCTTTTTTTTGGGGGGAGGGAGTTTCACTCTTGTTGCCCAGGCTGGAGTGCAATGGCAAGGTCTTGGCTCACTGCAGTCTCCACCTTCGGAGTATGTGGGACTACAGGCATGCACGACCACGCCTGGCTAATTTTGTATTTTTATTAGAGACAGGGTTTCTCCATGTTGGTCAGACTGGTCTCAAACTCCTGACCTCAAGTAATCTGCCTGCCTCGGCCCCACAAAGTGCTGGGATTACAGGCATAAGCCACCATGCCTGGCCTTTTGCCTGCTTCTTTACTGCCCATGTGGCAAAGAAAAGGGAAGAGGGAGGCTTCATGTTGAACATACGTGGCTTCCAGGTATCCCTTTTCTGTTGGCACAGCTGTTGGCCTTCACTTACGCAGGCTTCTAGCTTGCTTTTCTAGGTCTGCAGCTTGATTTTTCAGGCTGCCCTTTGTTAGAAAAGAAATGAATCGGGAGCTGCTTTTTATTAAGTGGGAAACTTTACCAAGGACTCTCTTACCCTCACTAAGTGCTCTTTAAATAATTTTTTTTTGGCTCCTGTATCAATCATTCAGATTCCAAACTCGTGAGGGTGTGCTTATCTCTAAGTTGTCATCCAAACCTAATAATCTTGAATTCTGGGAACTGAGGAAAACAAAGCTGGCACACTAGAGTATTATAACTTGTAGATGAATAATCTCTAGATCATCTACAGACTGAAGAAGAGGGAAAGCAGGTGAGAACCACCACAGGGTTCTTTTCCCATCCTTTGTCTAATTTTCAGTTGCTTTTCTGATCCAGAGTTTGTCTCCCTTCCCTTAACTAAATATGGTTATACGAGTTGAACTTTATGAGAATTTTTGTTTTATTTTCCCAAACTTACATTATTTGTGTGCTTATTGGTATTTTATTTTATATATCTGGTTGCTGCTTTTGGTCCTGTCATTATTCCTTGTTACAAACTACAAGCTATGGCTTTCTATAGCTTGTCTTGACTTCATGGCTGCATGAGCTTACAGAGGGAATGTTTTTCTATGAATATATTAGTTTAAACTCAATAACGTTTACATTTTCTTTTTCTTCCTGTATTTATGTCATTTCTCCCAGTTTGTTTTCACTATTTCTTCATTTTGAGCCTTTGGTTTGTAATAAACATGTTCTTGATTATCAGGTGATCATAGGCTATCCTTTTATATGTAAGAAAGAAGCATGACAATTTTTGAGCATAGACAGAACTTGTAAAATCGTGGTTTTTATTGTAGTGTGAGTGGTTGAGATCCCGCCAGAGGTTTTCATTGCAATGATATTTTAGACATATTTATATTAGTTATGTTTATATTTGGGTAAGGTAGTAATTCATCATATGGGTAACATCTCATGTTCAACTGGGAGTCTTTCTCATGATTTAGGGTCTTTCATTTTCTTAGGATCTCAGTGTGGCTTCATCATTCCAGTTCTTCAAATTCTACACAAATTTAAAGAAACAATTATTGGACTTAATATTTTACCTTAGCCAAATCATTACTTTTAGTCTCCTGTTGGACATATTAGAGCATATTTCTTAAAATCTGTTTGTATCCCTTTAGGGCCCCACAATATTAATTCTCATGCTCAGAAGTGGTCCTTTCAAATCCTATAAAGTTCTATAAATTACAGAATTAATAAATCAAATAACCAGAAAACATATTGAAATGATTCAAACCACTGAAGAATGAATCAGTGATCTGATTACTACTGAGAAATGGAATATAAAACTTCCCCTAGGAAGTCACATGTATGCACACACACACTCATACATATGTGTATGCATATATATACATATACGATATATTTTTACATAATTCTAATATATAATATTTTGCACTTATGGGCATTTATGTACAATCAGTAAATTTAATTGCTCAATAGTCAAGTGGGTCTGTTTTAAGCCTCTAATTCTTTAACTGAGTGGCTTTTATGTGTTAGATGCTGTTCTAGTAAGATTCTAAGCTCCAGTGCTGTACTTTTGGACCTTATATTTTATTGAGAAAGTATATATATATATATATATGTGTGTGTGTGTGTGTGTGTGTGTGTGTATATCTATACACACACACACATATAAAACATATATATCTACATACACATGTATATATAAATAGTTGTATAATTACATTTCAGGTAGTGATATTTTTATGAAAAAAGCCTGTCTTTGTTCTGGATTTAACTACATTTATCTTTTCATATTTGTCAGATTTTCTTGATCTTCATTGATTGCGTAATGTAATTCTCAACTCTCATTTTCCTCACTAGGATTGATTGCTTTTTGTATTGCTCTTTGTTGATTTTTCATTTTTGCCTGCGGTTTGCTGTGGTGTCAACTCTTGGTCATGTTAAGGATGTTTCATATTTCTAATATAATCAGTAAAATAACAAATAGCACTGAGCTCAATACTATGAACTTACTCTTTGCTATATCTTCTTTGTCATTTTTGCTTCAAATTTATAAGTCTATATTTACTTTCCACTTATTTTTTTAAGTTTTTTAAAAATTTTATTGCCAGATTATATGTGCATTCAGACAAAGGAAAATGTCTTTTTTTATTGCATTTTAAGTTCTGGGGTACATGTGAGGAACATGCAGGATTGTTGCATAGGTACATACATGGCAATGTGGTTTGCTGCCTCCATCCCCATCACCTATATCTGGCATTTCTCCCCATGTTATCCCTCCCCAACTCCCCACCCCCCGCTGTCCCTCCCCTAGTCCCCTCCAACAGACCCCAGTGTGTGATGTTCCCCTCCCTGTGTCCATGTGTTCTCACTGTTCATCACCCACCTATGAGTGAGAACATGAGGTGTTTGATTTTCGGTTCTTGTGTCAGTTTGTTGGGAATGATGGTTTCCAGGTATTGTTCCCAAGAGTCAATATTTTGGTCTTTGGCAATGAGAAAGGCTTGACAGTAATATTGATCAAAAATTCACTAATGGATGCAGTGTCACATGAAAGTTTCCTGTCATTGGATACAAACCTGGAAACCATGATGCATCCTGTGAAACCTCAAACTCCTCCCCAGTTTGATTTCAATAGTGTAGTCTTTGTAAGTAATTTCACATTCAGCACTTGGGTGAACCACACACAAACACAGATACATTGATATTTTAGGATTCATATATATTTTATCGAGTAAACAGATTAACAGATTCTCTTGCTTTCTCTCTCTTGGGAAGAAACATGTGTGTGAGTGTGTGTGTGTGTATGTATGTATGAAGTGCATATATATATACACATACAGGAAACATGTATAATACACGTACATATGATATGGTTTAAAAAGTTGAAACAAGAAGAATTCATATCTAGACCCTTGTGTCCTCTGTTTTCTAGCTTTCTGTTTCCCTTTCTTTGACACTGTTCTAAGGTCATACATGTTTGTTTAGAAAAGACTTATTCCTCTGTTGTACAAATGATTGCACTGCAGATACTGTTCTGTACCATAGTAAGATACTCTAGACTAAGCTGCACTAAGAAATTAATCCTGGAATGTCAATGTCATACAGTTATTTCTTGATTGAAGTTTATAACCATCCTGGGTTGACAGCCAGGAGTGAGAGTGCCCCAGTGCTCTGCTCTCTTCTGTCACTCAGGGACCTGGGTTGCCAGTCTCCAACTTTCTTTTTGGTTCCCTTCTCCACTGCAGAGCCAAAGAGTGGGAGAAGATGTCATTCAGAAGCAATTAAGTGCTTCAATTAAGACAATCAGAAGCAATTAAGAGGCATAAGCCTCTTATGCTCACAACCCTTTGGCCATAACTGGTCATATGATGCTACAGCAGAAAATGGCTGGGTAATATGGTCTTTCTGAAAATCATAGCCTTCTCTGTGCCCAGAAAATAAAATATATTGAGCACGAGTTTATCATCTGTATCTCGCATTTTTATTAAAAAAAGAACTGTCTATCTGGCTATCTAGCTATTATCTATCAACTATCTGTCTAATCTATCTATCTCTCTATCTTTCTGTGTTCTATCTATCTAATCTATGTATGTATCTATGTATGTATGTATCTATGTATGTATGTATCTATTGTCTATCTAATCTATGTATGTATGTGTGTGTGTGTATGTATGTATGTATCTATCTATCTATCATCTTCCTACCTACCTACCTATCCCTCTTCTGGAACTTATTTGTTAGTATATGCAACTCTTATCTTAAACCTTAATAATGTCACATTATATGAAAATCCCAAATTTTACTTAAATAGTCCTGCACTAGATTGTCTCTAATTGTTTGCCACTATAACAATGCTGCCATGAATGTCCTTTGTAAACAAATACAAGAATGTTACCATAATATATTTCTGGAAATGAAATTTTTGGGTCAAATTTTATAGGTATTTAAAATTTTGAAATATTTATATTTAAAAGCTACTTATATTTCCATGTTGGTTGCACCTTCAAAATATTTCTTTTTTTGTTTGTAGGAACTGATTTACATGTTGTTTTGATTTATGACAATTCATGCTGAGTTACTTGGAGCATAGATCTTAATAACTATTGTATCATTTTAACAAAGTTCCAATTCTGTCACACTTCTCAAGCTGGCACTCAATTTATTTTTTTTTTTTAGAATGTGGCCCTTGCTTTCAGTTTGTTGTATTATTATTTTATTTCCTCATATTATTATTTTGTGGTATTGTTGTTCATATTATGCCCTCTTTTCTATTCCTGCCTTTGCAACTACTTTATTGTCTTCACAGTAAAGTATTGGGTTTTGCCTTGGCATTCAATTTAATTATCTTTATCTTGGCCGGGCATGGTGGCTCATGCCTGTAATCCAAGCACTTTGGAGGCCAAGGCAGGTGGATCACCTGAGGTCAGGAGTTCAAGACCAGCCTGACCAACATGGTGAAACCCGTCTTTATATATTTAAAAAAAAAAATTATCTTTATCTTTTAGTGGGCAAATTTAGCCAATTTACAATACTTACCAAATTTAGTCTTTCTTTTGCCATTTGTTTGTGTTGTTTTCACTCTTAAGTAGTTAATGATTTATTTTATTTCCTTTGTTTCTTTTTATTTCTTTTGATAATTAGGAAGAATTGTAATGTTTTTAGAACTTCCCTTTTTAGCTAAACTCTTTCACTTATGTTTATATAATACTTAAATTTCATATTTTAATATAATTTTAATATATTTATAAATTCCCTATTATAATCCCTGATAAAATTAGTATTATTCATATTTTTCTTTACCTAATTTTATTAATTATATTTCTTAATATTTTCTTAGTTATGTTACTTGAATTATTAGTTGTAAATGATGCATTTTGATACTTTAGGTGTGAAATAGAGGAAATTCAGAATTCCTACAATATTTGACACTTTTTTTCTGTTTCGCTTTCCATTTTTATTAGTTTTATTAATTTATACCTTACCAGGGCATATAAAAATATATTCTGTTATCAATCTCTCATATTTGTTTTATCCTAAGTTTATCTAAATAGATTAAGACTTCCATTCAAATAACCTTGCTGTGTATTTTCTACCTCTTGGTTGTTAGAAGTTTATTCTGTAGTTCCAAAAGAAGATTCTACATAAAGGGATTCATGGGAGCAACATTTCTTAAGGTTTTTCAGGATCTCATTTCATGTGTTTCCAACTTTTGTTTAAATTGGAACATGTATGAGAGTGAGAGTGGTGTGCTATTAATAATTATTCCAGACAGTGGGTTTCAACTGAATTATGTCTTGATCAGATAAGAATCTATAGGCATGGTACTTGTTTGACAGTATGTAGTTTTAATCCACGGATTATAATAGCTTATAGTAGCTTATCTTGTAATTTTTTAATTCTGCTGTTAGAAAAGTGTTTAATTACATACTTGTTCCTCTCATTCCCAACTTGGTGACTACAGTTATATATATATATATATATATATGTATAATTGTGTGTGTGTATATATACATGTACATAAATTGTGTGTATACATATATAGTGCATATAATATATAATTGTGTATATTTAAAATTGTATATATATAGTATATATAATATATAATTGGATATATATGTATAATTGTGTGTGTGTGTTTGTGTGTGTATGCTAAGTGAAATAAGCTAGCCACTGAATGACAAATACTGTTAAATTTATTAATGCTATTTTACTGTAAAATCTGTTGACTTTTCTGTTTTGTGTTACTGTAACACCTGAAACTGGGTAATTTATAAAGAAAAGAGGTTTATTTAGCTCACAGTTCCATAGGCTGGGACCTTCAAGGGCATGACCCTGGCTTCTGGAAAAGGCTTTCATACTGTGTCATAACATGGCAGAGACGGTCAAAGGGGAAGTGGACAGTAGAGGGAGACAAAACTCGAGATGTGCTGGCCTTATAAAACTCACTCTTCAGGGAATGAATCCATTTTCCATGGGAAGTCATCCATTCTTGAGAAAACTAATTCAGTCTTACTAGAATGAGAACTCACTATTAATTCAAGAGCATTGAATTAGTAGTAATTGATATTAATTAGAATTACTAGAAGAACACACCAACCCACCTATGGGAGTAGTGCCTTCATAACCCACACATATCTCTTGAAAACTCTCTTTAATTCCCTATCATATGGCTAGACTGTCAATTTTCCAAATTTTTATGATCTGTTTATCTTGTAATCATAAATTCTGCCTTTAGAGTATTTACTTTCAGCCTTAACTGAGTATAAGCTTTAAAAAGTAACCACATTGCTTTTAAAGTGGCTTAGAAACTTCTTCTGCCAGATAATTCACTTCATCGGTCTTAAGTTTGTCCTTTCACAAAGCCTAGGGCATGGACACAATGAAGCCATGTGCTTTGCAACTACACAACAAGTCTGAACTTTGCTCCAGTTTTCAAATAAATACTCAGATTCATCCAAATGGCCAATGGCCTTTACTGTCCATATTTCTATCAGTGTTTTATTGTAATCCCTTAACCATTCACTAAAAAATCAGATTCCTCACCGGAATTACCTTTAGTACTCTGTTCATGTCAATACATTCTCTTTCTAGCCTGCTTCTGCAACCTTTTTCAACCTTTGCTCATTATCAAGTTTTGAAGTCTCTTTCACATCTTTGAATATCTTTATACCAACACCCTCCTCTTGGTATCAGTTTTCTATTTTAATCCATTTTGTGTTGCTATAATTTAAACCTGAGTCTGACTAATTTACAAAGAAAAGAGATTTGTTTAGCTCACATTTCTGGAGGCTGGGAATTTCATAGCCCTTGCTTTGGCAAGGTCTTTCATGCTGCATCAAAACATGGCAGAGACAGTCAAAGAAACAGATAATGTGCAAATAAACAAAAACCGAAGGGTTCCCTGGCTTTATGCCAGTCCACTATGGTGGAAACTAATTAATTCCCATGAGAACTTATCTTGTTTCACCAGAGCTAGAACTCATTCACTACTCCTAGAAAGATATTACCCTCAAGGGCAGAGCCCTCATGACCCAGACACGTCCCAATAGGCCCTACCTCTCAACGCCACCACACTGGGGATCAAGTTTCAAAATAAGTTTTTGTGGGGACAAGCAAGTCATATGTAAACCATAGCTATTTTTGGTACAATATCTGTATAGCTACATCAGCTTTCTTTTTCTTAGTATTTTATATGCTATCTCTTTATCTGTTGCTTTGTCATTCTACGTTCTCATATTCTATATTTGTGTCTTGAAACAACCTCATGTTGAATTTTAAAAACCAAATCTTTCCCCCCAACTGACCCCAGTGTAGCCACGCGTGTACCTATGCAACAATCTTGCATGTTCTTCACATGTACCCCAAAAGCTAAAATGCAATAAAATAAATAAATGGGAAAAAAAACACCAAATCTTTTAATATTTCTGCCTTAATTACTATTTTCATTTAATATTTCTGCCTTAATTACTATTTTCATTTAATATCATTAGTCACATTGGTGCTAAATTCACCAATTTCATTTTGGCTATTTGTCCCACCTGTTTTGCTTCAATTTTTTTCCCTTTATGCTGCCTTTGAGATAGCTTGATCTTTTTTATTCATTTAAAAAGAATTATTAATGTATTATTTCAATTTATTTAGTCATTGTCATAGAAATCAAAGAAATAATACAAAACTAATAAAAGTTGAAAGTAAAATGAACTCTAGCCGTTTCCCCAACAACAATTGAGATCCTAAACCCTTTTATCTTTACTTGATTCCCTGATGGCTTCCCTGTTATTTTAGTCACATATTCTAATTGTTGTTTTTGTTGTTTAAAAAGCTCTGGGGATGCACAAACACAGGCATAATACCTCTAGGTGTGTGGATGGCTGATTTACTTCTGCTTAAGCTTTATCCCATGGGTATCATAACTTAATTTGGGAGATCGCTTCTTAAGCTGCAAGACTTGATCAGGTCTTGGCCTCAGACATCTGTTTCATTCCACAAGAATCCTCAACTGAAGTCCAAGTTTGCTTGAATGTTTAATTTTCTCTGTATTAAATGAACTTTGGTGCTCTTGTGTCAACCAGCATGTTTGGGACCTCCTTTTTCAATAACTTTGTATTGATAGTGCTTACTATTTTTTTGTTTTTATTTATTTTTTATTATTACTTTCAATATTTTGATCTTCCTAAAAACTATACAATCAAAAATCTAGTTGTTTTCAGCAAGTGGAGAAAGGCCTTCATTCAAATTATGATGGTCTTCCTCACTGTAATTCACCTTTATAAAGGAAGGTCTATTGCCGATGTGATATTTTCTGAGAAAGCCCCAGTTGGCATTTTAGAATAATCATTTAATTTTATCTCTCTTACATATGCCTCTCTACTCCTGCTGTATGGGAATGGTCAGTTGGGATTATCCTTGACCGCTTACATTAAGTCTCAACTCTTCTTGGCAGGTTTCCTGAGCCATGCTTGTCCACAGCAAACTTTTCCTCTGTCTCCTTCTCTCTCTTGAACCCCCATGAGTGCTTTCCAAGTACCTCCAAAATGAATTTATTAGCATAAAGCAGGGTCTTTTTATAGTTCACTGTATACCTGCAGCAACTAGAAAAATGCACAGTACAAAAATATCCAACATTCGTCTTCAGAAACGTTTTATACACTGTAAGACGGTTATGATGGAAATTTAAAAAATCTTGTTGTATTATTTTCACTTCATGCTATGGTATAGTGACCTTTACTAAACATTAGAATATTGTATTTCTGTAGAAAAAGTAAAACAAATGAACAATTGAAAGTCAGCAAAAGAAGCACATTATTATGGATACAATTCTGTTGTTAATTAGATTATTTAAGCAACAAGACTCATTTTATGTTTTCTGTGAAGGCATATGGTATTCAATTGTATTGGATTTAAAATACTTCACAGGTTGGACATGAAATTAAGTTATTTTGGAGTTTGTTCATGTCATTCCTGAAGACAACACTTTTAAACTATTGTTTTGGTGATTCTTTTTATCATAATGATTTTATGGAGTTCTTCATATTCTTTTCTGTGTATAAATTCTCTATACCTGAAATGATAGATTATAGTTTGATAAAATAACAACTTTTTCCATCAGTTTTCAGTTCACTTTAGAAGAAAATATTATCTGTCTTTACAAAGGAACATAGTGACATTTGAGGTTAAACAGAATGACCTAATAGAAAATATATCAGAACTACAAGATTTGTAATTGAAAGTGTCATGCTGAGTTCTCGGAATATGACAAGGCTATTGATTAAAATATATTCCCAAAATGAATTATCAAATTTGTTTTATTGGTAAGATGTTTACAAAAAGAATTGATATACCTGATTAATTTGCTAGGTAACATATAATGTTAATATAAGACCCTTGCTTAAGAAATGAATCCTATATTTGTATAGCTCAAGTGAAGTCAGAAGCTTTGAATTGCATGTCATTAAACTATACAAAGTTTAATTTAAATAGAATCTGAGAGCCCACTCAAGCCTCTGGAATTTAACTACGGGGAAACTGAGGGCTACTGTTTATAATGGAATAATAAAATTAATAGCTTAAATAAAGGTTTAAGAATGAACTCGTTCATTTATTTGCTTCATTAACAGAGCATTTCAGTATTATTTACATTTTAAAAGTTCTTGATTACAAGTGTTACATCTTTAAAAATGAAAAGTTCCACTTCTAACACTGGTAGTGGGTACTTCTTTCTGTCAAAGAAACTGCATCTGTATATTGTTTTATATTTAAAATTTATGTAGTATATCAACCATTTAAAAGAGAATAGATAATTTTATAATCAACTCCCATGTGTTCAAGTTAAAATTCCTCTCCATTTATTTTTAATTATGCATATTTTTGTAATAAAACATCATGATTTTGCTCCCTGGGGCCTTTGTGTGTCATTTTTCAGATTGTGTGTGCAGTGTTCACATACCCTGAACTCTAAGGTAAATCATGCTCACGGGTCATGCAGAACACACCCTGCAAAGCCTAAGGCAGCCCTTATACCTTCCTTTAAATAATTAGCCATTATTCTGTATTTGGATTTATAATTTCCAGCTATGCTGAACTGTATACACATGCAGACCCTAATTTACTAAACAGGAATTCAGTAAGGGTATGAAACAGAAGTACCTTAATTTTCTCCAAGTATAGTCTTTAACCATCCTTCAAGAAGATATTTTTCCAGTCTCAACTTCTCAAAACTAAATGTATTTAATATATGTGGATTTATTCAGATTTTTATTTCTTGAGACTTTTAGTAACTTGTATCTTTCTAGAAATACTCTAGTTAATTATTTTTTCTAATCTAATGGTTTAACATAATACATACTGTCTTTAATGAACTACTAAATGAAGAAATACATGTGCCATACTTAGAAAAATGCTTGGCAAATCATAAGGGCCATATGAAACTTAGTTATTTACTAATGTATCAACGGTTAGTAACTATATCAATTTTATTCCAAATTATTTGGTGATTTTTTTCCATTTTTATTAAATAATGCTTTAAAAATATTTTGCTGTTTTGTCTTATATTCTCCTTTATTTTTAAATTCTTAAATTTACAACATCCCTATTTCACAAAACTATCACTGAAACTACTGAGTATCTCAACCCCCTTCCTAAGATCTTAGGTAGCTTTAAATCTGTTCATTTTTCCTCTCTTATTCTTAGGTTCCTGGCTCCATTATTGAAGTTCTAACCTTTAAAAAATGACTAAATAGAGTTCCTTTTTTGATTGTTTCACACAATCAGCGCTTGTTTAGTTTTATTTTTTATTATTTATTTATTTATTTATTTTTTGAGACGGAGTTTCGCTCTCGTTGCCCAGGCTGGAGTGCAATGGCGCGATCTCGGCTCCCCGCAACCTCCGCCTCCTGGGTTCAGGCAATTCTCCTGCCTCAGCCTCCTGAGTAGCTGGGATTACAGGCACGTGCCACCATGCCCAGCTAATTTTTTGTAGTTTTAGTAGAGACGGGGTTTCACCATGTTGACCAGGATGGTCTCGATCTCTTGACCTCGTGATCCACCCGCCTCGGCCTCCCAAAGTGCTGGGATTACAGGCGTGAGCCACCGCGCCCGGCAGTTTTAAGCATGGTTTATATTTGTTTATCCTCCTCTCTTTTAGGGTTCAGTGTACTTATCCTTGAAGAAAGTCTTTTCAAAAAATATTAGTGCTAATAACTTTCAGCCTTCTCATCAAAACATCTAGACAACTCTTGAACAGTATCTTAGCTGGTGTTAGAATGCCAGAGGAAAGCAGGTGTTTCCACTCAACACCAGAAGGCATTTCTCAAATGTCTTTTGGCTTTCTATGCTGCTAACCAGTCTACTTGTTAGGATCACTGTCATTTCTTTGTTGCTAATGTCTGTTTTCTGTTTGTTTTATTTAGATTCTCTTGTTTTTGAAGTCCTGTGGTTTAGCTCTAATGCATGTATTAAGGTGAGATTTCTTTTTATCCTGTTAAAGAAATACTGTGCTTCTTGGAAAATTTATGTCATGGAAAATTGATTGTCATTAGCCTCTTTGAATATTACCTGATATGGTTTGGCTCTGCGTCCCCACCTGAATTTCACCTTGAATGGTAATGATTCCCACATGTCAAGGGTAAGATCAGGTGAAGATAATTGAATGATGGGGGCGGTTTTCTCTATGCTAGCCTCCTGGTAGTGAGTTCTCACGAGATCTGAAGGTTTTAAAAGGGGCTTCTCCCTTCATTTCCCGCCACACTTTCTCCTGCCGCGGGGAAGAGAGGTGGTTTTCGCCATGATTTTAAGTTCCTGAGGCTTCTCCAGCCGAACGAAACTGTGAGTCAATTAAACCTCTTTTTTTTTGTTTTGTTGTTGTTGTTGTTAATAAGTTATCAGTTTTGGGTATTTCTTCATTGCCGTGTGAGAACTAATACATTGCGTCTCTGGTATTCTCTTCCTTTTCTTTGAGCACTCCAGTTAGATATTGGTAAGATGTTACCACATTTTCTGTCATGCTGTTCTAACAGCTGTCAGCATTTCCCTCTTCCTTATCTCCTTTCACTGCTTTCTTAGTGTTATCTTCAAGTTCACCTTTTAAAAATTCCCGAATTCCTTCTTTAGCGGTTGATAGTATCCTTTCATAATAACTTGCTGGATTTTTTATTTCCAGAATTGCATTTTTTTCTTTCCAAGTTACCTGATTATTTTCATGTTATTACTTTTATATTTTTACTAAAAATCGTCTACCCTGTATTAGGATTCTACTAGTGGAAGTCCTCAGATAGCTAATTTTGTTGTTACTTCTGCAGACTACTTTACCTGCCTGTTTCTTCATGTATATATTACTTTGGAGTTTAAGGGTTGTTTGTTTGTTTGTTTTTAATTCTACAGCTTTATACCTGGGGAGGTTATGTATTTGAATGCAGCAAGATCTGTTTGAGAATGTTCCCACTGTAGCAGATACGTTTTTACTTCTGTTAAAATGGGTCAGCTTTGGTCTCCTCTCTCACCTGGGGTTCTCAGAAAACACGTGACCTTCATTTTCAGGAGATTTTTCTCTCTACTCCACTTCCCCACACCTGCCGCCCCTCGCAACCCACGGTGCATGTCAAGACAAGGAAATTTCCTTCTACTCACCCTAGGCTGGTGGAAATATTTTTCTCAAACCATCTTAGGGTGAAGTAGCTTTTCCAAAGGACCTGATTTTATACCAAAATCTCAATTATGACTAACTTCCCAGAGAATCCTGCTACGTGCTTCTTGCTCTATTTTGTTAACCTCTTCTTGATTTGAGGGTCAGGTGGCTTCCTGCTTCCCTTATTTTCCAGAGAATTCAGCTGTGCATTGAGAAAAGATTGTTTGTTACATTATAACTTTGATTTTAAGGTATTGGGAGCATTTTCAGATTTTTTTTGTTGTTGTTGTTATGTTTACTTTAGAACATGACGTTTTGTTCATTTGGGAGATTAATCACTGTTGTTTGGCTGGGTTGGGGGGAATTTTTGAGGATGTAGAGGATAACAAAATGGTTGTCTCCTAAGTCAGTTAAAGCTTACATATACATTATTATTGCACATATTAATACATATAACTCCTAACAAAAGTAGGTTGAACAAGGAAGTAGGATTGTAAAATATAGAATTATATCTAAGTGATATAATTGTGTGTGTGTGTGTGTGTATATATATATATATATATATATATAGCATTATCCATGAAATTTCTACCAGATATATTATGTGGTGTTATAATTTTCAGGATTTATCTCCCAAATAAAAAAATCATATGTATTTGAATAATTATGCACATGTAATGTCATTTAATGATTATAGTACATTTTTTAACATTTGAGGGATTAATACCAAGATAATGACTTTGTAATTCAAATAATGCAAATTAATAAAATACATAGACACAGAACACAGCAATGGAAATGACCTGAGGTTTATTTTATTTTATTTTTTTTGAATTTTTTTTTTTAATAATTTAAACTCTGGGTTACATGTGCGGAATGTGCAGGTTTGAAGATAAAAACATAAAGGTAAATCCACTTCCTTGAGGAAATGCTCATGAGAAAATGTTGTGTATTACAAGTTTAAAATATACTTGGGTCCATTTTGTAATGTTTCATTTCACCAAAATAGTACAAATGAGTATCTGTATGGTCAGGGGATTATAGATGTTTAATTATTTTGATATTTTGCTGCATTTTCTAGATTTTCCACAATATACTTTATTATTTTTAATAGTAAGGAAATGCAGTAACTGGTATAAAAAGTGCTTCTATTTAAGTGTTTTCCAACTTTGTGACACTTTAGAAATACAGCTTTAATTTGTTTATTAGCTAGATATAATTTTGTGGCTGTCACAGGCTAATCAACTATCTCAGATATAATAATATTGTAAGTTGATAGCCTTCCTGAGGGCCACAGGAAGACTATGTTTTTTATATAATGTGAATGCCATATAAAAATTTTAGTATGTACCAAGACATTTAAATATGCATCTTCGTTGAAAATTATAAATAATTTTAAAGAACAATAATTTTATTTAAAAATAGCTAATGAGATTCAGGTTATATTATTGTGATGGCATTAAAGTTTTAGATACACAAATTTAAATAGTTAAAACCTGAAATATCGTATATTAGCTTAAATTATTTAGCTTAAAATTTCATACTCTTGAAACCACATCTTATCCAAATAAATCTCATGTAGTCACAGTGTCTTTAAGATTGCTCTTTTTGTAATTATATTACTTTGATCACAAAAGGAACTAAAGAGGATTTTATAATGAGAAAATACATGATTATCTTCATCTGTAGCCCCTAACACAATGCCTGGATCTCAAAAATAATGTTTTTAATCCTCTTGTGCACCTAAACCAAAACATAAACTCCATTCCACCCTACCCTTGGTACTATATGGAAATTTAAATAAAATTAAGCAAAGAAATTACCAATTTTCTTTCTTAGGCTGCAAATGTGTAACTTATTGGGGATACAGTTGCTAGCTAAAATACATACTTCATTTGCAGAAAAAAACTCTCAGCTTGGCCACTTCTTAGCTCTGTGGAAAATCAAAGAACCTTCTTCCTAGCATTATTACATATTTAATTTATTTGTCTTGTATTAAAAATACAGGCAGCTAGTAATGTGTCTATTACTATTGTCATTGTTTGTTCTTTCATTTTATATTTATAGTATTATACAGAAATACTTTAGAGCAATATTGTTTTGGGGTCATTTCTTTTTCTTGAAAAATTGCTGCACAATTTGTGGTAGTATGTAAAAATGTTCACTCTAAGTATGTAAAGGCTTTGAAGTATATCTACATATGTATGTTTTTCTTTGATTTGCAATTAATGTTGGTGGAGACTGTGACAGTATATTTGAGATGGAGACAGATACTGTTCAGTGCACTTTTCTACTTTATAATGACCGCAGAACTGAGAGTAAATTTGGCAGATCAAATAGCTGATGATCAAATCTGTTAATATTTAGGAAAATCATGTGTTAATCTAATAGTTGTACCAATCAGAATTTTAAGAGAAGCATGACCTTGGAGTGAGTAAGCTCTTTAGGACTTTTACAAAAGCACAAGCATTCTGTAATTCTTCAAGTTGTAAGTAAACTCATTTCCTGTTACTTAAGAAGAACACTTAACTAATTTTGCTATATAAGAATTACTTATAAAAATGAAATAAAGTACATCATGTCCAGGAATAAACAAAATTATGTGTAATTGATATAAAACTGTGTAAATGCATTCCCACTGGGAAATGTTTCTCACTATGTATTTGAATTTGAAAATACTTAGCATACAATATATGTGGTAGTGTGAAGGTAGCAGAGTTATTTAAATACAATAAATGTAAAGCAATGTTGACATCAGTGTTTACTTTTTGTTATAAATCTCAAAAACTATACATTTAATAAGGTTTCCATTTGGAACTATTTATATTCAAGAAATTAAATAGGTAGCATATTGGCATATACACTGTTAAGAGTTTGACTACTACTTGGTGAGATTATTCATGGCCCAAGGAACAGTCAGATGCCATTAATAATTTATGTACATACACGAGTTACGTATATATGTGTGTGTGTGTGTGTGTTTCTTAGCATGGTAGGAACTTAAAATTTTTCCAAAATTATAAAGACAATCTTATTACAGTTAAAGAATACACACTGAAAATATATGTTTGAGACTCTGTGCTCAGAGAAATTCCTGCCAATGGGAAAAGTTTGGTTAGAGGCATTAACGCTGCATAGAAATGAGTGTTAGAAATTAGGGTGAATGCAGTGGAGTCCTGTTTTTCTATGGCGTCTGTTCAAGGTCTTGTGTAGGAATGTCCTTTACTTAGATTGCAGAAGTAGAGAAATCACATCTCCTCGTTTTTTCATTTTAAGTATCTATTAGTATATCATAAGATTCTATATGAGTGCTTTTAGAATATGAAGAATAGAAAAGGATATTTACCTCTACTTCCTCTTCCTGGCTATCAAAATAATGTTTTGGAGGACTGGCTACTTTGTTCATATTTTTCCATGTTATATTCAACTCAGCATTGCCAGAAGATACATGACATTATTTATTTTATAATTTTGGAATCTGAAACGCAGAGAATCTAAATAAGTTATTCCAGATCAGATAGCCAAGAGTTAAATATGCTCCAAAATGGTTTCTTCTGGACAAAAAAAAAAAAAAAAAAAATGCATCCAGATTCCAGCAAGAAAGAAAGGTGGAAGTTATATGCACTCTCTTAAAAAACACATTCCAGAAGTTGAGGAGCCCATTTTTGATTCTATACCATTAGCCACATGTTAGTAACGGCACCCCACTGAAACACAGGGAAGTCTGGAAAACACATAGAGTCTTTATTCAGGAAGGCTGTGCTCATCTAAAATGATATAAAGACGTATTTTGGTGGATAACTCAAAAACAAATTTCAATCAAGTTGTTCCAGTCAGTTATCTCCATCCTTTTGAGTGTCTTTCATGACTTCATCAGTTCAATCTGTCACTGAAAAGCCTTGTAAATTAACGATTGAATAGTGTACATTTTCAATTGCTAGGTTTTTCCACAGATTTAACTCCAGGAATAACCTGACTTGGATTAATGTTGATTTACCTAGACAAAAGAAGCAGCATGTATATTCGTCTGTTGAATTATTGCTAAATGAACTTTATACTGAAAAACCCCAAAACATTGGATTTATTTTCTATCATGTACTGGGGAATTGAAAAATTTCATGATCAATTTCGAATTCCACTGTTTAAGGCAATAGCGTATAGGGAGTTTTGGAAGGACAGACATAGGATTTTAATTCTTTATACTACCTGTACAACCTTGGGACTTAGATTTCTTATCTGGAAAGTATGCTTAATAATAAATGCTTAAGTGATTTTGAGAGTATTATACTCAGTAAGGGGTATATATGGGTGTATGCGCACATGCGTTAGTGTCTGTATATATTTACCTATGATTGTTAAAATGAAAACTGACATATGTTAATACATGGTAACTTGATTTTCCTATATATTGCATATTATAAGATCTTGTATTATGTTATTAGAATGGAAACAATAAGGCAAAGTTAGAAGGGTCAGACATTCTGGGATAAAGTAGAGTTTGTTTTTTTAATTATTATACTTTAAGTTCTGGAATACATGTACAGAACATCCAGATTTGTTACATAGGTATGCACATGCCATGGTGGTTTGCTGCACCCATCAACTTGTCATCTACTTTAGGTATTTCTCCTAATGCTAACCTGCCCCTAGCTCCCCACCCCCTGACAGGCCCCAGGGTATAATGTTCCTCTCCGTGTGTCCATATGTTCTCTCATTGTTTAACTCCCACTTATGAGTGACAACATGTGGTGTTTGGTTTTCTGTTCTTCTGTTAGTTTGTTGAGAATGATGGTTTCCAGCTTCATCCATGTCCCTGCAAAGGACATGAACTCATCTTTTTTTAATGGCTGCATAATATTCCATGGTGTATGTGTGCCACATGTTCCTTGTCCAGTCTATCATTGATGGGCATTTGGGTTGGTTCCAAGTCTTTGCTATTGTGAACAGTGCTGCAATAAACATGTGTGCATATATCTTTATAGCAGAATGATTTATAATCTTTTGGGTATATATCCAGTAATGAGATTGCTGGGTTAAATGATATTTCTGGTTAGATCTTTAAGGAATCGCCACACTGTCTTCCATAATGGTTGAACTAATTTACACTCCCACCAACAGTGTAAAAGCATTCCCATTTCTATTTTAAATGCAAGAGTTCTGAGTAATCTTCTATGAGAAAGTGATGTTCAGGCAAAGATGTATAAAATGGTAAAAGAGATAGCCAAGTAGGTTTCTTGGATAAGGGAATTATAAGGTGAAGGAGCAGCTGATGCAAAGGTCATGAAGTGACTGAGTGCTTGCCTTAGTTGTGGAGCAGCAAGAATGCCCTGTGTGGGAGGGGAAGGCAGGGAAGAAGAGGCAAGACATGTACTTGAATGCTAACGGGAAGCTGAGTGCCCTAGTATACGTTTAGGACTTTCGCTTTTCCCATGAAGCCAATGTGGAATCACTGCAGGATTTTGAGCAGAGGAGAGCCATCGTCTGATTTATGTTCCCAAAGGACATCTTGGCTGCTGTGCTTTGAATAGACAATAGAGGATGCTATGCTCTTAATGTGTCCCTCAGAATTTATGTGTTGGAAACTTAATTCCCAATGCAACAGTGTTGGGAGATGGGGCCTTCTGAGAGGTGTTTAGGTCATGAGGATTCTGCCCTTATGAATAGATTAATGCAGTTATAAAAGGGCTTGACCAGGGAGTTTGGCCCCTTTTGCCCTTCCACTTTCTCCCATGTGAGGCCACATCAAGCAGGCATTCACCAGACACCAGATGCCCACTCCTTGATCTGAGAATTTTCAGCCTTCAGATTGTTTGAAACAAATTTCTGTTCTATATAATTACCCAGTCTGTGGTATTTTGTGATAGCAACACAAATGTATTCAGACAGAGGGCAGTATTTCAGGGGAAGTGTCGTGTGGCATGATGACTCAGATGAGGGTGGTAATGGAGGAGGTTGGGAAAGCTGACAATTCCGGATGTATTATGTAACTAGATGCAACTGGATCATCTGAAGGATTACATAGGGTTTGTGAAAGAGAGGAGTTGAAGATTTCACCAGGGTTTCTGGACTAAACAGGTGGAACAGAGTGTCATCAGCTGAAGGGAGAGACTGTGGGAGGATAACCATGAGAGAAGATCACGGGTTACTTTGTGAACATATTAAGGTTGAGATGTCTGTTAATATCCAAATGTAGAATTTTAAGGAGAGCTTGGGTGTAAAAGTCTAGATTTCAGCAAACAGTTTTAGGATGAGGACATAAATTTGACAGGCATGAGCAGATGAATGATATTTACAGTGACACTGTATGTGAGTACATTTAAGTAATGAAGAGGGCCAGACATTTAGCCCTGAAAGCCCTCCTAAGTTGAGAGGTGGAGAAATAGAACCAAGTAAAGGAAACCGAGAGTGGTAGAAGAACCGAACTCTCAGAGTGGCAGAAGCAAAATTTGGCAGGTGTTGTATCTGAGATGCTGACCCATCAAGCACAGATCTGGACTGATAATTTACCTTGGCTTTAGCAATGTGTAGATTATAGGAACATAGGTAAGACCAATTGCACTTAAGTGGTAGAGTAAACACTTTGTTGATGTATTGGTTTGGTAAGACTGCTTTAGCCAAGAAACACAAACTGAGTGGCACAAACAACAGAAGCTGATTGCCTCACATCTCTGGAGGTTAGAAATGGGGAATCGGCCAGCTGTGATGGCCCATCCTTGTAATCCCAGAACTTTGGGAAGCCAAGGCGGGCAGATTACCTGAGGTTGGGAGTTTGAGACCAGCCTGATGAACATGGAGAAGCCCTGTCTCTGCTAAAAATGCAAAATTAGCTGAGTGTGGTGGCCCATACCTATAATCCCAGCAACTGGGGAGGCTGAGGCAGGAGAAATTCTTGAACCTGGGTGGCAGAGGTTGCAGTGAGCCCAGATTGTGCCATTGCACTTTAGCCTGAGCAACAAGAGTGAAACTCCATCTCAGGAAAATAAAAAAGGGAAATAAAGCTGTTGGCAGGGTTGGTTCCTTTCAAGGGCTATGAGGAAGAATCGGTTCCTGCAATTAAGATAAAGAAAAGTTGATTGAAGGATCATGAGGATATATATTAAAATGAAAGGATTTTATTTTAGAAATGCAGAAGTAGAAAGCAGGGAATTGGGAGCCAAATCATAGAAAAGTGATGGGTTGAATTAAGAATGAGTGGGTTAACAGCAGAAATGAGTAGTCAAGAGAAATGGGTAGCCAGGACAGTACAGTACATGTCATGTAATAGAGTCTATCGACATAGAGTCTTAATGGAAGTCCTAATGATTTTTCAATAATCTTTGGTATTCTGTGGCTTGTAGAAGCAGCACCCTGATCTATACCCTGATCTACACAAGGTGCTTGAGGGGTGTCTGTGTGTGTGTGAGTGGCCAGGTTTCCCTTTTTAATAAGAACAAGAGTCATATTGGATTAGCAAACTAATCTACTGCAGTATAACCTCATCTTGTACAACTACATCTTCAACAACCGTATTACTGGATAAGGTCACATTCTGAGATACTGAGGGTTAAGACTTCAACATATGGATTTGTATAAGGAACAATTAAATGCATAATGATTGTAGAGAAATTAAAAGATAATAGATAGGGAAGACAATAGAAAGAGGAGACAGTGAGTATTGAACACTCTCTTGGGGGTTTTTCTGTAAAGGGGCACAGAGAAATGGTGCAGTGACTGGCAAGAAGTGGATTTAAGAGCTCTTTTACATAGTTTTATTGTGTTTTTATAATAGAAAATATCATCAAGTTGATGTACTCTTAAGACTGACTTGGGAGTGAGGAAAAGGTGTGTGGTTATATCAGAGAGGGGAGACCTTCTGGAGCATTAAGGAAGCAATGAGAAATAGGATCAAGTACCCACTGAAGGGGCTGATTTTAGGCAGAAGACACACAGTTAATTCCTAGAAACAGATGACAGGGATGTATATACAGATACTTGGGAGGTGGGGTATATGTGGTGGTGGCATTCTTCGACATTTTACTAATGGTCACTTCATTTTTCTCAATGAAGAAATCAAGATTATCAGCTTAGAAGGAAGGTGCGGAAAGAGATAATCAAGGTTTGAAGAGATAAGAGAAGTATAAAACTGAAATACAGAATACAGGAAAGGTAATTGGTCTAGGAAGAGTATCATGCTTGAATAAAAGCAGGCATTACCGGCTTGCTTTTAACTGCAAAGCTTTTGACTGCAGCCACATTTAACTGCACAGGTGCAGGCTGTGACAGGTAAAGAGTAGGAATTTATCAGGATTATGCTTTTTTTTTTTTTTTTTTTTTTTTTTTTTTTTTTTTGGTCAAGTGAATATGGCAGTGAGAAAGAGGCAGGATAATTGGTATTGTATGCTAGGTAGTGATTATAGGTTTGCCCTCATGGAAATTTGTCCTGTATATAAGCAGGGGTGAGAGGCAACCTGTGCGTGTGAGAGACAGTGAAAAGATGGGAGGACTAATGGGTTGATAAACATGGTGTAGGAGTTGTGTACTGCAGAAAACAAATTGAAAAGATAAGAGACTGATCAGTAAGATGCCTGCAATTAAGATAACAGAAGTTAATTATATTGGTAATGACTAGGTCTAGAGGGTGATTATGGAAATGAATTGCCAAGTGAAGGCAAAGATAAAATGTCTTGGGAATAGAGAAGTTTGAGAAACTAAGAACCCAGTTTGATTGAAGGATCATGAGGATGTACATTCTTCATTTTAGAAATGAAGAAATGGAAAGCAGGGAGTCAGGAGCCAAGTCATAGAAAAGTGATGGATTTACCCAAGAATGAGTGGATAAAAGCAGAAATGAGTAGTCATGACAGTACATGTCGCATAACAGAGTCTATTGACATAGAGTCTTAATGGAAGTTTTAGGCAGGCAAGAGGGAAAACAATCTGGGACTGACATAAAAGAGCATGGTGGTTTTACTGCTTAACTACCCACTCAAAGGTACATACAAAGCACGTGGGAGGGAAATTGGATGGATAGTAAGGAAAGCAGTGTCCTTAGAAGAGCTTAGTTTCTGTTAGATCAAGAAAATCAACTGAATGTATGGAAAAGAGATTCAGGGTAAAGAGATTTTTGCTGACAGTGGACCAATAAGTCCACAGTGGACAGTAGAATCTTCCAGCACTGGGGAGGGGTGAATAGTGGGGCAGAATACTGGATGTGAAGAGTCTCATGGGGATTAGAGGGTAGTGGCTTACATGTGACTGAGATGTCTGGAACTTCTCATGGTTATGAGTGTCTTAGTTTGTTAGGGCTGTCTTAAAGTACCAATGATGAGGTAGGTTAAAACAACAAAAATTTACTGAACCACAGTTCTGGAGGCTAGAAGTCCTAAGTCAAGATGTCAACAGGGTTGTCTTCCCTCTGGCAACTCTAGAGAGAAATCATAACTTGACTTTTCTAGCTACTGATTCTTGCCTGCAATACGTGATGATCCTTGGCTTGTGGATGTATCACTGCAGTGCCATGGTTGTCTTCTCCCCATGGGTCTTCACATTGCTTTTTCTGTTTGTGTGTTTTCCCCATGTCCAAATTTCTCCCTTTTATAAGGATGACAGTCATATCAGAGTCCACCCTAATAATCTCATCTTAACTATGTATCTATGTAAAGACTCTTTTCAAAAGAGATCACATTATGGGGTACTTGAAGTTAGGACTTTAATGGGGGAAGGGATCAATTTAATCTATAGCAGTGACAGATAGAGGAAGGAGGGCATACAGTTACATGTAGTGGACTTGGGGTAACTAGAATTAGCCAGGCTGTGACATGAGGGACAGAGAGGGGTGGGTGACTGGAGTTTCTTTTTCACCCAGTTTGTAGAACAAAAGAGGCTTGGAAAACAAGTGCTTTTTCTCAGCTGAAGTGTTCACCCTTGCCTACAACTGAAGGAGCCCTGAGTTCTAGCAGACATATCTTAGCAATTTCTAACAGATTTGAAAAATGTTCTTAAATAGCATGTTCTCCTTTCAGTTATGCTAAACAACTTCAGACTGACTTTGATCAGCTCTTCAAATTCACGAAGCTTTAAAATTGAGTTTGGCACATGAAGTAATTCACTAGCAGATTTAAAAGAATATTTTTTCATTAGTTTTATTAGTTCCACTATTTATCTAACTCTAATGACTTCTTTAATTTCATGTGCATAGCTTTTGCTCATTATTGAGCAGCCAGTTTCTGCCATAAGGAAAATGAAGGATTCTAGGCAGGTGTTAACTGATTGAACTGAAATCCAGGTAAGCCCAATATATTTCAGAGTCTGAAAAGTCACTGATTATCTAGGATGTGAAATGCTTGGTGAAAAGAATATCCTAAATCTCTAACTTTTAATGCCTTTCACAGAGGATTTATTTTCTACTGCTTGCTACCTATACTTAGGCACGTTCAGGGCTGAAAGTGGACATTAAATAAAGAAATAGTTGTGGCGTTCTCAAGCACAGCCCTGTGCACACTCAAGGCACAGAGAATAATTTTAATGTGGGGGGAGAAGAGAGGACCACACTAATAATAAAGCAATTTCTTCTAAGTTATTTTTATATTAATTCTTTTAACAGGTTAATCTCTAAAGCTGATAAAGAGGTTAAGTATGTGAATTGAGGTATTAAGAATACATCATGGTATAAATAGAACTTTAAAAGGCTGCTTTATCACTTTCCCTTAAATTTATTTCATGTCATTAGTAAAATAATTTTTTAAAGGGTACAGAGCAAAAGGTGAAAATTACTTTTCAACTCCTTCCTCTCCACCCATTTACTTTCCAACAGAGAAAAATGAGCAATCTATTATTTAATCCTTTATTAGAGTACATATATGTAAGAAGGATATGCACAAAAACATGCTTATGTAAAATAAAGTTCTAAGAAAATATATTGTGCTGCTTGCCTACTTCTCTTGTCAATGTCTTAGATACTTTTCATATTAGTGTTTGTCTTAGTTCATGCTGTGTTGTTATAATAGAATACCTGAGACTGGGTAATTAATAGACAATAGAAGTATATTTAGCTTACAGTTCTGCATGCTGGACAGTCCAAGAGTATGGCGCTAGCATCTGCTGAGGGCCTTTGTATTTCGTCATCTCATGGCAGAAGGCAGAAGGGCAACAGAGAAAAAGAGCTTACTCACTTTTAGAATAAGTCCACTATTAAGATAATGAATCCATTCTGTGATAACAACATTAAGGGTAGAGGTTTCATGATCTAATCACCTCTTGTTAGGCTCCACATCCCAATACTGCTGCATTGGGAATTACATTTCTAACATGAATTTATGACATATTCAAACAGTAGCAATGTTTGTCATTCTAGGCCATTCCTTGTAACTGTTAAATAGCAATTGTTTATGTGTAAGTTTAGTTAACTAGTTCCTATTGATAGACAGTTCAGTCATTTTCAGTTTTTCACTGGTACATGTAATATTACAATGACCTCCCCTGTACATTTCTATCAGAAATGTACTTTTAATTTCAGTATATTGTGGGCATATATTTATAACAGGAAAATTGGATATTTTCACCAATGACTTATACTATGCTATGATAATCTTTTGCATGTTTACATAAGGCTGTTTCTGAACATTTGATTCTATTCTCTTTCATTCTGCACCAGTAACACTTTTTTACGGACTCAAGTTTAATGTTCTGCTTTGTAGCTTGTTATACTCCATACTTTCTCTCTTTCCAATAATTTACAAAGTTGTCAAATTTCATAAAGATTTTTTTGAATGTTTGCTGAATTTATAAATTTATGAGGAAAATTTGACACTTCAAATTGTACAGTTGACCTTTATATAATGTGGGAATTCGGGACACCAACCCCATGTGAGGTCAAAAATCTGCATATAAATTTGACTCTCCAAAAACTTAACTACTAATAGTGTACTGTTGACCACAAGCTCATAGCAGAAATAATTGATTAATACCTCTTATGGTCGTTTGGCAATGATATTATGGATAGTAAACACCTATTTTGTGTATATATTACATACCATATTCTTACAACAAAGAAAGCTGGAGAAAAGAAACTTATGATTATGATTTTCTCAATCATAAGAAAAAATGTTTTCTATCAACTGCAAATGGATTATCACAAAGGTCTTCATCCTTGTCTTCATGCTGAGTGGGCTGAGGAGGAGGAAGAGGAGTGGTTGGTCTTGTTACCTCAGTCATGGCAGAGGTAGAAGAAAACTTACATATAAGTGGACCTGCACAGATAAAACTTGTGTTGTTCAAGGGTTGTTATTTTTCCATCCTGTATCTTGGTAAATGTTTCCATTAATTGAGATTAAATGTTATGATTTTTTCAATTGTATTTAATAGATTACTAGCTATGTCATATAATTATAAATTTGATTATTTGTGTTTCATAAATGTTGCTTTGTGAATGAGGTATTTTGGATTCATTATATTTTTAATTGGTTACTAATAGTGTTTAGCAATGCATTAATTTTGTCATTGTGATGGATTGAGTAATCTTGCTAAAGTTTCTTCTTAATACTTAGTTTAAAATGATTTGTGTTGATTTTTTATATAGGGTATCATCTCTACAAATAAAAACAGCTTTGTCTTTTTCTTTATTCTTTTCTCATTGGTTTGGATTGGTTGAATTCTTGACTTAATGGAAACATTTCTATTAATAGTTGTTGAACATAAAGTGTTACTTTTTGTATGTTTCTTATACTTTATCACGTTTTGAAAATTCTACAAATTAGACCCCAAATGTTACATGTAGACCTCATTTTACTATTTGCCAAGTTGTATATTATTTTCTTTAAGTCTTTACTTAGCAATTAATGTTCATTATTTCCTTTATAACTTATTCTTTATTCTTTACACTGTTTTTCTTAGATTTCTAATAGTATATTCACCTGTATTCCCCTTTGGACACCAACTTTTGATGTTTATTATCAATATGCTCTTTATTGATTTGCGTTTATCATTTATCATCTTAGAGTTAATGACCTTTATTTTATTCTCATTTATTTTGACATCCTTTGGATTTTTCTTCTCATTTCTCTAGTTAATGGCTGTATTCATCTCCTAGGCAGCCATAACAAATTACGCAAACTTGGTGGCTTAAACCATCAGAAATTTATTATCTCACGATTTAGAGGAGAATACTTGTGTCTTCTCAGTTCCTGTTGGTTTACAGCTGATCTTTGGCATTCATTGACTTAGTGCATAACCCCAATCTCTGACTTCATTGTCATATGGTATTCACCCTGTGTGTGTCTATCTTCACATAGGCCTCTTCTTATAAATGACACCGGTCATATTTGGTTAGAAACCTACCTCACTTCATTATGATCTCATCTTAACTAATTACATCTGCAGTTTTTTCCAAATAAGGTCATATTGTAAGGTAATGGGGTTTAGAAGTTTAACATATCTTTTTTGAGGAGACACAATTCAACTTACAACAAATGTTTAGCTTATCAGTATTTTTTTTTCCATTTCTATTAGTACTATCAATTCTCAAGTAAGTATTGCTATGACCATATCTCATAAGATTTGATATGTACCTTAAGAAAAACATGCACAAAGATACAGTTGTATTTTATTAATATTACTAAAGAAACTTTAGAACTATTGGAAGAATTTTTCCTGATAAAGATTATCAGAGAAGGAATAGAAAGATAAAAAATTAGCTTCAGAGAGTGTTGCCAGAAGGTAAGGTGAGAGATAGAATGCGAAGACTATAAATAAAAAGTAGGATATTTGATACTGAAATACCACAATGGAGATGAAACATGACACAGTTAAAGGTCAATAGGAGAAGAACAGAGGCAATATTGGAAAGCCGATTACACAGACAGTGACATTGCGAATTTCTGGCAAATGACAATGCCTCTACCATAACACAGACCATTGGCCATCATGGGAACTTCCAGGATGGGACTGATGGGAGTAAAGTAATACTTAGTTTTATAAAGAAATTGGATTGTAGGAAAGTTTCCAAAGTGAAATCTCAGAAAACTAACTCATTTAGTATTTAAACTGTATAGAAGTGTAGACTAGATCTGAAAAGTAATGTAATTTTCGAAGTAGAATGGGGGACAGCAAGATCACGAGTGAATTTCATCATGAAGTTTCTGATGCTTAGCTGCACTGGCTTGAGCAAGAACAGTTTAAATCTTTGTAAATTTTCACTAGAAAGATACCTATGTGAGTCAAGTTGCAATTAGGTGGTTTTGCAGCTAGCACTGTATCTGCTATACATTAGTAGGCACTTACAAAAGATTTCTTAAAAAAATCGAGTTAATGATTACAGTTTTTAGAGATAAGGACTGCGTCAATTGATGGCACGTGTATATCTATGTAACCTGCATGTTCTGTACATGTATCCCAGAACTTAAAGTATAATTTAAAAAAAGAAGTAGTAAAGCGTAAATCTCTAATACAGCAGTATGCCATAATGGTTTATTTGCATATGTAGTATTGAATTATATGAAAGGAGCAAAAGTGGTTCAAAATAGAGCAGAAACTTTGGGAAACCTTGAACATTTTACTCACCTCAGTTATAATTTTTAATGTCTATTTTATTGTTACCGAACACAGCTATAAACATGATCACTTGGGATCATCATGAATAAATTCTACAGTTTTATGTGTATAATCCTGCATCTAGCTATACAAACAGCTTTTCAAGCTCCATAAATTTGATGGTTACATAATATTAGATTTAAAGCAAATGAAACATCAAATTTGAAATAATGTTGGTATTATGTAAAGTTTAAACATGGCATTGCTAGGTTTACACTTAAATTTATATGTATAATACAGTCTCAACTCCAGGGAAACTCAAGAAAGCATTTATGATAATATACTTTATACTTCAAAATTAATAACTTGAAACTTCTCACCACATTTCTTATATAATTTGAGTAAAAATATGCAGTAGAAAGAAAGGTATATGAACTCTTAGCGAGGGAATTGATCACTATATCAAGACTGCTTGTAGATTTGATATTTGTGAGGTAGAAAGATTGCATTAAAGTACTCATTTTTCAGTTACTATGAATTTTCTAAGCAATTCTGTTTATAGAATCCGTGGATTAGCAAATGTTGTTGCAAAGCTTTTATTTTTGCAAGATCCACTACTGCGTACTACTAGGAGTCTGATCCATTGGGAAATAGCAAAGGGATCACAAGTAAGAAGTGGCTGCATCCTGTTTACAATAGCAAAGACCTGGAACCAACCCAAATGCCCATCGACGATAGACTGGATAGGGAAAATGTGGCACATATACACCATGGAATATTATGCAGCCATCAGAAACGATGAGTTTGGGTCCTTTGTAGGGACATGGATGAACCTGGAAACCATCATTCTCAGCAAACTGACAGAAGAGCAGAAGATCAAACACTGCATGTTCTCACTCATAGGCGGGTGTTGAACAATGAGAACACATGGACACAGGGAGGGGAGCACTACACACTGGGGTCAGTTGGGGGGAAATAGGGGAGGGAGGGTGGGGGGTGGGAAGCTGGGGAGAGATAGCAAGGGGAGAAATGCCAGATGTAGGTGATGGGGAGGAAGGCAGCAAATCACACTGCCACGTGTGTTCCTATGCAACAATTTTGCATGTTCTTCACATGTACCCCAAAATGTAAAATGCAATAAAATAAATAAATGGGAAAAAAAAAAAAGAAGTGGCTGCATCACCTTTGTTTGTAATGCAATGTACTGAGTGAATATGGAAATAGAAAGGATGCTGCTGCTGAGATCTGAACCAAAAATAAACCCTTTTTTTTTTCTGAGAACTGTTTTTTCATTTCGTATGTTATTTTGTTTATTCAGGCAAAATTATTCTGCACTTTTTTCTCTAGTGCACACACGGTTTTCAAATGAAATCAACAGTTGTTTCAAAATGATATTTTCATTATTATGGTCACTTAAATGACACCTCAAGAGTTTCATCTCCTTTCTCTTTGTTTAACATCCTAATTCCACTTTGGTTTATTCTTTTCTCTCACTATAGACAGTAAGCCTCTGATAAAATGTGTGTGTGTGTGTGTGTGTGTGTGTGTGTGTGTGTGTGTGTTTGCAAAACTAAATTTAAAAAAAAAAAAACAAGTACTGTCTCTACAACTCTAACTCTTGGCTTGGTTAAACTTTATTCATCCTAAGTTTTGGTTTTCAAATTAAAGGGCATTTCCTCAGAGAAAGATTTCTTGACTGTCTCTTAAGTTAGGCTTCCTTCTGTTAGTCTGTATCCTAGTCAATTTTTACTTTTATATTTGTAATTTTATATTATTTGTGCATTTACTATGCTATGGAATGTGTCTGCAAGGATTATAGATCATTGTGAGCTTACATATTGTTTGGTGCATAGTAGGCTTGTAATTAACATTTGTTAAATAAAAATAAATAAATGAGTGGACTTTTTGTATCCCATTTAAGTCTACAATGCAGTGTTTTCCTATAAAAAGATTTTTGAATAAAAATTTAAAAAATTTTCAAACTTCTGCATGCTTACAGACAAATACAGAAAGATAATGTATTTCACAATTGTTTTGGTTACTGGGATTTTCCTCAAGAAAAGGTGATATTTGGAAATGCTGAGGAAAAAGAAGCAGACATAATCTCTATCATATTTTTTATACCTAAAACCATATATCTTAGGGTGAGGGATATTTTCATTGTTGTAGAGGGAATACAACTGACTCTTTGAACTGTCTGTCTGGGTTAAGATATATGTTAAATTATTAAATGCTTTATATTTTGTAAAATAATAATGGGATAAATTGCTCCTCTTTCGGGTCTAGTCTCAGTGCTGTACCATGACCACCACTTCATGAGATTCTGGATCCCATGGGATTTAAATTCTTAGCTCAGGGAGCTAGAAAGTGTTTCAGATTGTTTGCTCTGTTGGCTAACTGAAACTTGATCTCAGGGGTACACTGTGGTAAATGATTTGGGTGATCCAGAAATTCTTTAGTATTGTGAAAGGAGGCATCTAAAGGCATCGGAAAGTAGGTATGTTAGAAGAGATTTATTATGTGTGACAGTTGTTTATTGCCATCCCTCCCTTCTGCTACAGACCTCATTCCTAGAGATTGTTTTCATCCCCTAGACAGTGAGAGATACACTGGTGTCAGGAACATCAGCATCCTTCAGTGCATTGTCCTTTGTAAACCAGTGATGTAAGAAGGACATGATCCATTGGGACAAGCTCCCTGACTTCAGGAAGAAAGTAACAGCACAGTAGACAAAGTGGGAGTAGTTGTAATGGCTATGGTCCTGAACAAAATGATTAGACTTTTGTAAATCATTATTGGAGGCCAATTGATCATAATGTTGGTAGAACTCCAAAGATGGGAAGCTCATTGAGTTCTTATTCTTTTTAACTGTACAAGCTCTAGGTATAATGGGAAAAAAAAAAGACAAAATTAACGCTGAGGTGTCATGAACCCCCACCCATTTCTCACATCAGAGTCATTGCATAGCCCCCACCCATCCCTTTGAGTGAATGGCAATGTGGGTGCTTCTGAAAAAGACTGTTGTGAAAACATCATTAGTTTATATTATAGATTTTCCTGCTATCTTTTCCTAAAGACACCAAGAACCTTTTGTGAGAATCATGTTTCCCACTGATACTTGGAAGATACCGACCACTGGCCCTGAGATGACTCTAGAACCTGGGGTACATAACACCATTCTTGTCTTCCAGGCAGTGTTGTGTCCTATAGGCATCAGTTGTTAGGTAGAGTTTTATCCCAATTCTGTGTCACAGTCAGCCCAGGGGCTGTGACACAGTTCTGGGTTTTTGCTTCCCAAGTACTCCAGAATATTATTGGCACTGTAGCCCGTGGCAAGATGATGACCAGAGTGCTAGGTTTTGATGATGGAGGTGAAATATAGTGCTTTTCACACAGCAAAGAAGTGACATTGAAGCTCTGGAATCCTGAACATCTTCTGTCAAGGGACACAAATTAGGATAAAACAAAGAAACTTGTGCAGACACATCCACAGAGAGATCAGGCCTCAGGAATGTAGATTGGATCACTTCATAAAGGAGAAAGCCTGGCCCTCTGAGGTGAAGGCTGAGCCAAAAGGGAATATTGAATAGATCAGTGAGGATAACGTTATAAATACTGATGCAATCCTGGTGAACAGGTGCAGAAATGAGAACAGTAATAGCTCCTCATATTCTTCTTGCATGATTATATTTAGTAGTAACTGTTATTCATGTTGTTCTTTTATACTTCTGTAGTATTTTACACTGAATTTTTTGTTGTGGTTATGTTTATAATTGGTCTATAATTTATAAAAAATAAAGATAGCATTGAAACTGGAAAAGAAGACAATTAACATTACCTAGAGTTAAGTATGTTAATTGATGTGACTTTGGATCTTCCCTTTCGTGGAAACAATGAATACACTTTCATTTATCTGAGATCTCACTGTACTATTTATGTGGAAGCAGGAATTGTTGCAGTTCCTTGGGTGTTTAAATATGAGAAGAAACCTGTCTGTAAGTGTAGAGTAGCCAAGGGCCAGTAGCATAGATCGTCTTGGTCAAATTTATTCTAGTACCCAAAGCTAGGGTCCAAAGATGACTTAGTTTCTACTGGAACAAAGCTTTGGTTCAGAGCCGAGTTACACTGAGAGACAGGCAAGTATCCATGTTGCGGACCTCCACCTTGAGAGGTGGTATGGCTCTGGCTCAAGCAGCCATATTGACAACTTCAGATTTTGTTGTTGTTTAACTGTGCTGGAATCAACAGTTACCTTGGTGCCCTAATGCTGCCTAGATTCTGTTTCTGTATCTTTCAAACAATTCTCTGAAGAAGTCATGCTCCCTATTAAGCCGATTTTTATTTTATATATATATATATATATATATGTATGTATGTATGTGTATGTATATATAAAATCACACTTTAGGTTCTGGGGTACATGTGCAGAACATGCAGGATCGCTGCATAGGTACCTACCTGGCAATGTGGTTTGCCACCTCCATCCCCTCCTCCACCCTGTCACCTATATCTCATATTTCTCCACATGTTATCCCTCCCCAACCTCCCTACCCCCACTGTCCCTCCCCTGTTTCCCCCCCAACAGACCCCAGAGTGTGATGGGTCCCTCCCTGTGTCCATGTGTTCTCCTTGTTCAACACCTGCCTATGAGTGAGAATATGTAGTGTTTGATTTTCTGTTCTTGTGTCAGTTTGCTGAGAATGATCATTTCCAGATTCATCCATGTCCCTTCAAAGGAGACAAACTCATCATTTTTTATGGCTGCATAGTATTTCATGGTATAGATGTGCCATATTTTCCTTGTTGAGTCTATCTTCGATGGGCATTTGGATTGGTTCCAGGTCTTTGCTATTGTAAACAGTGCCACAATGAACATACCTGTGCATGTGACTTTATTACAGAACAATTTATAATCATTTGGATATATACCCAGCAATGGGATTGCTGGGTCAAATGGAATTTCTATTTCTAGGTCCTTGAGGGATTGCCACACTGTCTTCCACAATGGTTGAACTAATTTGCACTCCCACCAACAATGTAAAAGTGTTCCTGTTTCTCCACATCCTCTCCAGCATCTGGTGTCTCCCTATTTTTTAATCATCGCCATTCTAACTGGCATGACATGGTATCTCAATGTGGTTTTGATTTGTATTTCTCTAATGACCATTGATGATGAACATTTTTTCATGTGTTTGTTGGCCATATATATGTCTTCTTTTGAAAAGTGTCTGTTCATATCCTTTGCCCACTTTTAAATGTTTTTTTTTTTTTTTTTCTTGTAAATCTGTTGTAGTTCTTTGTAGATTCTGGATATTAGCCCTTTATCACATGGGTAGATTGCAAAAATGTTTTCCCATTCTGTTGGTTGCTGGTTCATTCTAATGATTGTTTCTTTTGATGCACAGAAGCTCTGGAGTTTAATTAGATCCCATTTGTCTATTTTGGCTTTTGTTGCCAATGTGTTTTGTTGCCAATAGTGTTTTGGTCTTTTAGTCCTGAAGTCCTTG
This sequence comes from Sapajus apella, assembly GCF_009761245.1. Lineage (NCBI taxonomy): Eukaryota > Metazoa > Chordata > Mammalia > Primates > Cebidae > Sapajus > Sapajus apella. Next base: position 19,190,165 of record NW_022436961.1, on the reverse strand, counting down.
CCTGTGCCTATGTCCTGAATGGTTTTGCCTAGGCTTTCTTCTACGGTTTTTATGGTGTTATGTCTTATGTTTAAGTCTTTAATCCATCTGGAGTTAATTTTAGTGTGAGGTGTCAGGAAGTGGTCCAGTTTCTGCTTTCTGCACACTGATAGCCAGTTTTCCCAACACTATTTATTAAACAGGGAATCCATTTCCCATTGTTTGTTTTTGTCAGGTTTGTCAAAGATCAGATGGTTGTAGATGTGTGGCGTTGCCTCCGAGGCCTCTGTTCTGTTCCATTGGTCTATGTCTCTGTTTTGGTACCAGTACCATGCTGTTTTGATTACTGCAGCCTTGTAGCTTAGTTTGAAGTCAGGTAGGGTGATGCCTCCAGCTTTGTTCTTTCTGCTTAGAATTGTCTTGGCTATGTGGGCTCTCTGTTGGTTCCATATGAAGTTTAAGGTGGTTTTTTCCAGTTCTGTGAAGAGGATTATACGTGGCTTGATGGGGATAGCATTTAATATATAAATTACTTTGGGCAGCATGGCCATTTTCGCAATATTGATTTTTCCTAACCATGACATGGAATGTTTTTTCATCTATTTTTGTGTCAAATGGGTTATTTAGACTTGACCAAAATTAACTTTTTACTAGTGTACTCATGTATTTGCATAGATTTTTAAAAATCGGTGTAGAGATAGTCATCAGGTGTTTTCATGCTATACTATTTCATACTTTTGAATAATTACAATTATTAAAAACCAACATATACATTGACGTAACATTTGACCTTTGCTGGAGGTATTCAGTCAGAGGTTAGATATCATCTGTTATAGGCATTGTATAAGGAAAATGTTAGACCTAGTGAGTTTTAAGATACATTTAAACTTCAGATTTTTTTTTTTCTTTTTCTTTTGGTGGTTGAGGGAACAGGGTCTTAATCTGTTGTCAAGACTGGAGTGCAGTGGTACAATCACAATTCACTGCAGCCTCTACCTCCCAGGCTGAAGTAATTCTCCCAACTCAGCCTCCTTATTAGCTGGGACCACAGGTACTCACCACCATGCCTGGCTGTTTTTTTTTTTTTTAATTTTTTATAGAGACAGAATATCACTGTCTTGCCCAGTCTGGTCTTGAACTGCTGGGCTCAAGTTATCCTCCCACCTTGGCCTCCCAAAGTGCTGGGATTACAGGTGTAAGTCACAGTGCCCAGACTAAATATTTTGATTACATGAAAACATTATGGAAATATTTGTAAATTTTTTGTTACGCTTAATTTTTAAAGTAAATTTTAAACATTTTCTTTGAAAACACAATTTGTTACTAGAATTATAGTTTATTTGTTGAATCTTAGAAATTTTACTTAAGAAGACCTAAAGTCTTCAATAATAATGGGTCTTGCTTTAAATTTCTAAAGCAAAGTCAAATGATTCACATGAATTTCATATTCATATATATGTATATGTATATACTTAAATTTGGAAATTTACTGGATCAGGAGAAAATTCAATCATTTCAATATGGCTTTAAGAAATGGCATATTTCAAAACATTATATTCTTTATAATATTTAGTGCCTTCCGCAACTGTTAAACTGTCAAACTTGAAAGACATATGTACATTAAATCATAAAAAATCTTTGATCATTTTGTAAGAATGACAATCATGAGTTCATAAATTATGAAAGCACTATTACTTTATGCATTATTGCTGATAATCATGTTAGCATTTTTATATACCAAATGTTGCAACATGTGTCCAATACAATTTTTATTTTGGTTATGTGCATATGAACGCTGTCAAGATTTGTCCTCCAATAAATACAACCTGAAGGTCTAGATTAGCAATTTTAATATGGTATTAAAATACAATAGTGTTTAGGTATCTATGTAATCTTTTCCAATCATAAATGTGTGACTTTTCTATTTCTTCTGTAACAAATGACTACAAACTTAGCAGTTGAAGCAACACAATGCACTGTACTATACTTCTGTAAATCAGAGGTCAGACATGGTCTCAGTGAACTAAAAGGAAGGTGCTGGTGAAGTTGCATTTCTTTATGGAGGCTCCAGAAGAGAAATTGTTAACTTAATCCTTTTGTTGTTGGCAAAATTCAGTTCCTTGCACAGAAGAAGAACTTTTTTCTTGCTGGATGTTGGCCAAGGGCTTTTCCTGTTTTCTAGAGGTCACTCCTGCTTTGGCCTGCTTCCTCTGTCTTCCAAGACTCCCTTTTGCAAGTGATAAAGGGAGTCCTCATGTACATTTCTCTGGTTGATACTTTTGCCCTCATCTTTTGCTTTTAAGAACTTAGGTTATTAAATTGGGTCTACTGAAATAATCCAGGATTCTTCTTCCATCTCAAGGCCATAGTCTTAATTACATCTACAGAGTCCTCCTGTTGTAAGGATTAGAACATAGATATCTGTAGGGGGCCAGTATTCTGCCTTGTTACAATAGATACATAGATCAAAGTAACCGATGATCATAGAACTACTAATCATATCCATGTCAACCTTGAAAGAGCATATGCATTAAAGATTTTGTTCCTATTATCAAAATAACATTTCTTTTAATTCAAACTTTAGGCTCTCAAATTAGAAAGTTAAATTTTTACTGCTTCAAGTGCAGTTCTTTTATCACAGTCTACTCCATGAGAGGATTTTCTGCTCTTTCATCTCTTCTCCTCATTTCCCCTCCTTTTCCTAATTTCTGAGGTGCTAACTAATCTAATCATCGTCATCATCATCATCATCATTATCATCATCATCACCAAAACAATAACAACAATAACAATGGTAACTACCCTTTCCTGATGGTCTAATACAGGCCTTTACTGTGCTACAAGCACTAGTGCATCATCTTGAAGATCTGTAGTAGTCCAGGGAAGCTTCACAAGCTATCAAAGTCTTCCAGGCAGAAAGTCAAAAATTAAAGTCAGTCACAGCTAATTTCACAGTCTACAGATTTTTACAACATTAAATTGTTTACCATTTAAAAGTGTAATTTAAGTTAGAAAACACAAATTTGAGTTACAAGTAAAAAAAAAATCAAAGAAATTTTATGTAAATGTTGAATATTGGTATAATTACCTTTTTAAAATAAAATTTCTTTACTCCATGATTAAAGAATAGTACTTCATTAAGATTTTATCTGTAAAAAGAGAGATTATTATTATTTTAAAGATTATACTAAAACGCTATTTTATTTTACTGAAATGTTACTTTATTGTCCTTTGAGTCTTCAATTGTAATTCTAATTATATGCAGATTTAACTATCAAGTCTGTATTAGTCTGTTTTCATGCTGCTGATGAAGATGGACCTGAGACTGGGCAATTTACAAAAGAAAGGGTTTTAATGAACTTAAAATTCCACATGGCTCAGGAGGCTTCACAATCATGGCAGAAGGTGAAAGGCACATCTCACATGGTGGCAGACAAGAGAAGAGAGCTTGTGCTGGGAAACTCCAATGTATAAAACAGTTAGATTTTGTGAGACTCATTCACTATCAGGAAAACAGGATGGGAAAGACCTGCCCCAAGATTCAATTACCTCCCGCCAGGTCCCTCTTACAACACATGGAAATTCGAGGTAAGATTTGGGTGGGGGCACAGCCAAACTGTATCATTCTGCCCTGGACCCTCCCAAATCTCATGTCTTCATATTTCCAAACCAATCATGACTTCCCAAGAGTACCCCAAAAGTCAGCATTAACTAAAAAGTTCAAAGTCCAAAGTCTCATCTGAGACAAGGTAAATCCCTTTTACCTATGAGCCTGTAAGATCAAAAGCAAGTTAGTTACTTCCTAGATATAATAGAGGTACAGGCATTGGATAAATATAGCTGTTCCAAATGGGAGAAATTTACCATAACAAAGGCGCTACAGGCCCCATGCAAGTCTGAAATCCAGTGGAGCAGTCAAACCTACAGGCTCCAGAATGACCTCCTATGACTCCAAATCTTAAATCAAGGTCATAGTGATGGAAGAGGTGCATTCCCATGGTCTTGGGCAGCTCTGCCCCTGTGGCTTTGAAGGGAATAACCTCTTTCATGGCTGCTTTGATGGGCTGGTATTGAGTGTCTGCAGCTTTTCCAGGTGCATGATGCAATCTGTCAGTGGATCCACCATTCTGGGATCTGGGACCATGGCCCTTTCCTCACAGCTCCACTAAGTGGTGCCCCAGTAGGGACTTTGTGTGGGGGCTTGAACACCACATTTCCCTTCCATAATACCCTAGCAGAAGTTCTCCATGAGGGTCTTGCTCCTGCATCAAATTTCTGCCCCGGCATCCAGATATTTCCATATTCCTTTGAAATCTACCTGTAGGTTCCCAAACCCCAATTCTTGACTCTGTGCTCATTCAGGCTCAGCACCATGTGAAAGCTGCCAAGGCTTGAGGCTTGCACTCTCAGAAGCTGCAGCCCAAGCCCTACATTGGCCCCTTTCGGCCACATCTGGAGCAGCTGGAATGCAGGGCATGAAGTCTGTAGGCTTCACACAGCATGGTCCCCCTAGGCCCAGCCCAAGAAACCAGATTTTCCTCCTAAACCTCTGATGGGAGGGGCCACTGTGAAGATTTCTGATGTACACTGGAGGCATTTTCCCCATTATCTTGGAGATTAACATTTGGCTTGTCATTATTGATGCTGATTTCTGCAGCTGGCTTGAGTTTCTCCTCAGAAAATGAGATTGTCTTTTTTATCATATTGACAGGCTGGAAATTTTCCAAACTCTTAAGCTCTGTTTCCCTTTTAAAACTGAATGCCTTTAATAGCACCCATGTCACATCTTGAATGCTTTGCTTCTTAGAAATTTCTTGCACCAGTTACTCTAAATCATCTCTCTGAAGTTCAAAGTTTCACAAACCTATAGGGCAAGGGGTAAAATTCTGTCAGTCTCTTTGCTAAAACATAACAAGAGCTACCTTTGCTCCAGCTTCCAACAACTTCATTTCCATCTGAGACCACAACAGCCTGGGTTTTATTGTCCATATCACTATCAGCATTTTGGTCAAAGCCATTCAACGAGTCTCTAGGAAGTTCCAAACTTTCCCACATTTTTGTCTCATCTTCTGAGCCTTCCAAACTGTTGCAACCTCTTTCTGTTACCAGTTCCAAAGTTGCTTCCATGTTTTCAGGTATCCTTACAGCAGTGCCTTACTTTTCCAGTACCAGTTTACTGCCTGTTTTCACACTGGTGATAAAGACATATCTTAACTTGGCAATTGACACACACACACACACACACACAAAGAGGTTTAATAGACTTACAGTTCCACATGGCTGGGGAGGCCTCACAATCACGGTGGAAGGTGAAAAGCATGTCTCATGGTAGCAGACAAGAGAAGAGAAATTGTGCAGGGAAACTCTACTTTATAAAACAATCAGATATTGTGAGACTTATTCACTATATGAGAACAGCATGGCAAAAGTCTGCCCCCATAATTCATTTACCTCCCACTAGATCTCTCCCATGACATGGGGGAATTCAAGATGAGATTTGAGTGAGGACGTAGCCATGCCATATCAAAGTCTAACTTCATAACAATTTTTGGCACTAAAAATGAGAGTGAAGCAAGATTGTTGAACAGAAGCCTTTTCCAATCATCCTGCCAACGGAAACTACCAACTTTGATAACTATCTACACACAAAAAACAACTTCATAAGAACGAAAAAGCAGGTGAGCAATCACAGCATCTTGTTTTAAACTTGTATCAGTGAAAGAGGCAGTGAAGAAGGTAGGAAAGACAGTCTTGAATCACTGATGCCACTCCTTCATCATCCCCTACCAGCAGTCATGTGGCCCAGAAGAATCTGTGCAGTTGGCAGAGGGAGATCACTGTGATTGTGGGACCTTGCATTGAACTCAATACTGCCATGTCACAGCAGAAAGCAATACCTTGTCCAGCTAAGCCAATGCCCAGACATGGAGGGAGCATTTAGACCAGTCCTAGCAAGAGGGGCGTCACCCATTCCACTGGTTGGAACTTGAATTCCAACAAGCCTTGCCACATAAGCTAACATGCTCTTGGGTCTTAGGTAAACTTGAAAGGCAGTTGAGGCCGTAAAGACTGCCACTCCTAGGCAACTCCTAAGCCTATGCTGAGTTATTGCCAATGGACATGGGGGCACACGACCTAATGAGAAACCAGATGGAGTGGATAAGGGAGTGCTTGTGTTATTTTGTTAAAATATACAATTATGTGCTTAGATATCATATTCTGCAAGAGTATCAATTTTCATAGAAGTGTAAGTAGTGTATACCAGATCAGAGCCCTCTGTGCATCTATATAAAGACATTTTACAGAAAGTACAGTGTTTGTCAGATTCTCATGCTATCCTTCCATGCCAAGCATTACTAAACTGTGACTTTCTTAAAAAACTGGTTAATGCATTTATCGAAGAAAGAGAAGAGGGAGGAGGAGGAAGGAAAAATAGAGGGAAAGAATGAAGGGAAGGAGAAGGAGAAGGAAACAAGGAAGGGAGGAAGGAAGGAAATACCAAATCTGCTAAAATCATTTTATCAAATACTGAGATATTTGTGGCTGGGGTAGGAAAAGCTAGCATAATTCCTATGTCCAACAGGAGACTCAGGACACAGAAAATTAGGAGAGAGTCTTATTTCTACTAGTCAAGGACCTTTTCTACTTTAGTGCTACTTATCCAAAAATCCTTTTAATTATAGGATTAAGTACAAAAATACCTAAGAGAATAGAGCCAAGGAGACCATGGGGAGAGGTAGTCATAGTGTATAAACAGAAAGACCCTCAAAACTGATTACCAAACTCTAAACAGAATCTGTTTTTAGGGATAGAGATGTATTAAAATGGGGGACTTTTACATTGTATTCTAAATTTTGTACTGTTGGGTTTGCTAAAATTTTACTAAATGTATACATGATATATATTTTTTTAAAGATGGTGTTTCGCTCTTGTTGCCCAGGCTGGAGTGCAGTGCTGCGATCTCAGCTCATTGCAACCTCTGCCTCTTAGGTTTAAGCAATTCTCCTGCCTCAGTGTCCCGAGTAGCTGGTATTACAGCTGCGTGCCACTATGCCTGGCTAATTTTTGTATTCTTAGTAGTTCCAGGATTTCACCATGTTGGACAGTCTGGTCTCGAACTCTTGACCTCAGGTGATCCAACCACCTTGGCCTCCCAAAGTGCTAGGATTATAGGTGTGAGCCGCTGTGCCCAGCTTACATTGTACGTTTGATGAAGATGTGAAAAAGTAATATAATTTTCAAAGCATGATAAATACTTTTACTTTAAATACATGTCTGAATAATTTTATACTTCATCATTGCACATAATTTATAGACATTTGATTAGTGTAGGCAGAGAAAAGTGTAACCTAATTTGTTTTGTGTTTTCATTCCCAAAAGTTTCTGTTCCCACTCTCAGTTGATTCTTCACAATATTAAATCAATAAAACAGAATTACTATCTCCTTCAGGCTGGGATGGAGAGGATCCTGTAGTCACCAAATCTTAGTTGGGATTCTCCTACCACTGAGTTTACAACTTATTACAGGAAGAGACAAAACAAACTAAAGGCTAAACAAAATAGAATAAAATATTAGTAATTGTGGTTAAGTATAAGGAACAGAAGTAGCACATTTCTGTGAGACAAAAAAAAAAATAGTATGTGGGAGTCTAGCTCACATTGGGAGACCAGGACATGCATACCTGAAAATAAAAGTGTCCTAAAGTGTGACCTAAGTTATAAATATAAGTTAGCTGCAGAATTGTGAAAGAGATTGTTAAGGACTATATAGGAAATGGTTTTACTTCCACTTTCACCTGAAACCTTTCTGTATCTGACACACACACACACACACACACACACACACACACAACACTGAATGGATTGAAACAGACTTCTGAGAGCTGGAAAGTAGATGAACAAGAGTTTTTAATAAAGCAAGTAATAGAGCCAGGAAACAATCTGATTTGCACCAGCAGATAAAGAGACACTAGAATTAGACTTCACCAGGTACCTCTGCAAGTAGGGACAAAGGTGAGGCTGAAAACAGGCAGCTGGGTTGAGAATCAGTTCAATATACAAGCATATTAAATGTATTTGCTACCTAATGATATTTTCAATTTACGATGAGTTTATCTGGACATAAATTCATCATAAATCAAGGTACATCTGGATAAGAATCTTTGAAGTGATGATTCCAGAAAGTTATTTTTAAAGAGGCTGACTCAGCTGGGAGGCAGGCAAATGTTTGCCCTTCCCATGTTCCTCAAGAATGGAGGAATAGAAACCTTATTCTAAAAATAATAAAGAAGAAAGACACAGAGAGACCTGATCTGTGATGCGTGAGGAATTTCTCTACCAGCCCCAGATGGCTGACCTTTTAGATTTCTTGAAAAAGGAAAAGGGAGAGGGAAAAGGAGATGTATGGGGTTGGTGGAAAGCTATTTTTTATTTGATTAAAGTTATTTGGATTTTCAAGTTTTTATTATATTTAATACTGATAGAACTCTCAGTGTTATATCATTTGTTTTAACACAAGGTCCTCAATCAACATGTATCTCCCTCATATTTTTGCCTACTTGGAATGTCTTCAGATTTGCATTTTAAGACCCACTCTGTCTTTTACTATAGAGTTCCTTCGCAGTATGGAGTAAATTTATTTGTATTTTCCATTTTACTATACTCATTTTTGTTAAAATATACGATTGTGTGCTTTCATGTAATAGCAATGCTATTAAAGGTCTAACTGCATATTCTTAATTTATACTCAGTTTCCCTATCTGTCTTGTCCCAGACCAGCAGTGGTGTGTGCATTACATTTCCACTAGCACCACCTTAAGGGAGATAATTATATCTCTGTCATCTGTATCTATATATAATGTGAATGTTTTATTTTATCATCACAACTCACTTGAACAACATTTAGTTAGGTGTAAAACTGCAATCTTATCTGCACTTGGAAAGGAGAAACCAAACCAGACGCAAGTGCTTTTACTTCTGAACAATTTTTTTTTCAACTTTTCTTCTCTATAGAAAAATTGAAGTCATTCTGATTTTTTAAAAATTAGTATGCAATATTTGCATTTCAAACTATTTTGATTTTTCAAACTGGACATTCCTAGGATTATTTTTTGTTCTTGATGTCAAAACTTTCATCATGATATATCCAGATATTAGTACATTTCAATTATAATTTTGTTGATAATTAATGAATAGTCACATAGATTTACTCAGCTCAGAATAGTTCTCTTCTACAAGAGATTCTTTTTTTGTTATCTTGCGTTCCCATTTATCATAGTTTGGATCTCCAGCCTGTCTTATGTCTCACTCATGTTTTTTCTTTCCTTTTCTGATTAAGAGTGACCTTCAGTATCACTGATGTGATTTCTCCAGTAGAAGTAAAGCTTTCCTTTAAAGCTTCATGACCATGACAATGACATATTTAATCTGTTGAAAAAGGCTCCTGGAAACTTTCTCCTGATTGCTTTTATATGCCCACTTCAGAGTTAGTCTTAATAATTTCGTTTGTTTCTCTAAAACAAATTGAGCTGAATTGAGCCGTTTTATGGCATTTTTCTATAATAAGTGAGTTTAAACTTACTACAGTTTCTTTTGTCTTCAAATTTCCTAAAATTTTGCTGTGTAGTTTTAGGATATACATAAAATGTTTCAGAAAGCAGTTTCCTAGTTTACACATTCAGGGGCTGTATTTCCTTTCCTTTGTATAATCTTCCACCTGTTCTATCATTTTCTTATCTTTCTGGTATAATCTTAGTTTAAGTTTATAAAGCATTCATCAAGGAAGTACTGTGGACATTGAATCAATAAATAGATGTGCATTCAGCAACATTTTCTTTCAGGCTTTATGTGCATTTATTATTATTCATAATTTAACATTTATTGAGCACTAAGAATCGTTTTCTGTCTGGAACAGAGAAGTAGATGCTATCTTTTCCCAGCAGGCTTATATCTTCATGGATAATTTCATTTTTAAGAAGTCTCAAAAGTTAACCCTCCCTGTTAGGTAAACCAAGGGAGAAAATAAAAATATGATAAAGTTTTAACAAACTTTGCATTAAAATGTATTTTTGCCCATAAAATCCTGACCTGATGTTTACATAGAGATTAGAATCTTGCAAAAAGTGTGATTGACATGCCAGAGTATTAACTAAAAGGTATGACTTTGATGTATTCAGTATAATATTATAGGATTGAACTCTAAGTGAATTCCATTAAAACTGGGTTGAACAGAATAAGCTACCTGACCCAGATACAAAGTCATTTGTATTTCAAAGCATTCCAGATAACCTTGGTCCATTTCATTGTTGCTGTAAACACTCAGTTATAGTTTCAAGTGGGCTTTAGCATCCATTTTAATTCAGAAATTTGGTAACTTATCTAGTTTATTCTGAGAAAGTCAGATTCTGGAGGTAATTGTATAATTTATACACCTTGCTTGACACTTAGGAATTAGGTATAATATTAATGGAGATTAAAGCTGATCAAAATAAGAAAGAATGCTTATTGACTAAAAGCAAGCTCTACCTCTGCCCCATTTTTATCCTATTGCAACCTGAAACTACGTTCTTGTTTCTGATCAAATACAAAAATTGAATCACGAGAATGAAGTATTGGTCAGATAGCTATTGAGCTTTACCATTTTCTAATGATTGTCTTCTAACGAAGCTGATAAATTGATCTGCTATTTACAGTATTGAAACCAGAAAGCACTTGAAACAATACATCATAAATCTGCAACTTCAAAAAACTGTAATTGATTCAATTAATTTCATCTTCTTTGAGTCATATATTTACAGGTAAAGATTAGCACTCAGGTCTCTGGAAATTTAAATAATCTCATAACAGTCTAAGATTGGTATATCCAGCTCAATTCTGCAAGCATAGCTTTTGCGGAGGAATAACACATTACTAGTAAATTAGCATGTAAATAAATCGCAATACTTCATGTGAGTGAGCCTATAAACTTAAAGGGTGCGTGGCAGATCATCAATCTGAAGCAAAGATAACGTATTGGGTGGCTTCATCTTCAAGAAATAGGTGAAGAAATATGCTTAATGGTTTGACCCAGCAACCCCATTACTGGATATATGTCCAAAGCATTATAAATTGTTCTATTATAAGGACACTTGCACATGTGTGTTCATTGAAGCACTGTTTACAATAGCAAAGACTTGGAACCAACCCAAATGCCCATCGATGATAGATTGGACAAGGAAAATGTGGTACATCTACACCATGGAATACTATGCAACCATAAAGGACGATGAGTTCGTGTCCTTTGTAGGGACATGGATAAACCTGGAAACCATCATTCTCAGCAAACTGACGCAAGATCAGAAAATCAAACACTGCATGTTCTCACTCATAGATGGGCGTTAAACAGTGAGAACACATGGACACAGGGAGGGGAGCATCATACACTGGGGTCTGTTGGGGGGGGAACAGGTGAGGGTCAGTGGGGGATGGGGAGTTGGGGAGGGATAACATGGGGAGAAATGCCAGATATAGGTGATGGGGAGGAAGGCAGCAAACCACACTGCCATGTGCGTTCCTATGCAACAATATTACATGCTCTTCACATGTACCCCAAAACCTAAAATGCAATGAAAAAAAAAAAAAGAAATATGCTTAATGGTAACAAAATTAATTACTTTCTTCTACAAGAAGTTGAAAGATAGGGGAGACTCCAGTGATAGTATATCAGCTCTCTGGGCTTTCCTGGTTGTCATAATTCTCTTAGTTTATCTTTCATCGCTCCCTTTCAGTGCCAAGTTCGTGGAAATTTAGCTGTGGCAGTTCCAAACATTGTATGCAGCAATGCCAATGTCCTGAAAACAATAGAGTTTGATTATTCTGTGTCTCATATAAAGGCAAGGAATGTTTCTGAGGATTTCTTTAATGGAAAACCCTCCCCACTTCCTGTTAAATGAAACTATGCCATTTGACCTTCCCTAACCATTCACTATAAAGAGATGTCAGCTGCCATGGATGGATATTGAAAATGGAATCACAGCAACCATTGCAGACTGTCATTTGTATCACCTAAGAGCACATGTAGAAATAGGTATCTTAATTTGAACTTTTCAGAAGTGATACATTGATAATGTCTTTGCCCTTTTTGTTTGTTTTTGAGATAGGGTCTCACTCTGTCACCTTGTCTGTAGTGCAGTGGTACAGTCATTGGCTCACTGCAATCTCCACCTCCCAAGCTCAAATGATCCTCCCACCTCACCCTCTTCAGTTGCTTGGACTACAGGTGTGCGCCATGATGCCAGATAATTTTGTATTCTGTGTAGAGACAAGGTCTCACTATGTTGCCTAGGGTGGTCTTGAACTCCTGGGCTCAAATAATCCTCCCATCTTGGCCTTTCAAAGTGCTTGGATTGCAGATGTGAACCACCATGCCCTGCCTATATCTTTGCCTTTTTAGAAATAATATGCTGTTATTCTTAAGTGGTTATCTTTACTTTCTGGTTTGGGGCCTTATAAATACGTTTATTTCAATTACTGAATTCCTTATATTTTTGTCTGATATAGTGTCTATGAATCTCATACCCCTCAGCTTTATGTTTTTACTTAAAATTTCATCTATAAAAGAGATGTTGTTGATAGTTTTTTCTTTTTCTTTTTTTTTTTTTTTAGACAGAGTTTCACTGTTGTTGCTCAGGATGCAATGCAATGCTGTGACGTTAGCTCACTGCAACCTGCTTCCTGGGTTCAAGTGATTCTTGTGCCTTAGCCTCCCAAGTAGCTGGGATTATAGGCACCTACCACCTCACCCAGCTAATTTTTTGTATTTTTTGTAGAGATGAGCTTTCACCGTGTTGGCTAGGCTGGTCTCGAACTCCTGACTTCAGTTGATCCACCTACCTCAGCCTCCTGACATGTCGGGATTACAGGCATGAGCCACTGAGCCCGGGAGTTGATAGTTTCTTGACCTTTTTCCTTAGCCCTGAAATGTGGAAGTTTTAACTTTTTGAACTTCCAATACTTAAAAATTTGTTTTTGAACTTGACAGTACTTTCCTTCATAAACTCAGTGGGCATGGAAAAAGAGATGATAATCAAATGACTACACAATAACAGTTGTAATAGATGTTGTAATAGATGTGCATGAATGTAGGAGCATGTTAGAGAGAAGAGGCATAGAAGGAGGAGAAACAAGACTATAGTCAAGGGAGGGGGGTAAAACCAAAGATGGTGATTACCAGCCAAAATAATTATCCTTCATTCTGCTGAGAAGGTCTTGGCATCTTGTGTGTTACTTGGGTAGACAGTAGGCTAGAAGAGAAGCTAGGTGCTTCTTAGACTATGACTTCCCCAAGGAAGTCAAGTTTTTGAAAAACGTATCAAATTTGTTGGGAAGATAGTTCCAGAAACAGCAGGGTAGAGAGAGGCCAGGCGGAAGGAGAATGCTGGAAGCTTTTATAGGGCAGATGTGATGAGTCCTGAAAAACTTGTAGACTGAACTTGGAAGGCCGGTCACACCGCTTTCTATCAGAAGTGGTCTAGAAAGATAAAAAGAATGCTAGTGAGCAAGTGGTAAAGATGGGTTAGGTAAATTGATTTGTATTCTCATGGTGCAAATATGCTCAATTAATTTACTTTTGGATTAAATATTTAAGAATTCACTTTGTACCAGGTATGTGCAAATTGCTTTGTAAAGATTATTTTACTTACTGTACGTAACAGTCCTATCACCTGTGATATTATGATCTCTGTTTCACGGATAAAGAAACTTGGAACTTTGTGGCTATTAAATGCTTCTAAATACTGTTAACCACTATATTTTGCTTCATAATAATTACAGTGTATCTTTATATGTCTTCAGGTTAAGAGTTCTTGTTTTATATCTCAGATACCACAAAAGTTTGGCAAGTAGGAAGGGATATTACATTGTGGACACGTTCTGAAAGTAATTGCTGTGGGAGAATACATGAACAATTTAACAAATATGAATCCTACACATATTGAAGGCAAATAATAAGGTAAATATATGGGACACATGTAGAACTTCAGAAAATTAGAGACATATTAGAATGACTATGTCAAAACAATATTTTGAATGTATTATCTCAATACCACCTATGCAAGGAATTTTCGTTTAAATTAGTTCATTCCCCAGTGGGAAAAAATAGAATACAAAGAAACACATTAACTTTCTTGAGTGATGACTATTTATACAGGGGATGGCATGCTTAGGTGCATTGCTGTCTTGGACTCCCAACATTAGAACTAGAAGGTTGCTTCTATCTTCTGTCTTTAGCAGGCATGATCAATGGATTAGGATCCTCTTTTTTCCTGAGTTCAGATTTAATTTCAAAAATCTCAAGAACCGGCACACCAAAATGCCATTACCTATCAATACATTATAGTTTATCCAAGAGATGACACCTATTTCCAACTTTGTGTTAGGAGCTTCCCAAACAAGGCTTCAGTCTCAGTTGCATAATTTAAGATTTAATATAAAATTGACAAAGAACTATGTAAATTTTGAGCAGAATATTGCTGTTATAAATAGAATGTCAGTTGCCTTAATGTTTTTCAAAGCCATTCCACCCACAGGAAGTCTGCAACCAATTTTTTTTTAAAATAAGTTCCTCAGTGTTGGACTACATTTCATTCAATTTTGAAAGTCAACTTCGTTTTGCTTTTGAACTCTGAAAAGAGTAAAGCCTCAAGTGGAACAAAGAGGAAGAGATAGCTTTTGTTAAACACAATTTGTTGCTGTTGTTGTTAAACACATCTTCTTTGTTAAACACATTTTTGACAAACAGTGATGAGCCCTAAGAAAGAGGAAACCTGATAGTGTGAAAAATAGATTTGCTTTTACATATCTGCTTCATTTGCATCTTGTAACCCCCTCAAATCAGTATTATAGAAATATCTATATTTTAATTGTTGTCCTGGCTGCCTTTTCTGCTTCAGTCCCTTAACTGCAACTAAATGTTTATTTCTTATAAAAAATACAGAATATGCATTTTATAACCGAGTGTCAACTCCTCACACATAACACATTACATGGCCAATTCCATAAGGCACTACTAAATTGCTGAGAAGAGAAAATTTGTCATTCTGCTCTGAAGGCTAATGCCTAGCTTTATTGGAAACACTATGACACATTTATAGTCCCGTCACTGAAATGTGTTCACTGAAAGGCAGCCAAAGGAATCCCAGACAAGCACCATCAGCAGAGCGCACCATCAGCAGAGCACATCATCAACCTTTTCTCTCGATAACTCAGTTTGTAGATGGTGTGAGCTCTTTCTCTTTTCCTAAGCTTTAATGTGAGTACCATAGCCCTCAGAGGAAAGGTGTGCTATATCAGATTTTTTAAAATACAGGCTAGTCCAATATAGGATTTGATGAATCCTAGTATTTTACAAAAATGATACAAATGAGGTTTGATTATTTGTGGACCTCAATCAGTTTCCCTGATCTGCACACTTATGAGATGCCTGTGTACTGCTTACGGCGTTTCAAGTAAAATTCTTTGCACATTTTAAATAAAATTTACAATAGTCAAAGACATAGCCATCTGTCATGCTTATATATTTTGGATTTCTATGGCCAGTTCTTTATAAAATGTGTGCAATAATTTAGAAAGCCAACAATGTGGATCATTCCTTATCTGTGATAAAACAAGACTCAAAACCCTTTCTTCCAACTCAAAAGATCCAGGACACACACTGTTTACCTTGAGACTATTTAAACTCTTAATTAAAATCAGTTTTTCTATATAAACTTCCACCATAGTCTCCTTCAGACTTGCATTAAATCAACCCTCAATTTAGAAAATCTTACAGTAGTGGTTTTTTGATCTAATGCTTATCTTAATGCACATGCTTTCAGTCCACACAATTTATATTTTAGGATAGTCTTCTGAAGACTTTTGATCAAGTTTGGCCATGTTATAGTTCTCAGCTAATTCATATTTGCATTACAATTAAGTTCAATAAAAGCAATTTAATCAGAAATTGGAAATGAGCTTCAACAAAATCTACAGCAGTCAGTTCTCTTCTGCTGACACTGCTATGAAAACAGGATTATGAGGCACAGAATGAATTAGCTGTATGTATAAGAGACTTCAGAATATCTTTTGATATGATTTAGAGCAGAATTTACAAAACCAGCATTTAAAACTTAATTAAAGATAATGTTTTCTAAATTTAATGATCAGTAAGTCTGGTCTTCTTAAATACTTTTGCTCAGTATTGCAAAATATTTTAAATGTCTCATAGTTAATTATTTTAAAATAACACCTGGGCACATCTATCAATATGATAGGTACTGTTTACATCAGAGATAAAAAGAGGTAAAAAATCTGTTGTCTCATGGAGCATTATTATAGAGAAAGGGGTACAAGCAATAAGATAAATACATAAAAATTTATAACACATTCTTGATAAATGTTGAGAGAGAAAGTCAAATAGGAAAACGATTGTGTGGGCAGGAGAACAGTGTTTGTGATTCTTCCTGGAGTGGCCTTACTGAAATGATTATTTCAGAAGGAAGCTATGGATTAAAAAAATGAATATATCTGGACAGAGGATGAATTCTAGGGAGAGGAAATGGCAACTACAAAGACCCTGAGATGGTTTCTGGCCTCATATTTCAAGGAGCAGAAAGGTCGTCAACTCTTTTTGACTGGAGGAGAGGAAATAAGAGAAGATATCAGATCAGGGGCAAAGTTAAGAGGTGAGGCCAGTGAAGCAACAGAGGGGCTGAGCTCCCTGGGTCTTGACAGTCACATAAAAATGTTGATTTTTATTCTGAAAGATACAAAAGCTACCGGAAAGTTTTGAACTCAAGAGTGAAATGTTCCCATAATTTTACAGGATCACCCTTACTAAGAAGTAAATTAGAAAGTTACAACAAGGATTTAGTGGAGAGAAGAGAGTATCTTGAAACAGGGTCCTGGGTTTGCCGCCACCTTTGCAAAGATTACAACAGTAAGAGAAATCTAGCATGGTTTACTCCACTTTGCCTCTAGCTTCACAGGCTGGTTGTCCTTGGTCATTCTTGGATGTAGACAAGCTAACCATAGACAGAATTTAGTTTTTAAATTTGAAGCAAGAATAGTAGTCTCCCTATTAAACTAATGCCCTCCTTGCTTGGTATAAAAAACACCTTTGAAAGACTAATGAAAGGCCGTGAGATTAGGATTATGGAAGGGGCCTGAGGGCTGCTAAGATGTAGGTGTGGTTTTTCAGACTTCTGTATTCTGGCAACTGACTGACCCCACCTGGACCCATGACTCATGACTCAACCAGTCCTGTGGCCTCCATCCATAGGTGATGCACAGTAACTGTTTTCCTTGTTCCTATGATTTCAGCCCAACTGATCAGCAACACCCATTTCCTAGCTCTCTGCCTACACAATTATAATAAAAACTCTAGCTGCTGATTTTATAAGGAGATTGATATTAAGTCCTTATGCTTGGCTAGCTCTGCATTTATTAAACTCTTTCTTTATTGCAATATCACAGTCTTAGTAAATTGGTTTTGCTCGTGTGGCAGGAAGGAAGAACCCATTGGGTGATTGCAGTTGGAAGTAACAAGAAGTGATTTATTTCTGGACACATTTTTTTGTTTTTGTTTACTCAGGTAAAATTCACATAGCATAAAATTAATCATGCTAAAATGTGACATTTAGTACATTCATCTCTGTCTAGTTCCAAGACAATTTACACGTTCCAAAAGAAAACCCTGTACCATTCAAGCAGTCGTTTCCCATACCCCCCTCCTCTCCTTCCCTTGGCACCACTAATCTGCCATCTGCCTTTTTGAATTTCCCTATTCTGGACATTTCATATAAATAGAATTATACAGTTAAAAGCTCGAGACAAATTACATTCAACAGAGTTTATATGAACAGTGAACAATTCATGAATCAGACAGCACTCAGAACTAGGAGAGGCTCAGAGAGCTCCACCCAGCAGCATTAGCAGCAAGTTTTTATAGGCTGAATACAAAAGCAAAGTAGTGAAATCAGATTGGCTGCACTTGGCGTTTACCTTATTTGGGCATGGGTCTGACTGTGCCTGGCTGTTTGTTCTTGGCTGACTTTTGCCTGTTTTTTACAAAAATGTGTGTACTTGTAAGATAGATTTTGGTGTATTCCTTAGGAACTCAAAGTATGACACAGCCTCAGGACAACGGCCTTCTACTAATTTAATCCAACTATAAAATATGTGACCTTTGTGACTGGCTTCTTTCACTTAGAATAATGCTCCTATGTTTATCCATGTTGTAGCATATGTCAGTAATTAATTCCCCTTAATGACAGAATGATATTCTATTGTTTAGATACAAGACATGTTTATTTTTTCGTCAGTTGATGGACTATATATTGTTTCTATCTTTCGACTATTTTGAACAGTGCTCTGGATACATTTTAAAGCTGGAGTAAATAAGATTTTCTAATACTCTGGAATAAGACTATGAAATAAAGAGATAAATCAAATGCCATGGATTGAGCAGTGTAGACCCACTGTAACCACCACTAGAAAGGATAAATCTCTGATAGGAAAAATCTTCAATTCGGAAGGGAAGATGTAATAGCTGTGACTCAGTTTGGGGCCTAAAAATTTCAAGATGTCAATTCCAAGTGGGTGTATCATAGAGGCAGATAGATATATGATTCTGGATTCCAGGAAATTGTCATTAGGTGCTACATGAAGCCATGAAAATACGTTAGAACCTTCAGGGACTTAGTGTGGAGAAAAAAAAAAAAGATTTTTTTTTCTATTGTACTTTAGGTTCTGGGGTACATGTGCAGATCATGCAGGGTTGTTGCATAGGTACATACATGGCAAGGTAGTTTGCTGCTTTCATCCCCCCATCACCTATATCTGGCATTTCTCCCCTTGTTATCCCTCCCCACCCTCCCCAACCACCACTGTCCCTACCCTAGACTCCCCAAAACTGACTGCAGTATGTGATGCTCCCTTCCCTGTGTCCACATGTTCTAATTGTTCAACACCTGCCTATGAGTGATAACATGTGGTGTTTGGTTTTCTGTTCTCGTGTCAGTTTGCTGAGAATGATGGTTTCCAGATTCATCCATGTCACAATGAAGGACACAAACTCATTTTTATGGCAGAGTAGTATTTTATGGTGTATATGTGCCACATTTTCTTTATCCAGTCTATTGTTGATGGACATTTAGGTTGGTTCCAGTTCTTTGCTTTTGTAAACAGTGCTGCAATGAACATGCATGTGTATGTGTCTTTAGAATAGAACAATTTATAATTCTTTGGGTACATACCCAGTAATGGGATTGCTGGGTCAAATGGTATTTCTCTTTCTAGGTCCTTGAGGGATCACCACACTGTCTTCCACAGTGATTGCACTAATTTGCACTCTGACCAGCAGTGTGAAAGTGTTCCTATTTCTCCACATCCTCTCTAGCATCTATTGTCTCCAGATTTTTTAACGATAGCTATTCTAACTGTCGTGAGATGGTATCTCAATGTGGTTTTGATTTGCATTTCTCTAATGACCAGTGATGATGAGCATTTTTTCATATGTTTTTTGGCCTCATAAATGCCTTCTTTTGAAAAGTGCCTGTTCATATCCTTTGCCCACTTTTGAATGGGTTTGTTTTTTTCTTGCAAATCTGCTTTAGTTCTTTGTAGTTTCTGGATATTAGCTCTTTGTCAGATGGGTAGATTGCAAAAATATTTTCCCATTCTGTTGGTTGCTGCTTCACTCTAATGATTGCTTCCCTTCCTGTACAGAAGCTCTGGAGTTTAATTAGATCCCATTTGCCTATTTTGGCTTTCATTGTCATTGCTTTTGGTGTTTTAGCCATAAAGTCCTTGCCTATGCCTATGTCCTGAATGGTTTTGCCTAGGTTTTCTTCTAGTGTTTTTATAGTGTTAGATCTTTAATCCATCTGTAGTTAATTTTAGTGTAAGGTGTCAGGAAGAGGTCCAGTTTCTGCTTTCTGTAGAAAGCCAGTTTTCCCAACACCATTTATTAAACAGGGAATCCTTTCCCCATTGCTTATTTTTCTCAGGTTTGTTAAAGATCAGATGATTGTAGATGTGTAGTGGTGCTTCTGAGGCCTCTGTTGTGTTCCGTTGGTCTATGTCTTTGTTTAGGTACCAGTACCATGCTGTTTTGATTACTGTGGCCTTGTAATATAGTTGGAAGTCAGCAGCAAGATGCTTCCAGCTTTGTTCTTTCTGCTTAGAATTGTCTTGGCTATGCAGGCTCTCTTTTGGTTCCATGTGAAGTTTGAAGTGGTTTTTCCCAGTTCTGTGAAGAAGGTCATTGGTAGCTTGATGAGGATAGCATTGAATGTATAAATTACTTTGGAAAGTATGGCCATTTTCATGATGTTGATTGTTTCCAACCATGAGCAAGGAATGTTTTTCCATACGTTTGTGTCCTCTTATATCATTGAGCAGTGGTTTGTAGTTCTCCTTGAAGATGTCCTTTACATCCTTTGTTAGTTGTATTCCTAGGTATTTTATTCTCTTTGTAGCAATTGTGAATGGGAGTTGACTTTTGATATGGCTCTCTGTTTGTCTGTTATTGGTGTATAGAAATGCTTGTGATTTTTGCACATTGATTTTGTAACCTGAGACTGCTGAAGTTGCTTATCAGTTTCAGGAGATTTCGGGCTGAGATGATAAGGTCTTCTATATATACAATCATGTCATCTGTAAACAGAGACTATTTGACTTCCTCTTTTCCTAATTGAATGCCCTTTATTTCTTTTTCTTGCCTAATTGCCCTGACTAGAACTTCCAATACTGTATTGAATAGGAGGGTGAGAGAGGGCATCCTTGTCTAGTGCCAGATTTCAAGGGGAATGCTTCCAGTTTTTGCCTGTTCAGTATGATACTGGCTGTGGGTTTGTCATAAATAGTGTTTAATATCTTGTGATACGTTCCATCAATACCTAGTTTATTGAGGGTTTTTAGCATAAAAGGCTGTTGAATTTTGTCAAAGGCCTTCTCTGCCTCTGTTGAGAAAATCATGTGGTTTTTGTCTTTGGTTCTGTTTATGTGGTGGATTACATTTATAGACTAGTGTATGTTGAACCAGCCTTGCATCCATGCATCATGATGGATAAGCTTTTTGATAACCCTGTTGCCATTGGTTTGCCAGTATTTTATTGAAGAATTTCGCATCGATGTTGATCATGGATATTGGCCTGAAGTTTTCTTTTTTTGTTGCCTGTCTGCCCAGTTTTGGTATTAGGATGATGTTGGTCTCATAAAATGAGTTGGGGAGGATTCCCTTTTTTTTTTTTTTTATTTTTGGAATAGTTTCAGAAGGAATAGTACCAGCTCCTCTTTGTACATCTGGTAGAATTGGGCTGTAATCCCGTCTGGACCTGGCCTTTTTTTAGTTGGTAGGCTATTAATTGCTGACTCAGCTTCAGCCCTTGTTATTAGTCCATTCAGGGTTTCAACTTCATCCTGGTTTAGTCTTGGTGAGTGCAAGTGTCCAGAAATTTATCCATTTCTTCCAGATTTACTGGTTTGTGTGCATAGAGTTGTTTGTAGTAATCTCTGACGGTAGTTTGTATTTCTGTAGAATCAGTGGTGATTTCACCTTTATTGTTTTTTATTGTATCTATTTGATTCTTCTTTCTTTTCTTTTTTATTAGCATGGCTAGCATTCTCTGTTGTGTTGATCTTTTCAAAAAACCAGCTCCTGGATTTACTGATTTTTTTGAAGGATTTTTTGTGTCTCTATCTCCTTTGGTTCTGCTCTGATCTTAGTTATTTCTTGTCTTCTGCTAGCTTTTGAGTTTTTTTTTTTTTTTTATCTTGTTCCTCTAACTCTTTCAATTTTGATTATAGGGTGTCGATTTTACACCTTTCCTGGCTCCTCATGTGGGCATTTATTGCTATGAATTTCTCTCTAGACACTGCTTTAAATGTGTCCCAGAGATTCGGGTACGTTGTGTCTTTGTTCTCATTGGTTTCGAGGAACATCTTTATTTCTGCCTTCATTTCATCATTTATTGAGTCGACATTCAGGAGCTAGTTGCTCATTTTCCATGAAGTTGTGTTGTTTGAGTTAGTTCCTTAATCCTGAGTTCTAATTTGGTGGCACTGTGGTCTTAGAGACTGTTTGTTATGATTTCTGTTCTTTTGCATTTGCTGTGGAGTGATTTACTCCCAATTATGTGGTCAATTTTAGAGTAAGTGGGATGTGGTGCTGAGAAGAATGTGTATTCTGTGGATTTGGGGTTGAGAGTTCTATAAATGTCTATTCAGGTCACTTGGTCCAGATCTGCATTCAAGTCCTGGATTTCCTTGTTGATTTTCTGTCTTACTGATCTGTCTAATATTGACAGTGGAGTGTTAATGTCTCCCACTATTACTGTGCTGGGGTCTAAGTCTCTTTGTAGGTCATTAAGGACTTGTTTTATGTATCTTGGTGCTCTTACATTGGGTGCATATATATTTAGAATAGTTAGCTCTTGTTGTGTTGATCCTTTTACCATTATGTAATGCCTTTTGTCTCTTTTGATCTTTGTTGGTTTAAAGTCCATTTTATCAGAGACTAGGATTGCCACCTGTGCTCTTTTTTGCTCTCCATTTGCTTGATAAATTTATTCCATTCCTTTATTTTGAGTCTGTGTGTGTCTTTGCATGTGAGACGGGTCTTCTACATACAGCACACCGATGACTCTTGGCTTTTTATCTGATTTGCTAGTCTGTGTCTTTTGATTGGGGCATTTAGTCCATTTACCTTTTAATGTTAATATTGTTATATGTGAATTTGATTCTGCCATTTTATTACTGGTTGGTTGGTTTGCCCTTTGGTTTGCGTAATTTCTTAATAGGCTTGTTGGTCTTTACCATTTAGTTCTTTTTTTGCAGTGGCTGGTACTGATTTTTCCTTTCTGTGTTTAGTGCTTCCTTCAGAAGCTCCTGTAGGGCAGGTCTAGTAGTGACAAAATCTGTCAGCAATTGCTTGTCTATATAGGATTTTATTTCTCCATCACTTATAAAGCTTAGTTTGGCTGGATATGAAATTCTGGGTTGAAAATTCTTTAAGTTTGTGGAATATTGGCCCCCGCTGTCTTCTGGTGTTTAGGGTTTCTGCCGAGAGATACACTGTGAGTCTGTTGGGCTTCCCTTTGTGGGTCACCCAACCTTTCTCTCTGGCTGCCCTTAGTATTTTTTCCTTCATTTCAACCCTGGTGAATCTGATGATTATGTGCCTTGGGGTTGCTCTTCTAGAGGAGTATTGTTGTGGTGTTCTCTGTATTTCCTGTATTTGAATGTTGGCCTGCCTTGCTAGGCTTGGGTTAGTTCTCCTGGATGATATCCTGAAGAGTGTTTTCCAGCTTGGATTCGTTCTCCCCATCATCTTCTGGTACACTTATGAAGCGTGGATTAGGTCTCTTCACATAATCCCATGTTTCTTAAAGGCATTGTTCATTTCTTTTCACTCTGTGTTCTCTTTTCTTGCCTTCTTGTTGTATTTCATTGGGTTGATCCTTAATCTCTGATACCCTTTCTTCTGCTTGATCTATTTGGCTATTGAAACTTGTGTATGTTTCTGAAAGTTCTTGTCCTGTGTTGTTCAGCTCCATCAAGTCGTTTATGTTCTTCTCTAAACTGGTTATTCTAGTTAGCATTTCTTCTAACCTTTTCTCAATGTTTTTAGTTTCTTTGCGTTGGGACAGAACATGTTCCTTTAATTCAGAGAAATTTGTTATTACCCACTTTCTGAAGCCTGCTTCTATCAATTTGTCAAATTAATTCTCTGTCCAGCCTTGTTCCCCTGCTGGTGAGGAGTTGTGATCTCATGGTGGGGGAGTGGTGTTCTGGTTTTTGATGACTTCACTCTTCTTGTACTGGTTTCTTCCCATCTTGTTGGATTTATATAGTTTTGATCTCAGGTAGCTGCTTGAGGAGGTGACCTTACCTTTGCCTGCAGAGGAGCTGCGGGGCTGGTATGGATTCAGTGGAGCTGCTGCATCTTTTATTTACTGAGGAAAATTAGGCTGGCTTCTTCAATGGCAACTTCCCTCTCCCCTGTGGAGCTCAGTTGTTCCTGGTTGCTCTCTAACTGATGTTCTGGGTGCGAAACTCTGGAGTGAGAGTTTTTTAACCTGCTGGGCTTTGTGTGTATGTAAGTGTGGGGAAGGTGGTGGTGGTGGGGTGTGGGACCAGTCCTGCTATATGGTTTGTTTCCCTGTTTTCAGTTCCCCTTCTTTCTGGGGGGTGGGTGGCTCCATCCAGCGGGCTTTCTGACTTTGGCATCAGCCAGTGCTTTTGCCTAGATCTATGCTGACTGCCCGGTGCTGGCCGGAGTTGCTGTTCTGCCCTGTTCAGGCAACTCACTGAGGTTTTTCAGCCTGGTGAAGATAGATCTCCTGTTCTGTGGGTTGTAGAGGGCTTGGGTGGAGTGCTATATCCGAACAGAAGTCCCAGACAGGGAGATCCCGTGGTACTCTGGTCGGTTGTACACACCTCCTGAGTGCCCCACCTTGCCTCAACTTGCCCTATTTGATTTATACCCACTGTCCAACTAGACCCACAAAATAAACCTGGTATGTCTTTGGGAATTGGAGGGACCACTTGGCTTCTACCTCTCTCTCACTGGGAGCTGCTTTCTGGAGCTGCCTCTTATTTGACCATCTTGGGATCCCTCAAGAAAGATTTTTGAAGGGTAATTTCTGAGGCATCCCAATGTTTAAAAATTAGGGAAATAAAAAACAATAAAGGAAATTCACTATAAAGTGGTCAGAATAGGTAGAAAACAAGAACATTGTGGAGTTACAATTTAATATAGATTATGAAAATAATGTGAAATGCAAATTGTTAAATTCATTAAAGAAAATATTTCTTTTATAGTTGCTGTATGCATATTTTGCCTTTAGTATCTCAGATACATTTAAGTTGCTGATGATTTAATGACATAATAATGTAGCAAGATGCAGCAGCTGTATTTAAATTAGGATCTACACTATTTTAAAATAGATTTTATTGTAAAAATGTTGAAATAGAAACAGCAAGAAATAGATTTTACTAGTTTTAATGTTTAATTAAAGTTAATTCTGACAATCACATTTCTGTTGTAAAATCATCAGGGAGGGAAAAACAAATATATGATGGAATATGTCTTCATATCTGGGCAAATTGGATTCATTCCATAAAAACAGAAATGATACTTGGGTGAGCCAACTGGAGCTGACTGTTAATCCAGTGTGATAAAATCAAAATCAATCCAATTTTGTTCCAGTACTTTAGAAACAAAGCCCTGTAGAAAGGCACCTGAGTTAATGGTAAGGAGAATTATTGTGGGCCAGCTTTGCTCTGTAGAGTTCCAGTTCAGATTTTTTATACCACCTTGACAATTAATCGCTCTTCTTTTACTTGCAAAAGCATTCCATTTTGGATGATACATGGATTATGCTTATTCTAAGGAAATATAAATGGTGGATAAGGAACACAAAAGATAGTGTTGATGCTGTCTCATTTACCCAAGGAAATATAACCCATTCTGAACTATCAAATTATGGAATGTATATTTTAATGGGCAAATAATTACTTTTGAGATTTTTTCTTTTCAAAGGTTTTCACATAATTGAAATTTATTTCTCCAAGGAATCTATCACCAGAACTATGACATATTAGTTTGTACCACAAATTTGCTAATTTTCAATCATGATTGATAGAAATCAGAAATTTTATATAACCCAAACTAATAAATCAAAGATTTATATATCTTAGCAATTTCTTACTGTATCTTAAGTATCCTTTGACAGACATAACATCAACTACCCCCTCAAACAGATTTAATCCCCTTTCTTTTTATAGATGTAAATGATTTTACCAAATACTTTATATATTCCTAACATTTAGTCTAATATAGTCCTAACATTTAGTCTAATATAGAGGCAGATACTTTTTCTTTGAGTAACATTGCCTCTGATGACATTTTCTAATTCCTGAAGATATAATGGTATCATTCCACACCATACGTTAACAAACTCCATCCTGCTAGAGCACTTGGAGTGTAAAGTGAAGGTGTTCCCTCAGGCACATGGAAGAGTTCCATCTCCATCCAGAATGTCCACATAACCACCCCTCCAGAAATGTGTCCCTCCAGATGAGTGTTCTCGGTACAAACGAGAAATGGGTTAAGAAATAATTAAGCATTAATTCACGATGTAGATGGTATGTTCTGGGAACTTGAAATGTGGGCAGACTTCAGTGATAATGACTAATTATATATGGTTAAAGGATATGAATGGAAAATGTTGATAGTGATATGAAGCAAAAGAAGAAAATAAATCTTTTTATACTGTAACATTTTCACTGTATATTAGCAATGTTTAGCCCACATCACATATTTAGTTGTTTAGATATTAGCTTCCTTTTATCAGCAAAACTGAGGTTAAAAAATGATGTTATTATCTCACACACAAGCTAGAATTTTATTTTGCCCAAAGGAATCTATAATTTATTTTAAACAAGTAAGACTTAACGTGTAATTACTCCATGCAGTCATCATGAAAACAATCACACATATATCTGTGGTATATAGTTTCTTCTCACCACTCTGTAAAACAGCAAGAAAGTATTCATTTTATCCAACTGTGTAGAGAGATATTTCAAGTTTCTGATTCATTTACTGTCATTCATGCATAAAGATTTGTTGAACTGAAAACTTTTTACTTTTCTAAAGGCTACATATTTTGTTTATGTATTTATTTTATACATCAAGCATGTATTGATAAACTATTATATATCAGGGATTATGGCCTATAATAGTGAATTATAAATAGTTCAAGCCTATTTATAGCAAAATGGAAAGATACCACATTAAAAATTAAAGAAGTGAGAATTCCAGGCAGAAAGGGTAGTATAAAGCTACCATTCAGAAATGCCCATTACTAAACCCTGACAAACAATAAAAATAACACATCAACATTTAAAACAATAACATAAAATAGTGATATTAATAACCATAAACACACATACACACACATAGTAGTTAGCTAAGACCCTTAAAAGTGTTCCATAGTAGAGTGACCCTGTTCCCATATCTCAAAAGTAGGAAGTTTCAAAAGTCCCAGTAATTGTCAGTGATGCCCCAATGTATATAAGAAGAACATAATAGAAAAGACAATGAAATCTCATCATGGAAGAATGCAGGGAACTAGAGCGTATGCCCCATAAATATTCTGAGCTATATACAACAACTTTAAGAAACTCAAATAGAATGAAACACATGCTCAAATACAAATTATAAAATTTAAAAATGAAATGTAAATCTATCACCAACATCAGGAAATATCTAAAATATCTTTTTGGAACTAATAGTAACAGCAAGAAGCGAGTTAGATAGAACAAAAGAAACTGAGCTTTGGGTATAGAAAAAATACTTGAAATAATCAGCAAAATGGTAAAAATTAAAGCATTACATAATTCCAACCAGTATAAGGATTTTTCCAGACAATTCAGCCTAGAATAAATAATGCCTGCATTTTAAAGAATTCAGTCAGTGAAATATAGATATAACGAAGGAATCTATCTGGATTAAAGAGAATAGAATCTGTGGAACAAAAGAGCACAACGAGTGTGTGTGTGTGTGTGTGTGTGTGTGGCTTGTGCGTGCACGTGTGCACGCCATATGTATGCAAATCTATATGTAGAGATCCATTCACAGAGAACTTAAATTACAAAAGAAAAGCATTAGCATGACATGAGTTTTTTCATAGCAACATCCTATGCCAGAAGACAATAGATAAAATTCTGCAATGCTTTGTAGAAAACAAAATGTTACTAGAGAGTATCACCAAGTGTGATAGATAGTTCTTGCATTGCTATAAAGAAGTAGCTGAGGTTAGGTAATTACACGTAAAAGGAATTTAATTGGGTCATGGTTCTATAGGCTGTACAGCATTGTTCTGGCACCTTCTCAGCTACTGGTGAGGTCTCAGGTAGCTTTTACTCATGGTAGGAAGTAAAGGAAGAACAGATGTCTCATCTAGTGAGAGGAGGAGCAAGAGAAGGGAGGTGTTTTAAACAATTGGGTTTTACAATAACTCACCATTGCAAGTACAACAGTGAGTCATGAGGGACTTGCCCTCAAACAACACTTGCCACCAGGTTCTACCTCCAATTCTGAGGGTCATCTTTAACATGAGATTTGGTGAGGACAAATACTCAAACCATAGCACCAAGTATTTCATGGAGAGAGCAACAGTCAATCTTTCTCAAATATGAAAGTATCCAATATGTCACCTGTTAACCACTGTTAAGAAAAACAAAAACAAACTACGTGTTAAAATTTAACTGATAACAATCCTCATCATAACAATTCAATGTATAATGCAGTGTAACCTTATAAAGAACTCAGGAATGGTGCCTTAATATGGGAGTACTGATTATCAGTGACTCCAATTAAATCTAGAATTGCTATAAGAAAGGATGTTAAACGGGTGGCAGGGCAGAATTAAAATGTTACAAATTTTGCCATGTTAAATTATTGACAAAATCACAAAAGAAAAAGGATGTGATTGGAATGAAAGGTGACCGGACTGGAAGTGAACCTCCAAGAAGGCCAAGGTTTTTGTCTGTGGCTCAGGTAATAACTACAATTAAAACATACAGTAAGGTTGTATGCGGTGGCTCATTCCTATAATCTCAGTGCTTTCGCAGGCCAATGTGGGAGGGTGGCTTGAGCATAGGGGTTTGAGATTAGCTTGGGCAATATAGACCCTACCCCTACAAAAAATTTAAACAGTTTGCCAGGTATTGTGGTGCATGCCTGTAGTCCCAGTTACTCAGGAAGCTGAGGTGGGAGGATTGCCTGAACCCAGGAGTTTGAGGTTATAGTGAGCTATGATCATGCCACTGCACTCCAGCCTTGATGACAAAGTGAGACTCTGTCTCTAACGGCCAAAAATGAAGAAGTAAAACATATAGTTTAAAGAAATAACTGGTCTTTTGTCTTTATTATTATTCATTGCTATCTTCACAAGGCTCTTCTAAGAGAATAATATCTCTTATGATAAAGATATAAATATTTGATTTTCCACAGAGTTTTACTGATACTTTTATTTCTACTTGAGATTTTCTTTTATTAAATCTAAACAAATTCAATTTAATATTATTTAAATAGCATAAAGTGTATGATCAGTTTAAAAACTGCCTCTTCATGTACCGATTGCTCACTCTTTCTACCTGTATATATTGTGTCTGAGTCAGGGTCTAGTTCAAAAACCAGAGCACATTCCACATAGTCCAAAAGAAGGATTTGAATACTGGCAACTAGTTGAATAGGTGCTTGCTGAAGGCAAGCAGGGACTGTTAAGGGAATTCATAGATTAATAACATCAGTATGCCTGGAGAGTGAGAAGATAGAAGCGGTGGTAGCCCCACCCAGAGCTAGGGTTGCCAGATTGAGGTGATGTTACTGAATCTCCAAGGAAGCTGCAAGGCAGTGACCAGAACTGCAGATAAAGGGGCTGCCCATGGTGAGGATGGGCCATGGGGAGTTAGAGCTGCTTTAAAAGAAGCAGCTTTAAGCATAAGTGGAAGAGATGGATTACCTCTCTGTCTGCATCCCAGTCTTCAGGGTCCTGTCAGTTTCTCACAGTAGCTAAATTAAGCCAGAACTCAGTGATCATGGTTCCCCAAAATATGCAGGATAAGACAGAGTATAGATATGAGAACTAATGTGCAAGGGGCTGGTATTCTTCACAGAGTGCCATTTGGGTAGATGATCATCTTTTGCTTAAAAAGGGTTATTGCTAAATGGACTTGTGAATAGTTTTAAGTTTTTCTTATATTTATTGCAAGTGACTTAGAGGAAATTTGTAAATGTTAAAATTTAAACAATATTTAAGCACAGGTTGGTAGTTAAGAGAAAGAAACATATACAAAGGAATTCTCCAGTGAAAAAATAATTAGAATACTTGGAGAAGAGTAAGATTTTGATATTGCTATTATGGGTATAATATAATAATCAGAAAACATGATGAGGAAAGATAGACAAGTATGAAAAGAATGTTTTTTGCCAAGAAGTTTGAGTTCTTCAGTTTGCATTGGATCATTCTAAAAGTCAGTAAATGAGAAAGAAACATCAGAAATGTGATTTACATCAGCATTATTGATAGCAGCTAAAGAATATAGTGGAGGAAACAATTACTTCAGAAAACATCACCCTAGTCCACTTTAAAGAATAGGACATTGCAGTATATTTATATCACACATATAAATTGGTAATAATACTTTAAGCTTACTTTAATATTTGATAGTGGGTCAGCTTAATTCTAGGAAAGACATTTATATTGTTTCCAAGTAAATACTTTCTCTACCTGATTTAATAGACATGTCATTGGAATATAGACAAGTGAAATATTTTGAAAATTTGATAGCTTATCATAGATGGCAAAAGTCTCATGTATAAATTGTTAAATGAATTAACCGTAGGTCTCCTAAAACTGATTAGCCAATGATTCTCTGTTAACTCTCACAAGATTTAACAATTCAATTTTCAAGATTTGTTTAATGCTTAGTGCACATTTCATAATAGACACTGAAGAGGGCATATAAATGAAGTGTAATACATTTACCTAAATGAGTTTTCAAGTTGAATGGAGAGCATAATCTGTGTTCAATATTAGACTCAATGATAATATCAGATTGTATGTAATGAAGGGCAAACTGAATGATTGGACAGAAGGTGTCATAAAAGCTCAACAGACCAGTATGGAATGGAATAGTTGCAGAAAACATCATGAAGTAAAGTAATCATAGGATTTTCCCAGGTTATTTTATTATTATTATTATTACTGTTCCATTATTCCTAAGTGATTACATTAAGTATTTCTGCAGCACACTGATATGGAATTATTAACAAATAAAATGCTTGTGTTAGGTTTTCTTTCGCTCACAAAAAGAAATAATTATCAAAATATAATTTGATTGCCTACATTTGTTTTTTGAATTACTTCCTTTCATCTTTTTATGATTGAAATATATTCATCAACACCATTGAAGCACTGATATCCAAATTTAGCTTTATTAAATTCATTAGGCATAGCCTTGAAATATTTCAAAGCCACTGAAACTATTAACTGATGAAATACCATATTAGTGTCATATCAAAGAATGATTTCTTTTTCAAAGAAAGCTTTAACATTGTAGATGGCATATTTATTCATTTATCAGTGGATGTGGAGAAGAATTATTTTTTTAAAATGAGTCAATTATACAATAAAATGTCTTACTGTTCTGATTTGAAGTATTAAAAAAAATAGGATTTAGTAGATTGGTTTTGCATAAAATGTAATGATATGTTATGTTGAGATCCAATGTAAGAACTTTCAATCTTGATATATAAAAAACAAAAACAAAAAAACAGTTTCTCTGTCCTTAGTTTTGCCAGGGTGGTTGATGAACACTATGCATGTTTTTCTTTTCTATGGTCAATCTTCTTTTGGAGGACAGCTGATTTTTCATCTATTAGCTAAAATTTCCTTGAGGGAGAGGGAATTGTTCCACCTCCACATCCATCTGTGAGGTTACATTGGAGCTTGCCATTGACAAATCCTGCCACACTACCCAAAGTTGGGCATATGCCACTAGCCTGGTCCCATTCTATAACACAAGTTACCTAAGAAAGGGAGGCCTCTTTTTTCTCTGATGTAAATATCAGAACTTAGAGCTGCTGAAGGCCTTGTCTTCTTCATGCAGTGGAATCTGAGAGAAGGTAGCCAACAAGTTGCCCTGACTGCCAAAACTTCCTGATGGATATTGTATTAAAATCAAGAGAATTGTAAATTTCTATTTCTACATGCAATTGTAGTATCCTTCCATGAATCCCCTCTTTTACTTAAGCTAGGGAGCTGTTTCTTTAGAAGTTGAAACCTACAAGTTTTATGTATTATGTATCTGCCATGACCGGATGTGAAAAAAATGACACAGGCACAATATGTTATTCTAAATCCTTGGGGGCAGATATGGTTCAGAATTTGAATACTTCATGTAAAAGTCCAGAAATGTCAGGGTAGCAATCTGGAGTCAAACCTATTAAGTTTTTTTGCAGTGACATGAATCAACACTCACACACTAAATGGGATTAAAAAGAGTTACAAATGTCCTGTTGTCAATTCAGTTCAGCTTTGTACTCAATTGAGCTTTGACACCAAACCTAGGAGAACACTTGTTGTTTATCCGGGCTTCTTGGATTTTGGAATTACAGAAAATGAGTGGGAGCTGTGCTTTAGTCTAAACTATTATTGAGCAATAAATCCTCTCCTAATCTTAAGGATATGGTTTGTAGAGCCCTGTTGGGTGAAAATTTGTAGTAACTATCTCATACATTGCTTCCAGCTACTCCTTCCTCCAACCCAAAAGCTGCTCCCTAGTGAGGCAATATGGCATACAGGGGAGAAAGACTGGCTGCCAGAATCAGGCACATCTGTGTCTAGATTCTGGAGTGGCTAAACGTGTCCTTTTAATTTGAGGATGAAATGTAAGCAGCAATAAGGTCTATCCAACATAAAATATCGTTCTGAAAGCTAACAAGAAACCCTGTACTATTTTAAACAGTAGAGTTTATCTGTTCATTCTCTATGACAAAAGAAAAATCTTGAGCCCATAGTAATTTTCTTAAGAAAGATATTTAGTTTGATAATAACAAGATTTAAAAATTGATAAATCTATCCATTTTGTGCTTTTTCTTTTTTTTTTTCAAGACAGTTTAAAGCAACTTTAAGAAAAAAACATTCATGTAGAGGCAGATCACAAATTTACATTTCAGTTATGCACAAGGAACTTGAGTATTTTTGTTAATAGTGGATAAAAATCCATAAAAGAATCTTTGTTAGTAATCATCATCATAAAGATCATCTTAAGAGCTAATATTTACTGAGATTTAATTAATTCATTTACTCTGAGCTATGGCACTCTGCTAACACTTGACATTTTCTCCTTTCATTTTTACAACAACCTTGTAGAATAGGTGATATAATTCTATTTATTTTACAAATAGAAAAATTGTGGTTTAGATAAAATAACTCTCTTAAGCAGCATGTGATATGAGTTCCTAACCCCTATTTAGAGGTCAGGAGAAGCATTTCATATGAGGTAAATATCTGAGTTCAGATCTAAAACAAGATTTAGTTGAGTGAGAAAAACAAAAACAAAACTCTGGACAAAAGACCCCAAATACAAGAGTAACTGCACATGTGAAGAATGGAAACCCTATCAACATTTTGTGATTGCAAAGGAGATGAGAGGAGACACTGAAGCAGTAAAAACAACTGATGTCAAGCTGAGTGTTCTGACACATGAAGGAGCTCGGACATTATCCTGAAGGCCACATGGAGCTGCTGAAATACTTATGCTAAAGAGCAAATGATTTTAATTTTCATTGAATTTATATTTCAGGTTATGTCATGAAAAGAATGGATTAGAAAGGAGAAAGAACACTAGAAACTCAAATTCACTTAAAAGTGAATACTCTAGCTATTAGGGGTGAAATTGGCAGCATCCTTGAGATTTTGGGATTGTAGAATCTATAGGAATTGATGGTTTGTTTCATGGTATAGAATGGGAGAGATTATGTCCTGTGCTGAGGATTCAGTCATGGGCCTCGGAGAAGATATTAGTGACATATACTGAGCTAAAGAACACGGGAGCTGGAGAAGGGATTGGGATTAGCATAGAAAGCCATTTTTCTGGAAGATGAGTTTGAACTTCCACTGAAATATCCCAAAGGAGATATACAGTATTTGGGTGTATTAATCTGCAGTTTAAGAGAGAGATAAAAGTGGAAGTGTTCATTTTGGGAGACATCAGTAAATAAAAGGACTTGAAGTTGGAGTTGTGTGTATCAGATCACCTGGGCTGAGATTATCCCATGAGGGAAGAAATGCCTAAGAACAAAATGGAAAACACCAGCAGCTCCAAAGACAGAACATTGAAGCATTAGAGAAGCCAATGGAAGAAAACGTTTTAAGGAAGATGATAACATAAAATTAAGTGTGATACTGACATGAGTATCTAGAAATGATATTAGAGCAATTTCAGCAGAATTGGGGGGACAGAACCCAGAGTGCAGTGAGTTCTAGAAAGAATAAGGCATAGACATTCTGGTTGAGGAATTTTTGTGGTCCTAAGACCCTCAAAAATAAAGGTGCCACCACCAAAATACCTTGCAACTCTGGCTTGCTTGGGAGACTGTTAGTATCTTCTTGCTTATCAGGTTGCTTATTTATTTATCTTCAATTTCAATAGGCTTTGGGGGAACAAGTACTGTTTGATTACAGGAATAAATTCTTCAGTGGTGATTTCTGAGATTCTGTTGCACCCATCACTGGAGCAGTGTACACAGTACCCACTATGTAGTCTTTCACCCTCTCCTCCCTCCCACTCTTTGAGTGTCCAAAGTTCATTGTACCATTTTATGTGTTTGCATCCTCATAGCTTAACTTCCACTTATGAGTGAGAACATATGTTTGGTTTTTCATTCCTGAGTTACTTCACTTAGAATAATGGTCTCCAACTCAATGGAGGTTGCTGTGAGTGCCATTAATTGTTTCCTTTTTATAGCTGAGTAGTATTCTATGGTACATATATACCACATTTTCTTTATCTGCTTGTTGATTAATGGGCATTTACTTTTCAAAGCCAGATAGGTCCCTGGAATTCCCGTCTAAGGGACTCAAGATTTAAAAAAAAATTCCATGCTTGAGTGGACCAGCAGATGATAAGTGGGGTCCTTACTCCGTGTCACACTTTTATATTTTCTTTCTGTGATTTTTTTTTTTTTTTAAATTCCTGCCTTGGCACCTTAAACATTTGGTTCGGTATTCAAAGTAATGAGGGCCAGCGTGCAAGTGCAAATAATGACCTAAAAAACACAGCTGTCAGCAGAGGAGAAATAGAAGAGCAGAAGGTGCTGCCAAAGAAGGGGGCCTTTTGTGTTTTTTATCTGTTCTATTTTTTGTGATAGGGGAGAAGTGAACACACTTAGATTTCATAAAAAGTTATATAAAAAATAAATTACAAATAAAGAGGAGAGAAAAAATGATAAATCCAGCAAGTATCTAAACATAGAAGAAAAAAATTGGACACAGAACACAGCTAGTTGGATTCTCATTGGGCAGGAAGCAAGTTACTTTCTTTATATGAACAGAAAGAAATGAGGAAATCATAGAGGAGTCTGGAGGTTTGGGGGTTTAAAAGTTCAGTGGTTTTAGCACATAGCATTTGTTTTCCCTACATGATAGGAGGCTGCTGAAAGTAAAGAGAAGAGATGGAGCAGAAGACTTAAGAATTGTTCAGGAAAAACTACAATAGTTGTGAAGAATGGTTGAAGTTACTAACTAGGAGGACACAGAGTATTGAAGGTGGCTGTAAGGGCTCAAATGTGTGTGTGGAAGAATACGGTTACAGGGTGTGTATTTGTCAAGGCTTTCCAAAAAAAAAAAAAAAAATAGAATCAATAGGAGAGACAGATTTTAAAGAACTGAAGCAATTACAGAGACTTGCAAGTCCAAAACCTGAAGAGCCAATGCCCAGTTTGAATCCAAGGGCTGGAAGCTGCTGTAGAACCAAGAACAGCTGATTCCCCAATCTGAAGGCCATTTTAGGGAAGGAGGATCTCCCTCTTACTTGGCACAGAGTCAGCCTTTTGCTTTACTCTGGTCTAAACTCCTTGTATGAGGCCCACTTACACTATGAAGGGCACTCTGCTTTACCCAGTCTATTGATTTAAATATTAATCTTGGCAGGGCATGGTGGCTTATACTTCTAATCCCAGCACTTTGAAAGACTGAGGCAGGAGGATTGCTTGAGCCCATGAGTTTCGGATCAGCCTGGGCAACATATTGAGACTCCATTTGTACTGAAAATAAAATTTAAAAAATTAGCCGGGCATGGGTGGCTTATTCCTATAGTCCCAGCTACTTGGGAGGCTGAGGTGAGAAGATCACTTAAGTCCTGGAGGTTGATACTACAGTGAGCTGAGATCACACCACTGCACTCCAGCCTGGGTGACCGAGCAAGACCCTGTCTTAAATACAGAAACAAATAAATAAATGTAAATCTCATCCAAAAAATCCCTCATGGAAACATCTAGAATGGTGTTTTATCAAATATATAACCCATGACCCAGTCAAATTGACATGTAAAATTAACCATCATAGGGCGGTACAAATATTTTCTATCTGGAAATGCTTTGGAATCTTATATATAAATGTATATAAAAACAGTAATAATTTTCTCTCCCATTATGTGTTCACTTATTATTGTTCTGCTAAATGAAAACAGATAATTGTAGGGTATCTCATTTATTTGAAAATCATGCTGTTTGGCTTATAGTAATTGAGTAATTTAGTATGGTTTATAATCTTTTCATTATCACTGACACTTTTCTGTGGTTCATCTTTGAGATCTAAAGCATTATTCTCAAGGTTAAGGAAAGAATAGCTGAGTTTATGTACATTAACTTATTTTTGTGAAAACCAAAAGTTGGCAAATTGTCATACGAAACATTGCCTACGTTTTGATTATTAAAGAATTCAGGACACAAGATTTTGTCTTTTTTCTTACAAACTTAAAATTAAGATTGACTTTGCAATTGACTTTTGTTTTCCACAATTGATTTGATCATATTTATGTCATGTCCACATTACTTTTGTGAGGGTACCTTATAAGGGTCCTACCTCACTGTCCTATATGGCTCAATGTAGATTTGACCTTGCTATATTTTGGGGGGAGATTAAATATATGGCATCAAAAAATAACCTATTCCCCCAATTTCAGTTATTTGGGCTTAAAATTTTTATTTTAAGTTATAAACAAATACTGCTTTGTTTCCATCCCCCCAAAAAGGTATGGAAATGACCTGTGTTGGATAAGCACACATTCTTCAAGAATGACATCTGTAATCTGCAACAGAAAGTTTCTAGTTCTAGAAAATGATAATCTGTTAAGTATAGTAAATTCCATCAACCAACCATACAGAATCATTTCAAATTGTCATTCAGCTGCATCCCCCAAAATAAGACTGCTATTAACAATGATACTATTTTGTATTCATAAAGACCATGAATGTCCTATTTAAGTAAATCAAAAGTCACTGTAGGGTTTCATACTAGTTAATTCCACATAAATATAAATATAAATACTTTGTGCCAGGCACTCAGGATACAAAGGGAAATGTGCCTGAAATGGTCTCTGCCCACACATAAAATATAAATTACAGGACATGTTTTGGCTTATTTGCTGAGAGCCATCTGTTTGTGTTTCTAGCATGGTCTGGGCACTGGTTCTTCCTTCATTCATTGCTGCTGTTGCCCTGATTGCTGTTTACCCAATTCCAAAAGAAATGTTTCTTGAGAGCTATGTTCAAAAATTAAAAATTAAGTGTATTTTTAATAGGAAAATCATCTTACATTTATTGAAGTAGATCTATGCTATCACATATAAAGATATAGATAGTATACGCACTATGAGAAAATGTCAGAGAAGCATTTTTGTTGTTTTCTTAATAGAAATTTTTAACCTTAACATATGAGATAGTTTGATTTTTTAAAATCACCACTGCTGTATGTTAAATAATGCCTTTAAGGTTAAATGATAGAAGAGTTACAAGAAACTTAAAGGCAAAACAACTTAAGTTGCAAACAGCAAGACTGAAACAGAAGTAAATGCTCACCTATAGGGAAGTAAGCTGATTAAAGATGATTACTAGATGCAAACACAAAGCAAAAATACATAGATTATATAAGGTCATAGCAAAAACTGTAAGCAGCAAGTCAGCAGTCAAGCCAATACATAGTCCTTAGAGGTGTAGACCCATGTTAAAAGATTCAGATTTGAATTCTTGTGTCCACCCCTCTAGTTTTTTAAGTTATAATGCCCTAGTGTCATCATGTCACACATACATATTACTTAGCACATCCAAACAATAAAAACATTCAAATTCCACTGGGTGGATTTCATCACAGACTGTTAGACATTTCAATGCTGAGACAGTTTAGGTTTTTACATCTGACAATTCAGTCACTTCTCAAACTATTCCATAAAGTTCAAAATATCTATACTATGAAAATCTTAAAAGTTAGGCAGATCCTCAGTTTTTAAAAACATAGTCTAACCATAAATTTGTCACACTGAATAGAACAAAGTAACTACAGGGAGGGAAACAGGAAATTAATATGAAAGTCTAAATTGAATGTCTCTTCTGTGAGTTCAAAAATAGGCATACCCCATTTCACATGTGAAGGAGGACACGTAAATATTCATTTATGACTTTACGATCTAGTTTGCTTCCTCAAATAAGTGTAGCTAACAGTTATAATTTGCACAATTATCAGCTTAAAATTTTCACTTTCATCTTCGGTTTGAAAATTTAGAGAATTTGAATTACCCATACTAATTAATTTGTGGAGTAATGTATACAGAACTTACAGTCTAAAAAGGAAGTTTCAGTGGTACGCTTTGAATAATCTGAGTTATTTTTCCCAAGAAAGTTTATTCTACTTTCCGTTTAATAATTATTATGAAGCATTAGTGAGGAGCTCACATCAGGGCAAGGCTGTAGCAGAGAAATGTATACATCATGTTTCTCCCTAAAGCATGCTTATAATCCGATTGGAGAAATGATTTGCACAAAAATGTAGCAAATTCCCACTGATCATCCTGCACACTCAGCTAGCATGTCACCTCCTCCAGTAAGCCTTCCTGGACCTCCCAGACAGAGTGAACATCTCCCTCTGTGTGTAGCCCATGCCAAGATTTACACTCATGTGTTGTAATTACACACTTATTTGCTATCCCCTTCCTGATGGGACCCAGAGCTGTGTCCAACTACTTAGCATGAGTTAGTGTAATATATGAATTTGGTAAAATAAGTAAAGTAGAAAGCACATCTATTCTTCCAGCCTCTAACAGAGGACTGAGAATTACAATGCTTTCTGAAGCTAAGATCTGGTGGTCACATACTCAGTAGTCTACATTGTATCTGCTTCATTAGAAACAATCAAACCTGAGACATCTGCTCTAACTCCTACTCTCAGCTGTACCCACCATATGACCTCCTTCTTTCACTCCTTCATACATAGTCTATTCCTCAGTATAATTCATTTCATTGTCTCTCTCTAGTAATCAACTTACCCAGGCTGGAATGCAGTGGTGTGATCTTGGCTCACTGCAACCTCCGCCTCCCGGGTTCAAGCAGTTCTCTGCCTCAGTCTCCCATGTAGGTGGGATTATAGGCGCCCACCACCACTCCCAGCTTATTTCTGTATTTTTAGTAGAGACGGGGTTTCAACATCTTGGCCAGGCTGAGTCTTGAACTCTTGACCTTGTGGTCTATCTGCCTCAGCCTCCCAAGGTGCTGGGATTAAAGGAGTGAGCCACCATGCCTGGCTGTCAGTGTGATATCTTGAAAATTCAGATCAGATTAGAGTAATTCACTTCAGTGGCTTCTCACTCCTCGGAGAAGACCATGATCTTCAGTGTCACTTGTAATATGATACATGAATCTGCCCTGCTAGTGTCTCCAGTTGCAAATCCTACCAATTTCCTCTTTGCTCCATGCACTGAATTACACCTGTACTCTCTCAGTTCTTTAACCATGCTAAGCTTTTTTATCTAACTTAGGGCCTTTATATCTGCATTTCTCCCTGCTTTTATTCCTCTGTTTCTCTGCATCACCACAACTGCCTAGGTCGCTCCATTCATCCTTCAGGTAATAGCCCAATATTCTTCTTCCAGGAGAGCTTTTTCTGTCCTCTTGATTAAATCTGATCTCTATACTCATTCAACATTTGTATATTTCCTTTAATATTTCTCACTACAACCTGCAACCATACACTCAAATATGTAATTATCTCATTAATCTTTCTCACCCCTACTATATTAAAAGCACCATAGAGATTAGGGCTGTTTTGCTAGACATATTCCTAATGACTATGATAGGGCCTGCGATATAGTAGGTCCTTGTTGAAAAAATAAATTTAACATTTCAACAGAAACCAAATTGAAGAATCATGAGTAAAACAAGAAGAATATAAGCTGTTAGTAAGACAAACACAAAGACAAGGGAAAAGAAATTACTAGATCATCATCATGAACACTGAAAGTGGGGAGTGAGAGCTGGATTTAGAGTTTAAATACAGGTTAGACAACCTGGAATTTAATTCAGAAATAAAGGGACCTTATTTGATTCATTAAGGATGCCTCATGTGATTTCCTTTCCCCCA
Source organism: Sapajus apella (assembly GCF_009761245.1). Lineage (NCBI taxonomy): Eukaryota > Metazoa > Chordata > Mammalia > Primates > Cebidae > Sapajus > Sapajus apella. The sequence goes on along the minus strand of NW_022436961.1, from coordinate 19,149,966 downwards.
GGCATCCTTGATTTATGAAAGATAAACAAGACTGACAAATGTTTAGCTGTACTAATTAAGCAAAAAAGACATAAGATTCAAATAAGTAAAATCAGACTCAGACCTATAATCCTAACAGTTTGAGAGACTGAGGCAGGAGGATTACTTGAGTCCAGGAGTTCAAGACCAGCCTGGTCAACGTAACAAGTCCTCCAAAAAAAGAAAGAAAAAATGGTAAATGAAAGAGGAGACATTACAGCTGATGCCTCAGAAATAAGAAAAATCATTAGAAACTACTGTGAACAATTATACACAAACTGAATTACCTGGAAGAAATGGACAAATTCCTAGAAACATACAACATATCAAGACTGAATTACGAAGAACTAGAAAGTCTGAACAGAGCTATATACAGATGATATCAGTAATCAAAATCTCCCAAAAAGAAAAAGCCCAGGACTTGATGACTTCATGGGTGACTGGTATGCAGCATGTGAAGAAGAATGAACATCAATCATTCTGAAACTCTTCCAAAACAATTGAAGGGGAAGAAACACTTTTAAATTCATCGTATGAAGCAAACATAACCCAGATACCACAGCCAGACAAAGACACCACAAGGGAGCTACAGGCCAATATTATTGATGAATATAGATGCAAAACATCCTCAACAAAATACAAGTAAACCTATACATTACAAGGACCATACACCATGACCAAGTCAGATTTATCCCTGGAATAAAAGGATGGCTAATCTAAAAATCAGTTATGTGATATACCATATTAACAGAATAAAAGACAAAAAAAAATATTTCAATGGTACAGTAAAATTGTGATAAAAGTATACACCTTTCCATAATAAAAACTTTTGAAACACTAGAAATGAAGCAAAGTAGCTCAACATAATAAAGGCCATATATTAAAAGCCTCTTCATTAAACTCGATGGTATAAATGGGAAACTGTCTTATGATTAGGAACAATGCATGGATGCCCTCTCTCTTCACTTCTATTTATCATAGTACTGGAAGTGTTTGCAACATTAGTTAGGCAAGAAAAAAGGCATCCATAGTGGAAAATAAGTAAAATTGTTTCTGTTTACCGAGGACATGATCTTATATATAGAATACCCTAAAGACTCTACTAAAAAACGGTTAGAACTAATAATAAATTCAGTGAAGTTCCAAAAGTCAATTGCATTTCCATATGTTAAAAACAAGCTATCTGAAAAAAATTAGGAAAATAATCTCACATACAATAGTGTGAAATATTAAAATACTTAGGAGTAAACTTAAGGGAAAGGTTTATACACTGAAAACTACAGAACTTTTATGAAAGAAATTGAGATGAAAACAAATGAAGACATTTGCTTTTATAGATTGGAAGGCTTACTATTTTTAAGATATCCATATTCCCAAAAAGATTTGCAGATGTAATTCAATTTCTATCAAAATTCCAATGACATTTTTCTTAGAGAAAATACCGTCTAATATGATATGGAGTCATAAAAGACCGTGAATAGACAATCTTGAGAAAGAAAGCTGAAAGCATTATACTTCCTGATTTCAAAAAATATAACCAAGTTACAGTAATTTAAATAGTATGGTACTGGCATAAAAACATATATAGACCAGTGGAACAAAATTGAGAGCCCAGAAATAAATTGACACACAAACGGGGTCAACTAATTTTAGGTAAGATTGTGGAGAATACACAATGGGGACATGATAGTCTTTCAGAAAAGACATTGGGAAACTGAATATCCACATGCAGATGAACACAATTTGACCCTTATCTTACACCATATGTGAAAATCAACTCAAAATGGAGTAAAGGCTTAAGTGTAATACTAGAAACTTACAAAATCTCTAGAAGAAAGCATCAGGGAAAAGCTTTATGACTTTGTTTTTGTGAATGACTTCATGGCTGTGACATCAAAAACATAAGCCACAGAAGGAAAATAAATGAGTGGGAGTACATCAAATTAAAAAGCTTCTGTTGATTTTGCTAATAGATATTCGTGTAAACAAGATAAAGTGAAAACTAATGGCAGGAATGTATTAAATCACCTAAACACATGTTTTGGCACAAAGACTGTTGTGAGGAGGAGAAAAGGCAGGGTAAATAAGAGAAGTTTTCATAGCAGACATGGGTCCTAATTAGAGTAGGGCTCTTCCCTGTGTCAGAAATAACTGGGACAAAGACTTTTCTAAGAAAAAAAAATGAGATGAATAGCTTTCTTATTCTTAGAAGATTAGAGAATTAGAAAATTGGAAGATCTTGGTTAATTTCATTGAAAGAAATCTTGGTTACTTCCATTGTCGGCTGTCACACAGACATAGCCAGACACAGATTTTCAGGGTTAACAGTTGGATATTCACCAAAGAAGTGGACTTTTTGAAACTTAATTTCCCTAAAATGTAAAAGGAAGAAATGCTGGCAGGGAAGCAATGAATAAAGATGGAAAGGACTATTTAGGAAGAGTGTGTTCTATGTGGTTTTCAAAATTCCTTGACTAGGGTTTGTCTACTATTTCAGGGCTTAAATTTTACTTTTTCTATCTTTGCATTTTTTCTGTGAATGTTAAATTATAATAGTGATTGGTTTCTCCACTACATTTCTCCACTTACAATCAATATTTGTTTTAACTTCGTTTTCTTCATTGTTTTCGCAGATTGCTTATTTTACTTCTCACCATTGATTTATGTTGCCAAAACAAAGAGGTCAGTAATTTGTGGCCAAATTCTCCTTTCACTATTCAAAATGTCAAAATTCCAAAAATGAAGTAAAAGCAGCATTTTGTCAGCTTTCTGGCAGAGATGTTTATGCTAGACAATCATTTGTGTTGTTTCTGAAAAAGGAGAGCTAAGAATCTTACTAATTTGGACTATGTGATAATCTTTAATGCCAACTCCAATGTGTTGGAATTTCAGCCGTTGAATTTTTTTCTGAAATGTCAGTATTCTGTGTTCCTGTGGCTTTACAAAAAAGCACCCATCACCTCATTCAATGCTGTAATCATTCATCAGGTTATCTGCTTTCTTCTTAAGCCAGATATATTGGTTCTGAAATTCAGTTAGAGTCAATGTGGCTTGAATAGCCAAATTATGGATATTAGTAGCTATGTGCTGAATGAATCTCTTCCTCTTTTTTCTTGTCCCCTCCTAAAATGCCTTCCATTTCATTTTTTCCCACCTAAGCATAATTCCTTGTGGATGTGTGGCTAGAATTTGAAAAATAGGAGCTCAAACTATGCTTTGCCTGCCCCACTACAATTCTGGGAAGTCATTTGGCATGCTTGACCTGCTGTCTTAACATCCTTTACAGCTTAACCTATGACATAGAAAAGCTTAGGCTACATAGTAGATTAATCCTCTATAATAATCCTGCAGCAGTAATTTCTGGCACTTGATAATAATCTACTACTTCATTCTCTATATAACCTATTTCACTTCTTTGGTGCCGGTAGGATCAGACCCCATTGTGGTGAATAGTATAGGTTGATAGGCAAACAAAGTCAGAGACAAGGATGTTGAAAGTGTTTCCTGCTGTACTGCCCTGATCAAGTTGCTTTCTGCAGTGGTTTCCTCTGTTGTCCTCTCTATGTGCATATTTCTAACATTCTGAATACACAAATGATGTCATTGCATTGCATTGCATTGTCTGTATGGAAGAAATGCAAGACTGTACGTAGAGGGTACAGCATATATTCATGTTTGTGGAGTACAGCCAAATTTTTAATTTTTTTTTTTTTTTTTTTTTTTGAGACAGATTCTCACACTGTCGTCTGGGCTGGACTGCAGTGGCGTGATCTCAGCTCACTGCAACCTCCACCTCCGAGGTTCAAACAGTTGTCCTGCCTCAGCCTCCCAAGTAACTGGAACTACAGGCACACGCTGCCACATCCAGCTGTTTTCTTTTTTTGTATTTTAGTAGAGAAGAGGTTTTATGGTGTTGCCCAGGCTGGTCTCCAACTCCTGAGCTCAGGTAATCGTCCTGCCTCGGCTTCCCAAAGTGCTAAGATTACGGGTGTGAGCCATCATGCCCGGCCTAAAAGTATTTTTAAAGAGACATCATATTTCATTTTATGTAACTTCTGTATGCTGACTGAATATTGAATTCTAAAACTTGAGCTATTGTCTTCAGTAAGATAGAAAAGATTAATTGCTTCTTGGGATTTGTTGTTCTCTTTGCCAAGCTTAGTGCAAATTTGGGGATAATGGTATTCCATTAAGCTTTCTATGATACAAAGACACACCCGGAGATTTCTAAACATGACAATGTCCTTTTATTTGCTCTGAGAAAGATAGATTTATATTTCCAAATGGCGGTTTATCACAAACATCATAAGTGGAAAATTTCTTACAAAACAGATATTTTATTAAATAAGGTAATAATGTATGCATAACACTCACCACCTAATAGAAACTATTTAAGGAAATGCACATATTTTTGTTTTCTAATTTAAGCTAGGAATTATAGAATAAAATTTCAGAAAAATGTTGAGAACATTTCCATTTTATAAAGATCAAAAAAATGTACAGCATTTCCAATTGCCTGCTATGAGATTTTGTATTTGTAATGGGCTTTTGGAAATATTTTATATCATGTTTGAATATTAGTTATGAAATATTATATAAATTCCATAAAAGTTTAATAAATTGATAATCAATTGTTATATTCTTCTAGAATATTAATTATGAAACTATACTCACAAAATTTAAGTGACAGAAGTTGTCACAATCTCCTTTTTTGCTTAAACAGCTGTACTTTCAATAATTTTGAGTTGAAAGAAGCCTTTAAAAGAAATTTTCTTTGGTCGTTTCACTTCTATCACATTAATATTTTTGTGGCTAAATGTACTTCAAGCACTTTTTTCAAACTTACACAGTTTGCTTCCAGGTTGAAGCAACTCAAATATCAGAAAAGTGATGACTGAAGTAGAAAATTTTATCTTTGCAATAAATGAACAAAATCAATTAGGAAAATGTGTAACTCCAAAAATTTGACCAGACACTGTAGTTGGCTTACATTTTTGCAGCATCAGCCACTTAGGGTAGTATACGTAAAATGTGCTCAAATACATTGTTTTTAAAATGGGCCATGAAATACCATTATTTAATCAGCAGAAAAAAATTGTCAAGGGGATAAATTGTTATGTGAACCCTGCAGGTTTAATCTAAACCTAAATCTTGGTTTGTGGTATACCTGGCAGCTTGTCCAGAAGCCTAGAAGTATGAGCTCTCCAAGGACCACAGGTGGAGAAGAACATCTCTCATCCAAAGTTAATTGCACTAACCTGCCCTTCTCATTAGAATAATGCTAAACATATGATTAGTTCTTCAAACTGGAGCTTGGGTTTTACTGTTGGTAAAATATTTTTATCTGAATTTTCTTGAGTTTATATATAATTTTATAAAATATGGTGGCATATGCTACAACTATTAGAAAAATGTTTGTCTTTGGAATTTTCATAATTCTATTTTTTGTAATATTTACTTGAAGACAGATACAGTTTTAGCACTTGGCAACATTGGTATACGGCATATATATATATATACACACACACATATGCACATATACACACACACAAAATGGTTCTTCACTGCCTTATATTGTGTGCATGTATGTATATATAACATATACATGAAACACATTTCTATATATGCGCTATATATATGAGAAACACGTTTTACATATGTACACATATGCAAAATCTATGAGAAACACATTGCTAATATAAAATACAATTGCTGAGGAAAAAATTAGTTAATTGATTTTAATTTTTAACATAGTTTCATTACATAATAGGTTAGCATTCTTAGAGGAACCATTTATCTGCAAAAATAATTAAAAATATTTGACCCTGGTAAAACATGCTAAATTAATACATATTACAATTTTTAATCCATGGTTACTATGCCACATTTTTGTGAATATTGATCATTTGAAAGCAGCATAAGTTTTTCAATTTTACAGCTTAAAATTTGCTGAACACAAATACGAAGCGGGAGGGCTGATAGTGGATTTTTGTCCCTCTTCTGTGATCATCTCCATTCAGTTTATTAATCCAAGTAAGAGAGATTATTTTGAACACTGTCTAAAGAGATACCCTGTAGTTTTCCACACCTTAAGTATAACTTTATATCCCCCATATTGGACCTTATTCTAATGTTCAAATCCTTGAGTAAGACTGACTTTTATCACTCCTCCTCCTTCCATAGTCTCCATAAACATGTTACTTTCATTTAGCCTCTGTTCCCTTGCTTATGTTTTCTGTCAACGTAAAGTAACCTCCTTTCATTCAGATCCTACCTCCCCTGCCAGGGCACATTACTTTTGATCTCTTGAAGGCTTTCTAAAGTTGCCCATACCAATTTTTCCTCACTCTCCATTATGGGTATAAATACAGTCCATAGGTTTAACATTACTTAGTTCTATAATTAGTTCTCTCCATGTACAGTGTAAGCTATTGTATATACTTTGACAGTTGTAATTCAGTACCAGTATTTTTGCTACTGTGGGTATCTGCTAGTATTTATTTCTTCTAAATTTCTTTAATTGTCTGATGCTATAATTTTTCTAGGGGTTAATAGTGAATAGTGTTCATCCTCTAACAAATTTGTTGAATTTTGAAAATTGTGAAAAAATACATTATCTGGTATTCTGGTTGTTTGTCTGCTGGCTCTCAGCTTCATTCAAACCCTTCTTTGCTTTTCTAAGGCAGGGAGCTGGAAGAAGTCCAAATAGTTTTCTTAGGCTCCCTTGCTAGCAAGTTTCCAGTAAGATTTGGCCAATGCGAAGCAGTTGCAGGAGATTTTTTCTTAAGGAGAAAGAAAGAATAATTCTTTATTTTCTGTGTTTGTGGTGTCTCTGGTTTATTTTCTGTTTCCGTGGTGTCGCTGCACAGTGATAACATGGGAAGGTGTCTATGGGCTCTGGGAGCAACTTCAGGTGACAGGTTCACCAACATAGCAGTGAGGGTTTCAGTAGCTTCCTTGGAATCCGTGTTCCTGTGTTTCTGCAACATCTTAAGCAGATCAACTGGAGGGATGGCTGGTGTGTTTCAGTCTTGAGTTGAAAAGATAGCCCTGATAAGTAACATTCCCTTCTCCCTTTCACTCTTCGAATATTCCAATATTTCCTTTTTTTTTTTTTTTTTTTTTTTTTTTGCCCTTCCAACAATTTCGTAGGTTATTCCTTGCTTTTGGCCCCTCTTGACTTGCAGTATCTAGAGTGGTTCCTATTTTTATTACTTGACACTGACCCATTCTCTATCTGGTGCTGGGATCATCCCTTGGACATCTTCTCAAGCAGGTATCTATTCTCTGCTAACATTCACCTATTTAGCTGAATGCTACACTTATGACAATACAGGCTATTTTTCAAAAGCTTCTGTTTTTAAAAAGTTTTCTATTATATTAACTTTAACTCTTCCTTGCTGTATTTTCCTTCCAATTCTATTCAAGTGATTCAGAACAGACAACAAGTAATACTGCTTATCCATGACTGAATTCTGAGACCATTAGAGTTGGATCAAAGACACATAGAAGCACTTAAAATTATTTACCTGAATACTGACAAACCATGTGAGAAATGCAGATTCAAAACTTTGGCCAAATGGACATACTGATATGTGACACATAATATGAAATTTATCCATTCAGTTACTGACTCAACAGACTCATTTTTCATTTGTTAAATGTTTGTAAGTGTTTGTTAAACACTTCTGGAGCCCATCCTATAATCCAAGCATATTTCCAAATATGTAGGATGATACCCGAGAAACAAATAGGCTGGTTCCATAAATAGCAGAAAAGGAGAGGCTGATGTGAACACATCTGATTTTTTGTGTGCCAGATCTACCAATTAGAGGAACCAGTCCTCCTTTTCCAACAAGAGTGAATGGAAATCATGGAGAGAAACCAGAAGGTAGCTGAAGTCAAGGGATGAAGGTCTCTATTTGGAAACATGAAGCAGGGAGAATAAGGCTCCCTTTGGCTTAAACTAGCTGCGGCCAATACTAAAATGCAAACAGTGATGCAACAGAGCACACCTTATCTTTCATTTACATATCAGTCTGGTATTCCATGAATAGCTTTTTAAAATAGGTATCAGTTAAAGACCCTAGAAACACTGGAGATAGTGATTTTCAAAATATTTAACAAATAGTTTGTCATGAATACTGACCAGTCCAAGTAGACCCTGGTGGTAAACTTCCCTATGGCCACACCAATCTATCAGGTGAACCTTGCTACTGGATGCAAAGTAACTGAGGAGAGAAGCTCAAGGCAGTAATGAGGGGGAATTTGGAGTTACTAAAGATAAAGTCACTCATTTTTGTTTACTGACACCTGGCTGGAACACAACTCTGATTCTAATTTTAATAAATGATACAATCAAGAGTCACTTTTACTTTGAAATGTAAAAGATAGCATTCAACTTTTAAATTACTTGGAAACATAGTCACTTTCCCATACATTCCAGAAATAGCTTTTTATTTGAAACTCTATTAAATGTGTATTTTGCTCCTTAACTAACTAGAGTTTTGAGCAGGTTTCTAGCTGTGCAAGTAATCATTGATGCTTATGCTTATTCTTATTTAAAATTAGTTTCATATTTTCATTATTTTTATGTATTTGTATTATTTATACAGTGTTATGGAAATATTTGATGCAATTGAAATAATCTTGTCATTGTCCATACTAGTTCCTTGTAAGGCATTTTTTTTTCAGAAGACTAATTTATAAATATTGTAAAAATCTTAATAACTTAAATCATGTATACAGCTAACTAAACATTTGCGTTAATGATTGGTGGGGCTTGTGTCATTACATCAGTGTATTGAGCTCCTTTTCTTTGGAGAGGCTGCAGACTTGAGAGTGACCTAGTCTCCAGGAGTGAGGGTTTAACATAGAAGGCAGCAATATCCTTACAAAGATGTGCCCATTTTACATATAAAGAAACTGAGTCCTAAAGAAATTCAGTACCCTTTCTTAGGTCAGAGACCATGGAGAGGAGCTAGTATCTGAACCATGCCTTAGCCAGTTTGATGCTGGGATAGGATGAGGGTGAGAACTCAGGCCCTTGGCCCCTGTGTTTCCAAGTATGGGGATGGGTGTGATGGCTAGCTGGCTGGGGGTGGAATGGGATGGGATGGCCAAGTTTAAAAGCTAGCATCTTCCTGCCTGCAAACCCCCATCCAGCCTTGAATTCAGGTTAGCTGGCTGGGAAGGAGAGCCCTGTACTAGACTATTCCGAACTCCCAGGCACCCCTTGTGGGCAGGACCGCCAAAGTGAATCACTTAATCCTGGAGCTGGAAACCGAAATCTGGTCTGGAATGGAACAAGCACCCAGTCTGGGCCTCTTATCCCTCCATCAGGTAAAAATAATTCAGTGGCTAACAGAGGACTCTGTGTCTCATAGTCAGCACTCTAGTTGGAACAGAAGACACCCAAAACCTATGCCTGCATCATCTGTGTTTTCCATAGCCTCTACCAAGCCAGGTCTGGCCTAGGGCAAGGGCTCAGGTAAGTTTGCAGCAGTGAGCTCTGGAAGGCCAGAGGACAAAGGGAGGAATGTACCTGCTGGATCTGCCCTCTGCTACCCTCATCTAAATGGAGTTAGGCTATTTCACCAGGTGACAACCCCTAGATTTTTAATAGCTGTGCCCAAGGAGTACCAATGAAGGGAAAGTAGGGATGGGCCAAGGTAACGGGGTGGGACAGAAGCTAACAGACCCCGCTAACTTGGCTATTCCTGGCAGGTCACCAGTGTCCACTAGCCCCCACCTAGTGCTGACACATGTACATAAGTTCTTGTTTCCCACCTTATGCAAGTAAGGCCTAACACAGAAGCCTTTTAGCCTTCACTCTGTGCCCCACCCAATCCCTTAGCTCTGGTCTCTGGATCACCTGTCTCAAGGCTCCAAAACCCAGCTTACTCCGCCTAAGTTCCCTTGGAGTGCAGCTTATGGGAGATGCTGTCTTGCAAGCTGCTCTGCTGGCTCTCAGTAGTGCTTCTTCAGGAGCCAGGCTTTGAGCTGCTGGTCAAAGTATCCCTTGACTTGCAGGGTACCTGTCATCTCTTTGACCTGTGTAATGTGCGCCCTTGCCAGCAGTAGGCCCCAAAAATCTTCCACATCCTCCATATTCTTCTTCAGTGCCCAAATACGCTCCTCCCCCTTCCTGACCAGTTGTAGACAGGGATGTTGTATATCTGAGAGCGCTGCACTAAGTAAGGCAAATTAGGTGTGGGTCTTTGAGAGGCTGTCAGCTGCTAAGACTGAGATACTGTTCATGCTTTGAGGGTATTAAGATTCTGGATTGTGGTAATAGAGGCTCTACAAATTGATACTTATTTACACACTCTACAAACCTGGAGTAACCTGGAGACTTCTGAATCTGGCTCAGCTACATGGTGAACAGCCAGACTGGATACTACCGGTTCTCCACCCTGGCAGCACAGCCCAGAACGTGGACATTGCCCTGTTCTGGCCTTGGACTCTAAGGCAATTTTCAATGAGACCAAAGCTGTTAAAATAAATTTATGCAAAGTTGTTTCCATTTTATAATGCAAAATGTTGTGACTATATAAAACTTTTTCTAGATTACTTATTTATAATTTTAACGTTTTCAAACCCTGTCAAAACATGATTTGTTTTTATAATTAGAAAAATATTTGCATTATTTAAATACTTCATATATACAATCTTGACACATTGGATTAGTATTTTTTTTTAAGTCTGGCACATATTTAAATTGGAGAATTTTATAGTAAGCATATTTCTATTTGTATTGTTTTAAGAAACAACACAGCTGTATTTTCAGCTTTTGGTAAACATGTGTTTTTGTCAGCTAAGAACTTAGGAGTTTTATTCCAAAGTCAATCATAAAAACATAATTCCTTTCTAAGCTTCTTGCTAACAGGGTCTTGCAGAGGTGTATTGATCTAGTTTAGTATTATAGTGGCTTCATGGCCAGGAATATCAACACAGATAAAAGGGCAATTGCTAGATTTTTAATTAGAAAAATAAACAACAATGACACTGTTGTCTTGGCATGTATACACACACACACACACACACATATACATATACACACATATATATATACATATTTTAGCTTTATAAACAAAGACCTTTGGATTTCACAACTTACTTTGTTTTTGTTAATTTGAATGGCAGTATTTGGTTATTTAGTCCTTTAAAATGTTAAACCATTATAACGTATAAGAAGACATTCATTTTTTAGCTTATATTTTTAACACCAAAAATTGTGATCTTTAGTACAAAAAACTAACTGGCCAAGTTATAAGGACTAGAGCTGTAATACAACATAGAACAAACTTTGTTTTTCCACAAGCCGTCTCCAAATTCTCCAAATTATTACCTGATATTGAATTGATTTAATTAAGAAAAGTGAAACGATGGTTCAACTCTACTCAGCCAGAAAACACATACTTCCAAGAAGACAGAGTTTCCAAAGACCACATTGACACATACTCGGTCCGTAGATTTTCTACTGTGATTTAGTTGGAAAAGTTTATGCTACACATCAGTGTAATAAGAGTAAAATTATGAATTTGTGTGAAATGTAAATTAAGTTTTCAATCTTTATCATCGGAAATGGGTGGTTTGTATTTTTGTTTGTTCTTAGTTCAGGACTGCTTGAATTTCCCCCACCAGCTAGGAATCCACTGTGATGATTATGTTTAAGTGTCAGTGAGCAAGAAAGAAAAGAGGAAGGATGGGTAAGAAAGGGCTTAGAGAGTCTGGGGGCCTATGTGGGCTGTGTCCAAAGCATATTAACTCTGCCTCTGCCCAACGTTTACGAAGAAGATATTCATGTATATAATAATTGTCTAACTCGCTATGGAAGGTACGGGAGCTAATATGTAATGGTCGTTAAGAATACAAACTCTAGCATCACATACGGGTTCAAATCTTCAGTTCTTACAATCTATGTGGATTGGACAGCTTAATTTTCCTCTGTGTCAGTTTCCTTAGTTTAAAATAAGCATTTTAATGGTCTCTAATGTAGAGACAATAATGTCTATAAAAACCCATTACAATAAGCACATGATAGTAATTTCTATTCCCTCTCAAATGTTGAATACTGGAATGTGAATATTTAGAAATGATCCTCATTGAGTTGATTCGTTATTGTAAATGAGTTTAGCTTCTCTCTGACCACCCGATTTTGTTACCAATCCAAATTGATTATAATCACATTTGCAATTGTGTCATACTTATTATCTCTGAAAATATAATTTGAGTCTTTGCATTTAAAAGAAAGAATGACACATTTTTATTGAATGAAGTTAAATGAAATTCATCTCAGTTTTTCCCCTAATTTCAAAAACTAAATTGAGATATTAAAATGTGAGATTAAAAATGTTTCTGTGTTTAAATATTGTTTACATCATGTCCTGGAATAGAGTGAGAGTTAGAAATAAATATATATGCCTTTATGGTGCATAAATAAATGCATAAGCCTTATGGTATGCAATAAATGCTTCTTTATTTAAATGTCAAGTTATGCTGACATACCATAGCTCTGAAAATGAATAATTGGTCCTTATAAAAAAAAGAGGAAATTGGGATATAGAGACAGACACACAGAGGAAAGAAATTGTGAAGACACCAGGAATGAACAGCCATGTGACTGGAATGATTCATTTACAAACCAAAGAATGCCTGGGGCTACCAAAAGCTGGGAGAGGAGCCTGAAAAAAACCCTTATGGAGATCTTTCACATGAAACATGTCCTGCAGATGGCTTGATTTTGGACATCTAACCTCCAGAACTGTGAGACAGTAAATTCTTGTGTTCTAAATCGCCCAATTTATGGGACTTTGTTACAGCTACCCTATCAAACTAATACTGGACTTAAGATCAAACTTGAGGATTGAAAATTTTATATTCCTTTCCTGCAGCAAGCAGAAAGAACAAGAATCTTCAGGGTTTTACCCTGTTTCTCACCAACACTCAGCCAGCACTAAATGTAAAGTTGCCATAATGAAAAGTTGCTATATGTAGTTTGCATGACAGTTGTTTTCTCACACAGTTTGTTTACACCTCCCCAAGTATCAAGGACTTTGAATTAAGAAAAAAAGAACTGTCAAGAAATTCTTGGGAATGTTGTATGCAATCAACAGGATTTATCAATTGTGTTAGTTTTTCATAACTGTTGGAACAAACTACCATAAACTTAGTGGATGGCAATAACACACATTTATTATTTTACAGTTCTGAAAGTCAGAGGTCTAAAGTCCGTCTCACTGGGCTAAAGTCAAAGTGTAAGCAGAATTGTTTTCTCTGGAGGTTCTAGGGGAGACTCAGTTCCCTTGCCTTTGCCACCTCCTAAACTCTCCACATTTTTCAGCTAGTAGCCTGTTATTTCATCTTAAAATATAGCAGCATATCATCTTCTAATCCCTCTCTCCTCTCTTTGCTTCTATTGTCAGATTACCTTCACTGTCTTTGAACTATAAACCAGAAATTGTGTTCTAAGCCCCCCAGCCAACTGAATGGATCTCCTCTCTTGGCCAGGGGCATTCCAAAGAAAACCTGAAAAACTAGTTCTGGCCATGATGGGAAGGAAAGGTCAGACATGTCTCATTATACTTACCTCTCTTTGGAGTTGGGCATAACTGATCAGTAACATTAAAACAGATCTAAGATTGAGTAAACAGACTCTAGAAGTAAGATACCAGATTCCAGCCTGATTCTAGTACAGCATCACATGAAAGATAGCAGGTTCTGAAAGAAATGAAAGTATTTTACCCCCAAATATATTTATTTTACATATGTTGAAATGGTCCTGCCAAGAGCTGCCTCTTCCAGGAAAAAATCTACATTCGGTAGAGAATGTAGATTGTCTACCTATAGATCCTTTCTAGGTCTTTTCCTGATACAGGAGAGATTAAGTATTTGGTAGCTTTTTAGGACCGATTAGAAATATTTCACATCTTTTCTCTCTGAAGCCTGATACTGAGAGATTTATTTGCAAAATAAGCTCCTTAGTCTCCATAACTTTTTATTTTAGCTCAGATAGTCCTTTCTATTGATTCCAGGTTTTTAGATAATAACATCTCTTCCAACCAATTGCCAATCAGATAATCTCTGACTCTATCTCTGAATGAGACCCGCCCTCCTCCCCCCCCAACCCCACATCTGAGCTGCCCTGCCTTTCTGGACCAAACCAGTGTATATCTTACATGTATTGATTAATGTGTTATGTCTCCCTAAAATGTGTAAAACCAAGCTGTAATGCAACCATGTTGGGCATATGTTCTCTGGGCCACCTGAGGCTGTGTAATGGGCCTTAGTCAGTTACATTTGGCTCAGAACAAGCCTCTTTAAATATTTTAGAGTTTGATTCGTTTTGTTGACAGAACCTCCTACCTTTCACTCATAAGAACCCTTGTAACTACATGGAGCCCACCCAGATAATACAGAATAATTTCCACATCAAGATCCTTAGCTTAATCATACTGCAAAGCCTCTTTTGCCATGTAAAATAACATATTCATAGATTCTGCGGATCAGGATGTAGACATTTTAGGACGTCCGTTATTCATTCTACCATACCATTAAATAGTATTTGCAAAGTATTTTGCTCTAAATGTCAATTAAATTGTAAAGGATACTTAGAAAAAATTGGTCTTTCAAAACTATGCCTGCAGAAAAGACAACAGAAGAAACTTACAGACTTAGTGTACCTGCTATGTTCTATGATCCGTTTATTCCTTTTGGAAACATTTATGAAACATAGACTGATTTATAAGCACTTCTTAGGTTGCTCCTTCATGCATACTAGTTGAGGAGGGAGACTATAGCAAGGAAACAAGTAGATAAATGCTACACTTTCGGGTCCTGAGAAGTGCTATAAGACAGAAGGTAAAGTTAAGTAAGGGAACTGATAATGAATGATGGATTGCTATTTTAAATGGGGACATACCTCTGCAGAAAGTGACATTTGTACAGGCTTGAATTAAATGTGGAAGGAAGAAAAGTAAATAATTGTGTATGGATTTTTCCAGGGAAGAAAATTTATATTAGGAAGTTGTTTATGTCAAAGACACATTGTTCTTAAGTGAATGATAATTCTTTATACCTTAATCAAAACAAGAGATTGTTTTTAATAAGTTGTCATGCCAAATATAGCCTAAGAGATCCTGACAGAAAGTAACAAATGATGCTTCCTCACATACACTTATGTGGAAATAGACTCCCAGATAGGTAGATACAATCATCTTCATAATCTAAAAGAGTGGAGCTCAGGGTCATTACATAGCTCTTGCTCTTAAAAGTCCTGGGCACATTTTGCACAAAATATTCTTTACTCATTGGGGTGACCTATAGTAGCATCTATAGAAATTAATATAATGTTCATCATCAAAATGGCTTTGTTTGTATAAGTGGTGGTGCATGCAACCCTTGGAACTATTTTGCTAAATCAGGGCCAAGGTACTTCCTCATGCAGCAAAGAAGCATGACAAGAGCTGTATCGGGCGCCAAGACTTCATGCTTCCTCTCTGCTTCATTATGTATATGAAATTGAAACTGGTAATGAAGCACAATACTGTGTAAAATCTCTGCTTCTTGTGAGTCGGATTAGGCAAACCATTGCTTTATATTTTCTCATTGCCTATTTTTTTTTCTTAAAAGTACCACTGATGTTACTCAGTTTAATTCAATAAGTGTTCATTTAAGGGTACCGATTTGCAGCACAAAATTAGATAATATGCAAATTCATAATAAATTAGTGAAATAATTACTTTTTCAAGGGACTTAAAATCCACTTGAATCATTTCAATTACAACTTCATAAATATCAGAACATCACTTGAAGAAGCCTCTGTGAGCTCATGACAATTTTACACACAGTAGGTTTTCAAGAATGGTTGACGGAGAGTGATTGAGTCATCGCTGAGGCTAAGTTAGAAAATTATTAAGTCTAGTTCATCTTCCTCTGCTTCTATCCTCTCTAACAATGCAATAAGAATAAAGCCAATTTGATAAGATGAAGTCCAATCTGACAGGTCAAGAATAAATACGTGTGAGAACTTTATCATTATTGTGCTGGGAGAAAATTGGAAAAACTGATTTAGACATCCTATTATCCTTTAATATGTAACACTTCAATTTTGAAAAATAGATTTTATTTTGTGAGGCTGCATACACAATCACTATAAATTTCTAGGTTGATAACAGCAAGGAGAACAAAATAAAAATGAACTGAGGATATTTCCATTTTCTAAAAGTACTGACAATAATCAGGGTTTAATGTCTCATTAAATTCCTGTAGATTAAAACAAAGTGACTTACATAATTAAGTGAGATTATTGATTGATATATGTAGCATAGTGATTCCTTAATGTATATAATAATTACTTTTTAAAGGTTTTTAGAACTATTCCAAATTTTATATCAATTTAGAGCTCTATTATTTTAATGTCTGCATTCTTTTTGTTCTAATTTCACTTGAAAAAACCCCCATGGTGAATTGAATCTCCACAGTTTGATGTTAGGATATTGAACACTTACTGTGTTTCAAGGTACACAGGCTTTATGATCACATCCATTATGTCATTTATGTCTTTCAGCAACCTGGTGAGGTCCGTATTTTATAGCCTTTGTTTAATATATGAGAAAATGAGAGTCAAGGAAAATTAGGTTCCTTGCCTTGTTAAAACATCCAGGACATAGGAAACTGGGAATCAGAACACCTGCCTGTGACACCAGTGCATGCTTTTAACAACAACCTTGATAGCTTCTCACTTTTACTTCCTCCCTTGTTTACTCAGTCTGTCCACCTGCAAAGGCTAGTTCATTTAAAACTCAGATCAAAGGTCATTTCCCATCAGAATGTTTCTCTGACTATTCCAGACACAGTGTAATGCATCATCCTATTGGAGACCTGTAAAGAACATTAAAAGGTTGTTTAATTTTAAGCTTTTCTATGGTTGAGAGAGTTATTTGATGGCAGAAAGTTCTTTAAGAACTGATAAGTACAGAATTCCTGTGCTGTGCAATTTACAAGTAGAATAAGAATAGCTAGACACTACTTAACAAAGAACTTTGAACACCTTTAACAATTTCGCGGGATTTGCAGGCATCAAAATGGATGTAACACAATGAATGTCCAGATAGATAGATTTGATTTCTGAAATTGCTCATTGTTCTGACTCTGCTGAGAATTCCCCAATTTATATATCGCTTTACTCTATTTGCTTCGCTTTCAATTTGCTGACTCTAATAGCAGTGCCACCTTTCCCTCCCTTCACCCAAGTCTCTGTCTCCCAGAGACAGCTGCTTTCCAAAGAACATGGTTTTCAGCATATTCTTTTCAGCGTATTTTTCTTTAATAACCCACAAAAAGCAACACACTGTAGTTGTAGTAACTGTATCTACCAGCAAAATGTCAAGATTGGATGTATAAACCAATTAATGAAATTAACCTGTTAGGCAACCTAAAGATATTAGGAAATCACTTTGCCCACCCTTGAAACGGAGTCATTGGGATGGTTTCCTGTGATGGGCAGCACTAAGCACCTTGGCGAGTATGCCTGGCTCTAAGATCAATTTAACACAGAAATTTTGGAACATGTTAAGTTGTATTAATACATAATGCTAACTAAAATAAAATTGAAATATGTTGTTTGTCCCTCTTATCCTGGGATAATACTCTTGTGATTGAGTCAGAAGGCAATGCATTGTCTTTGAAGTGTTGTATTTTCCTGATTCATGGTTATGTGGGTGCATACCCTGACATCTTTGGGACATTAGCTACGTGTGGTGCTGTTGTTGAATCCAAACTGAGTAATTAGAAGTCAGCAATGGGTAAAACCCAAAATTGACATAGGTCAATTTCTCAGATTATTCTGGGACCATTTTCTGCGAATGGCAGTATTTTGGTTGTTTATAAAGATTGTGGTTATGCTTACAAGTGAAAGCCTTTTTTTTTCCAATAATTAAAAAATGTTCGGCCGGGCGCAGTGGCTCAAGCTTGTAATCCCAGCACTTTGGGAGGCCGAGGCGGGTGGATCACGAGGTCAAGAGATCGAGACCATCCTGGTCAACATGGTGAAACCCCGTCTCTACTAAAAATACAAAAAATTAGCTGGGCATGGTGGCACGTGCCTGTAATCCCAGCTACTAAGGAGGCTGAGGCAGGAGAATTGCCTGAACCCAGGAGGCGGAGGTTGCGGTGAGCCGAGATCGCGCCATTGCACTCCAGCCTGGGTAACAAGAGCGAAACTCCGTCTCAGAAAAAAAAAAAAAAAAAAAAAAAATATTCGAGAGTTTTAGGTGTACAAATGATTTTGGTTATATGGATGAATTGCAGAGTGGTAAGGTCTGAAATTTTAGTGTACCATCGCCTGAGGAGTGTACATTGTACCTAATATGTAGGTTTTTTTTTTATCCTTCACCCTCTTTCCACTCTCTTCTGAGTTTCAAATGTCCATTATGCTGCTCTCTATGCTTTTGTGTACCCATAGCTTACTGCCACTTAATGTGTAAGAACATAGCGTGTTTCACTTTCCATTCCTGAGTTACTTCACTTAAAGTAGTGGCCTCCAGCTCCATCCAAGTTGCTGCAAAAGACATTATTTCATTCTTTTTTTAATAGCTGAGTCGTATTCCATGAGTAGTATTCTAATGTGGTATATACATACCACATTTTATTCTCTCATTGATTGATGGGCACTTAGGTTGGTTCTATATCTTTGCAATTGTGAATTGAGCGGCAATAAACACACGTATGCAGTTGCCTTTTTGATACAATGACTTCTTTTCCTTTGGGTAGAAACTCAGAGTAGAATTCCTGGATCAAATGGTAGATCTACTTTTTTAGAGAAATCTCCATAGAGCTTGTACTAATTTAAATTCCCACCAGGAGTACATAAATATTCCCTTTCCACCACATCTATGCTAATATCTATTGCTTTTTGACTTTTTAATAATGAATATTCTGGCATAAATAAGGTAGTATGTCATTGTGGTTTTAAATTGCATTTCCCTAATGATTAGTGATGTTAAGGATTTTTTCATTATTGGCCATTTGTTTTTCTTTTTTTGAGAAATGTCTGTTCACGCCATTCACTCCCTTTTTGGTGAGATTTCCTGTTTTTTGTTCATTGATTTGTTTGAGTGCCTTATAGGTTGTGGATGTTAGTCCTTTGTTGGATGCATAATTTGCAAATACTTTCTTGTGTTCTGTGCATTATCTGTTTACTCTTATTATTCCTTTGGCTGTGGGGAAGACTTTTACTTTAATTAGGTCCCATTTGTTTTTAGTTGTGTTTTTCTTTTGGGGTCTCAGTCATAAATTCTTCATGTAGGCCAATATTCAGAAGAGCTTTTCCTAGGTTTTCTCCTAGGATTTTTATAGTTGCATGTTTTATATTTAAAATAAATTTAATTAATCTTGGGTTGGTTTTTATATGGTGAGAGATAGGATCCAGCTTCATTCTTCCACATGTGGCTTTCCCAGTACCATTTACTGAACTGGTTGTCCTTTCTCCAATTTATGTTTTTGTTTGTTTTGTTGAAGATCAGTTAGTGGTCAGTATTTGCTTTTATTTCTGGGTTCTCTCTTATGTTTCATTGGTCTGTTTATCTACTTTTATACTAGTGTCATGCTTTCTTTGTTGTTACTACAGCTTGATAGTATATTTTGAAGTCAGATAATGTGATATCTCCAGATTTGCTCTGTTTACTTAGGATTGTTTTGGCTACTGAGGCTCTTTATTTTGTTCTATATGAATTTTAGGATTCTTTTTCTCTAACTCTGTGAAAAACGCTCTTGGCATTTTGATAGGAATAGTATTGAAATCTGTATATGGTCATTTTCATGATACTGATTCTTCCAATCTATAAGCTTGGAATATATTTCCATTTGGTTGTGTCATCTGTGATTCCTTTCAGCAGTATTTTGTAATTCTTCTTGTAGAGATTGTTCACATGTTCATAAAGTATATTCCCAGTTTTTTTTTTTTTTTTTCCAGCTATGGTGAAAGGGGTTGAATTCTTAATTTGATTCTCAGCTTGGTCATTATTGCTCTATAGCAGTGCTACTGATCTGTGTACACTGATTTTTTCATCTGAGATTTCATTGAATTCATTTATCAAATCTAGAAGTCTTTCGGAGAAGCCCTCAGGGGTTTCTTTTTCCTATTTTATATTATACTTTAATTTCTGGGGTACATGTGCAGTAAGTACAAGTTTGTTACATAGGTATACACATGTCTTGGTGGTTTGCTGCATCTATCCCCCCCATCATCTGCATTAGGTATTTCTCCTAATGTTATCCCTTCCCAATCCTCCCACCCCCTGTTATGCCTCCCCGCTGATAGGGCCCAGTATGTGATGTTCCCCTCCCTGTGTCCGTGGGTTCTCATCGTCCAACACCCACTTATGAGTGAGAACATGCAGTGTTTGGTTTTCTGTTCTTGTGTCAGTTTGCTAAGCATGATGGTTTCGGCTTCATCTATGTCTCTACAAAGGACATGAACTTATCCTTTTTATGGCTGCATAGTATTCCATGGTATATATGTGCCACATTTTCCTTATCCATTCTATCTTTGATGAATGTTTGGGTTGGTCCTAGGTCTTTTCTATTTTAAACAGTGCCAAAATAAACATACCTGGGCATGCGACTTTTTAATAGAATGTTTTATAATCCTTTGGGTATATACCTAGTAATGGGATTGCAGGGTCAAATGGTATTTCTATTTCTAGATCCTTGAGGAATCACCACACTGTCTTCCACAATGGTTGAACTAATTTACCCTCCCACGAACAGTGTAAAAGTGTTCCTATTTACACTGTTCCTATTTACCACATCCTCTTCAGCTTCTGCTGTCGTCTGATTTTTTAATGATAGCCATTCTAACTGGTGTGAGATGGTATCTCAATGTGGTTTGGATTTGCATTTATCTAATGACCAGTGATGAGGAGCTTTTTTTCATATGTTTGTTGGCTACATAAATGTCTTCCTTTGAAAAGTGTGTGTTCTTATCTTTTGCCCAATTTTTGATGGGGTTGTTTACTTTTCTCTTGTAAATTTGTTTAAGTTCTTTGTAGATCCTAGTTATTAGCCCTTTGTCAGTTGGGTAGATTGCAAAAATATTTTCCCATTCTGTTTGTTGCCAGTTCACTCTAATCATTGCTTCTTTTGCTGTGCAGAAGCTCTTAAGTTTAATTAGATCCCATTTGTCTATTTTTAGCTTTTGTTACCAATGCTTTTGGTGTTTTAGTCATGAAGTCCTTGCCTATACCTGTGTCCTGAATGGTATTACCTAAGTTTTCTTGTAGTGTTTTTCTGGTGTTCAGTCTTATGTTTAAATCGCTGATCCATCTGGAGTTAATTTTAGTGTAAGTTGTAAGGAAGGGATCCAGTTTCAGCTTTCTACACATGGCTAGCCTGTTTTCCCAACACCGTGTATTAAATAGGGAATCCTTCCCATTGCTTTTTTTTTTTTTTGGCAGGTTTGTCAAAGATCGGTTGGTTGTAGATGTGTGTTGTTGCGTCTGGGGCCTCTATTCTGTTCCATTGGTCTATGTCTCTGTTTTGGTACCAGTACCATACTGTTTTGACTACTATAGCCTTGTAGTAGTATAGTTTGAAGTCAGGTAGTGTGATGCCTCCAGCTTTGTTCTTTTTGCTTAGGATTGTCTTGGCTATGCGGGCTCTCTTTTGGTTCCATATGAAGTTTAAGGTGTTTTTTTTTTCCCCAATTCTGAGAAGAAAGTCAGTGGTAGTTTGATGGGGATAGCATTAAATATATAAATTACTTTTGGCAGTATGGCCATTTTCATGATACTGATTCTTCCTAACCATTAACATGGAATGTTTTTCCATCTGTTTGTGTCCTCCCTTATTTCCTTGAGCAGTGGTTTGTAGTTCTCCTTGAAGAGGTCCTTCACATCCTTTGTTAGTTGTGTTCCTAGGTGTTTTATTCTCTTTGTAGCAATTGTGAATGGGAGTTCACCCATGATTTGGCTCTCTATTAGTCTGTTATTGATGTATAGGAATGCTTGTGATGTCTGCACATTGATTTTGTATCCTTAGACTTTGCTGAAGTTACTTAACATCTTAAGCAAATTTTGGGCTCAGACGATGGAGTCTTCTAAATATACAACCATGTGGTCTACAAATAGAGACAACTTGGCTTCCTTTTTTCTTAATTGAATATCCTTTATTTCTTTTTCTTGTCTGATTGCCCTGGCCAGAACTTTCAATACTATGTTGAATAGGAGTGGTGAGAGAGGGCATCCTTGTCTTGTGCCAGCTTTCAAAGGGAATATTTCTAGTTTTTGCCCATTCTGTATGATATTGGCTGTGGGTTGTCATAAATAGCTTTTATTATTTTGAGATACATTCCATTGATATCTAGTTTATTAAGAGTTTTTAGCATAATGGACTGTAGAATTTTGTTGAAGGCCTTCTCTGCATCTATTAAGATGATCATGTATCATCTTAATAGATGATTGCTTCCCAGGAATTAAACCAGCTTGGTCATGATGGATAGGCTTTTTGATGTGCTGTTGGATTCAGTTTGCCAGTATTTTATTGAGGATTTTTGCATCAATGTTCATCATAGATATTGGCCTGAAATTTTCCTTTTTAATTGTGTCTCTGCCAGGTTTTGGTATCAGGATGATGTTGGTCTCATAAAATGAGTTAGGGAGGATTTCCTCATTTTGTATTATTTGGAATAGTTTCAGAAGGAATGGTACCAGTTCATCTTTATACCTCTGGTAGAATTCGGCTGTGAACCTGTCTGGTTCTGGACTTTTTTTGGTTGGTATGCTATTAATTGCTGCCTCAACTTCAGACCTTGTTATTGGTCTATTCAGGGACTCAACTTCTTCCTGGTTTAGTCTTGGGAGAGTGCAAGTGTCCAGGAATTTATCCATTTCTTCCAGATTTATTGGTGTATGTGCATAGAGTTGTTTGTAGTAATCTCTGATGGTAGTTTGTATTTCTGTGGAATCAGTGATGATATCCCCTTTATCATTTTTTATTCCACCTATTCAATTCTTCTCTCTTTTTTATTAGTCTGGCTAGCGGTCTGTCTGATTTGTTGATCTTTTCAAAAAACAAGCTCCTGGATTTGTTGACTTTTTTTGAAGGTTTTTTTGTGTGTCTATCTACTTCAATTCTGTTCTGATATTAGTTATTTCTTGTCTTCTGCTAGTTTTTGAATTTGTTTGATCTTGCTCCCTTTTAATCATGACATTAGGGTGTCAATTTTAGATCTTTCCTCACTTCTCATGTGGGCATTTAGTGCTATAAATTTCCCTCTAGACACTGCTTTAAATGTGTCTCAGAGATTCTGGTACATTGTGTATTCATTCTTATTGGTTTCAGAGAATATCTTTATTTCTGCATTTATTTCATTATTTATTCAGTAGTCATTCAGGAGCAGGTTGTTCAGTTTCCATGTAATCGTGTGGTTTTGAGTGAGTTTCTTAATCTTGAGTTCTAATTTGATTGCAGTGTGGTTTGAGAGACTGTTATGATTTCTGTTCTTTTGTATTTGCTGAGGAGTGTTTTACTTCCAATTATTTTATCAATTTTAGAGTTAGTGCAATGTGGTGATAAGAATGTATAATCTGTGGATCTGGGGTGGAGAGTTCTGTAAATGTTTATTAGGTCTGCTTGGTCCAGATCTGATTTCAGGTCCTGGATATCCTTGTTAATTTTCTGTCCATTAATTTGTCAGATATTGACAGTGGATTGTTAAAGTCTCCCACTATTATTGTGTGAGAATCTGTCTCTTTATTGGTCATTGAGAACTTGCTTTATGTATCTGGGTGCTCCTGTATTGGGTGCATGTGTATTTGGGATAGTTAGCTCTTCTTATTGCATTGATACCTTTACCATTATGTAATACCTTTTGTCTCTTTTGATCTTTGTTGGTCTGAAGTTTATTTTATCAGAGGCTAGGATTGCAACTTTTGCTTTTTTTGCTCTCCATTTGCTTGGTAATTTTTCCTCCATTCCTTTATTTTGAGCCTATATGTGTCTTTACACTTGAGATGGGTCTCCTGAATACAGCACACCATTGGGTCTTAACATGTTATCTGAGTTGCCAGTCTTTGTCTTTTGATTGGATCATTTAGCCCATTTACATGTAAGATTCATATTATTATGTGTGAATTTTATCCTGACATTTTGATGCTAGCTGGTGGTTTTGCCTTTTAGTTGATGCAGTTTCTCCTTAGTGTCAATGGGTCTTTACAATTTGGTATGGTTTGCAATGGCTGGTACTGGTTGTTCCTGTCCATGTTTAGTGCTTCCTTCAGGAGCTCTTTTAAGGTGGGTCTAGTGGTGATGAAATCTCTCAGCAGTTGCTTGTCCATAAAGGATTTTATTTATCCTTCAGTTATGAAGCTTAGTTTGGCTGGATATGAAATTCTGGGTTGAAAATTCTTTTCTTTAAGGATGTTGAATATTGGCCCCCACTGTCTTCTGGCTTGTAGGGTTTCTGCTGAGAGATCTGCTTTGAGTCTGATGGGCTTCCCTTTGTGGGTCACCCAATCTTTCTCTCTAGCTGTCCTTAATATTTTTTCCTTCATTTCAACCCTGGTGAATTATGTGCCTTGGTGTTGCTCTTCTCGAGGATTATCTTTGTGGTGTTCTCTGTATTTCCTGAATTTGAATGTTGGCCTGACTTGCTAGGTTGGGGAAGTTCTCCTGGGTAATATCCTGAAGAGTGTTTTCTAGCTTGGATTCTTTCTCTCCGTTACATTCAGGTACATCAATCAAACACAGATTTGGTCTTTCACATAATTCCATATTTCTTGGAGGCTTTCTTCATTTCTTTTCACTCTAATCTTGCTTTATCACTTTATTTTAATTGAGTTGATCTTCAATCTCTGATATCCTTTCTTCTGCTTGATCAAGTCAGCTATTGAAACTTATGTTTGCTTCAGGAAGTTCTTATGCTGTTTTTCAGCTCTATCAAGTTGTTTATATTCTTCTCTATGCTGGCTACTCTAGTTAGCATTTAGTCTAACCTTTTTTTGACATTCCTAGTTTCCTTGCATGAGTTAGAATATGCTCCTTTAGCTCAGAGAAGTTTGTTATTACCCATCTTCTCAAGCCTGCTTCTGTCAATTGGTCAAACTCATTCTCCATCCAGGTTTGTTCCCTTTCTGATTAGGAGATGTGATCTCTTGGGGGAGAAGAGGCATTCTGATTTTTGGTGATTTCAGACATTTTGCACTGGTTTCTTCCCATCTTCATTGATTTATCTACCTTTGGTCTTTGCAGTTGATGACTTTTGGATGGGGTGTCTGAGAGGATGTTCTTTGTGTTGATGTTGAAGCTATTTCTTTTTTAGTTTTCCTTCTAACAGTCAGGCCTCCCTGCTATAGGCCTGCTGGAGGTCCACTCCAGACCCTGCTTGCTTGGGAATCACCCATAGGGGCTGCAGAACAGTAACGAATGCTGCCTGTTCCTTCCTTCGGTAGCTTCATCCCAGAAGGGTACTCTCCAGATATCAGCCAGAGCTCTTCTGTATGAGGTGTCTTTTCAGATAAACAGGGGTCAGAGAACCACTTGAACAGGTAGTCTGTCCCTTATCAGAGCTGAAGTGCTGTGGTGGGAGATCCATTGCTCCCTTCAGAGCTGCTGGGCAGGAATGTTTAAGTCTGCTGAAGGTGGACCCACAACCATCCCTTTTCTAGTTATATAATCATATAATCAGCAAACAGAGAAGTTTGATTTCTTCATTTCCAATTTGGATGCTTTTTATTTTTATTTTTTTCCTCTTGTCTAACTGCTTTGACTAGGACTTCCAGTGATAGCATTTTGTACGGAGGTGTAACTGTTCCTAATGGACTTTCAGCCTTCCCAGCCAGAGACAATTACTACTAGAGATATATTCACACATATCTCAATGTCTCATCACTAATAACTTTCATTCCTCTTATTTCCTAGCTTGATATTATGACCTTTGAGGGAATCACCTTTTCTTTTAGATGATGATTTGAAGACAAAGGCAGAATGTGATGCCTCTAGGACTTGAGATCATCTTGAAACAACCAACACTGTGTGACATCCAGTATCTTACTGAGGATCTAAACTATACTTGAGCAATGTATTTTAAAACTTAGTCATCATTATTAGAAACTGAGAATGACTGTTTTTTTTTTTTTTAAATGGAGTTTCACTCTTACTGCCCAGGCTGGAGTGCAATGGCATGATCTCTGCTCACTGCAACATTCACCTCCAAGGTTCAAGCAATTTTTGTGCTTTAGCCTTCCGAGTAGCTGGGATTACAGGTGTGTGCCACCACGCCTGGCTAATTTTTATATTTTTAGCAGAGACGGGGTTTCATCATGTTGGCCAGAATGGTCTCGAACTCCTGACTTCGTGATCTGCCCAAATTGGCCTTTCAAAATGTTGGGATTTCAGGCGTGAGCCACCATGCCTGGCTGAAACTGAGAATGACTTTAAAAAACTTCTTAATTCTTTATAAAAGCATGACTCTGATTTCTTACTCCAAAATTGCTTAATCTAATAATTGGAGCCATTAACTTGCCCAGTTAGATACGTATATCAGTGTAGCTAAAAAGAAGACAGATCGGGTGAAATAAATGCATTTTATTAATATTATGCTTATTGAGTTATGCAATTATAGTAAATGACATGTCATTGTTGCTTAGATCTGGGAGAAATTCTCAGTTTCTTTGTTCAGATTGAGCTTCCTAAACCCAGGCTGAAATTTGCAGTTACTCAAAGTGGTGTTGTACCAAATTTCCTTTGATGATGTTTTCTTATGCAAAGCTCGATGCTTCCAGTTAGCATATTTTTTTTGTAAGAATAAAAATGTAGAATATTTTAAGCAAGTATGGCTTTTGAAACCAATCCTGTACAAATGGATTCTCACAAGTAGATATAAATGTATGTGGGAGTGTGAGTATAATATAGTGTCAAATCACATAACCGAATATATGGTTAAGAGAATCTTAAAAAATAAGAAAATATCAAAATCAATTTTTAAAAATTTGGGGTTATGTATTTCCTGGGGGTGCCATAACAGAGAAACACAGAGTGGCTTAGAACAACCGTTCTGAATGCTAGAAATCTGAAATGAAGGTGTTGGCAGGCTCTCCTCTCTCTGGAACCTGTATGGCATGGATCCTTTCTTGCATTTTTTCAGGGGCTGCTAGCCCTAGGGGTACCTTGGCTTGTGGCAGCATCACTCCAGCTTGCAGTGATTGTCCTTCTTTGTCTTTTCACACTGTGTTCTCCCCATGCATGTCTGTCTCTGTGTCCACGTTTCCCGTCTGTCTTTGTAAGGATATCAGTCATATTGGATTATGACCCACCATAATGACTTCATTTTAACTTATCTCTGTGAACACCCTATCTCCCTGTAAATTCACATGCTGGAGGACTGTGTATTTGCATATGGACAACACATTTTTTTAGGGGAGAACACAATTTAGCACATAATGGGATATAAGCATTTTTACTTTAATTTGGAAAAAATTTCAGGATTTCTCCTTAAAAGCCTATGCATTTTACCTTTTTTATGACACAAAGTATTATCAAATTCTATTGAAATGGTATTTCTGCCGTTTGTGAAATACTGGAATTTTGTCTGATAATAGCAAAAGATTTATTAGACCCGACTTTGCTTCATAGGCATGGTTTGAGGCAAAGTGTGACAGAATCATCTAATAATGATTTATTAGAATAAAATTCTAATAGTTGCTTTACATAAGTCCCTGTTTAAAGGAAGGTAAATAAATTACTTTTGCCAAAGAATTTTGCAGAACATAAATTGCTGTTGTCCATATTATGTAATTTTCAAATATTTTTATAAGCCAATGTTTTTCTTCCATTTTGGCTGTCTGCAGTCTTACGCACCTATGTTCGTGGATGATTGGAGATTCCAATAAAGCAAAAAGGCACATTTGATCTATCAAACCCTGTTTGTGGAAAAATTGCCTTTATCCTCTCCTTGCCAGAGAAGCATAGCACTGGGGAAGCTGTTCCATTGTTGCTTTGTAAGTACTAGCAAAGGATTGCATTGTCTAAGTATTAGCACTTCCTTATTGGGTATTTCAAAATAGCAACTTGACATTTTTATTGCAGTAAACTTAGCACGCAACTTTTATTGAGAAATAAATGAGGAAGATCTGTTTTAACATCTTCTGAGTCTATTCAAAATATTTATTTAGAGATGGGGGACTAGTCTGTCACTCAGGCTGGAATGCAGTGGTGCAATATGCTGCCTGGGTTCAAACAGTTCTCCTGCCTCAGCCTCCCTAGTCTTCTAATGAAAGATAATACTGCAATTTGGGATCCTGGGAAGCTCACCCTTTGATGCCATTTACTATGCAGTGTGTTTATTGGGGAGTTCCCTTGGGATCAGCATTCCAGGAAGATGGAAAAGGCAGCGGTATTGGGCAGAGAAAGCTACTGAACTGTGATATGGACCCAAGACAATCTTGGTTAACCCTATGGAAAGTTTTGGAGGTAGAATGACCCATCAGAATTGTCTTTAGTTGGGACAAAATCTCTAGGCCATTATAATCTCTCAAAGATCAATCACTGGGCATGAGGGACCCTGAGAAGAGGCACAGTCTTGGGGAGATAACCTTCCTTAGCTAAGGCAATCCGTGAAGGAGCTAGTGGCTGGCAGACATCTGCTCACTGTCTTCTCAATAACTGCCGCAGTGAGTTCTTACTTGCTGGGGCATCTGTGATGTGAGTAACATCACAGCGTGCACACAAAGATTCACAGGATAATTTTGAGATGTGTTTTCAACTATGTTTTTGCTGGCTATGCACTATTAATAGGAATTTATATAAGCTATGAAAAAAATTTGGAGTTGTACTTATTGCATAATAGCAAAAGAATCTGGTTTCTATTTTTGTTTTTACTTCCCATATTAATCTTCTTGGAACACCACATAACTGAATATTGCTTCACCTCCATGGTGACTTGTGTTCACTGAACGAGAGAATGTATATATGGGGTTATTTCTACTAAGAAAGGCTAACTCCTATAAATGATACCATCATCCTCATCTAATACATTTTTTAGAATGTGAA
>NW_022436961.1:19020923-19120889 GCF_009761245.1 Sapajus apella | reverse complement strand
TGTGTGTGTGTGTGTGTGTGTGTGTGTGTGTGTGTGTGTGTGTGTGTGTCTGTGTGTGTAAATGGGGACATGCATGTAGTGCCAAGGAAATGCTCCTTAGGACAGAATATGGAAGCCTGAGGATATCATCATGACGTTAAAAAGCATTTTGCATTTGTCTTTGCTAGCATTTCTCTTCCCACATTCTTAACACTGCTTCTGAACCCTCCTTGAAGCAAAAGATACCTTGGGCTCACAAAGTCCAAATCTATTTTACAGGATTTTCACCTCGAATATAAATAATATCCTTTTAAAAATTAAATATAGAATTAGTAAATATTCAGTTTTGTTGGCAGATTCTTATGAGTTGTGCTAAATAAGAGGCTGGAAGAGTACATTTGCTTTTCAGTAATAAGGGGAATGATTTTTAGAAAAAAATAAATATATTTGAACTTATGAATCAACACCCTTGATGTAAAAGTTTCAAAGAGAGAGCCAAGATTTAACTCTGCTGTCATTTATTATTTTCCCTGTCACATTTGTCTTAAAGCACACAAGAGAAAATCTGGTCACTCATAACTATGTGCTGCTAACTAATATACAGTGTCTGCTTGGTATTGATTTTCCTCTATTCTGAGGTTCAGCTAAATTAACTTTACAACATCTCCTAAAATATTACAAGGTTTTCCATTCCAATCTAGTTAGTGAAAATGCCTGTTTGGATTATTGAAATGGGTTTCTATCTGCTTTCCCTACCTCTCCTCAAAATCAGAAACAGTCAGTTTAATTTTGTAAATATGCAGCTGTATTTGAATCACATCCCTCCTCCAAAATCTCTGCACACCTCAGTGCATACAAAATGAAGTCAAACTTTTTCATCTTAAATTCAAAGTCATTCATAAGATTGTTTCAGTCCATATATATGCTCATACTTTACACTACTCTAAATGATGGTCCCATTGTATCACAGTCTTTTAATTTTCAGCCTGCATGAGCCCAATCAGTTTAAGCATAATTGAACTCCAAGAGCTTAAATTAGAAGTTCATGTGATGATGTAGACCCTCCTTCCCTCTGTCATGTTGACAAGTAAGTTAATTGAATCACCTTTTAATACTTTTCTTAACTTTAGTGTTCTGAAATTTTAACAAATAATTACTTTTAGTTATCTGAGTTATGCATTTACTTTCCTCCTTTCCTTTCCTTTTTTTCTTTTTTTTTACACACACATTTTTTTTTTCTGCGAACTTCTTTTAAAAAATTTTTTAGTTTAGGTTCAAGGGTACTTTTGAAGATTTATACATACGTAAGCTCATGTCATGGGGTTTGTTGTACAGTTTATTTTATCACCTAGTTATTAAGCCCAGTACCCAATAGTTACCTTTTCTGCTCCTCTCCCTCCTCCCTCACTTCACCCTCAAGTAGACCTCACTATCTGTTGTTTCCTTCTTTGTGCTCCTAAGTTCTAATCATTTACCTCCCACTTATAAGTGAGAACATGTATTTGGTTTTTTGTTCCTGCATTCGTTTGCTAGGAGTAATAGCATCCAGCTCCATCCATGTTCCCACAAAAGACATAATCTTGCATTCTTTTTTATGACTACATAGTATTCCATGTTATATATGTATTTTATTTTCTTTATCCATTATATCCTTGATTCCATGTCACTGATTTTGTGTCCTGAGACTTTGCTGAAGTTGTTTATCGGCTGAAGGAGCTTTGGGGCCGAAATGACGGGATTTTCTAGATACAGAATCATGTTGTCTGAAGAGATAGTATGACTTCCTTTCTTTCTATTTGGATGGCCTTCTTTTCTTTCTCTTGCCCAATTGCTCTGGCTAGGACTTCTAATACTATGTTGAATTGGAGTGGTGAGAGAAGGCATCCTTGTCTTGTGCAGGTTTTCAAGGGGAGTGCCACTAGCTTTTGCACATTCAGTACAATGTTGGAACTTGTTTCATGTTTGCAATTTCATCCAAGTAATATACAGGACAATACTGAACAGTGTATTCTAAGATGGAATGGACTTGTAAATATCATGGTCACAGCATTACTGTATGAGTTCAATATAGTTTTTTTTCCCCATTTATTGCATTTTCGGTTTTGGGGTACATGTGAAGAACATGCAAGATTGTTGCATAGGTACACACGTGGCAGTGTGATTTGCTGCCTTCCTCCCCATCACCTACATCTGGCATCTCTCTCGTTGTTATCTCTCCCCAGCTCCCCACCCCCCCCGTCCCTCCCCTATCTCCCCCCAACTGACTCCAGTGTGTAGGGCTCCCCTCCCTGTGTCCATGTGTTCTAATTGTTCAACACCCGCCTGTGAGTGAGAACATGAGGAGTTTTTAATGTTCTATAAATTATTTTGCTTACTTTAAAAAGTGACACATCATCTTTCTGAATTGATACTCAAATAAACAGACACACATTTATTCCACGATTTACTTTTCAGTGTTTTACATAAATCTTACTCAGTATGGAAGTCTGTCAGTAATCATTATATTTCACCATTCTTTTATTTGAGCAGATCATTTGATCTTTGTGCATAAGTATAATCTTCTAGTCCATTAGTGTTAAAAATTCTGTTTTTTAGCCTCCTTTATATGCAAAAATCTGCTTAGTGTCTTAGACAAGTAAATTGATAATTAATGTTTTTTGATAAAATTTCCAAAAATGTACATTGTAAACAAATGTAAATAATGTAATGAAATTATTTTTAAGTAATTATGTCAGAAATATAAGACTAATTATAATTTTGAGGAATACGTTAAAAATGTGACAGAAAAAATAGTTGAACATTGAAAACTGTAAAACTTTCCTCAGGCAAAGAAAGCCCAGGAAGAAAGTTTAGGATACAATCTATAAGTATCCTTGCAGGAAAGAAAAAATAATCTACAAAAGAGACAAAAATTAAGCTGGCTGCAGACTTCTTAACAGCTCTGTCACAAGACAGTGGAGAAATATATGAAAAGTTTTAAAGGAAAAATTGCCATCTTTCTTGTATAAAGGTGTTTCTTTCAGGAGCTCTTACAGGGCAGGTCTGGTGGTGATGAAATCTCTCAGTAATTGCTTGTCCATAAAGAATTTTATTTCTCCTTCACTTATGAAGCTTAGTTCGGCTGGATATGAAATTCTGGGTTGAAAGTTCTTTTCTTTAACGATATTGAATATCGGCCCCCACTCTCATCTCACTTGTAGGGTTTCTCCCGAGAGATCTGCTGTGAGTCTGATTGGCTTCCCTCTGTGGGTAACCTGACCTTTCTCTCTGGCTGCCCTTAGCATTTTTTCCTTCATTTCAACCTTGGTGAATCTGACGATTATGTGCCTTGGGGTTGCTCTTCTTGAGGAATATCTTTGTGGAGTTATCTGTATTTCTTGACTTTGAATGTTGGACTACCTTGCTAGGTTTGGGAAGTTCTCCTGCATAATATCCTGGAGTGTGCTTTCTAGCTTGGATTCATTCTCCCCATCATATTCAGGTACACTGATCAAGCATAGATTAGGTCTTTTCGCATAATCCCATATTTCATGGAGGCTTTGTTCATTTCTTTTCACTCTTTTTTCTCTTGTCTTGCCTTCTTTTTTTATTTAATTGAGTTGATCTTCAATCTGTGATATCCTTTCTTCTGCTTGATCGATTCGGCTATTAAAACGTGTGTTTGCTTCACAGAGTTCTCATGCTGTGTTTTTCAACTCCATCAAGTCGTTTATGTTCTTCTCTAAGCTGGCTATTCCAGTTAGCATTGTGTCGAACATTTTTTCAAGGTTTTTGGTTTCTTTGCATTGAATTAGAACATGTTCCTTTAGCTCAGAAACTTGGTTATTATCCACCTGCTGAAGCCTGTTTCTGTCAATTCGTTGCACTCTTTCTCAGTTGTGTTGTGTTCTCATGTTGTTGAGGAGTTGTGATCGCTTGAAGGAGAAGAAGTATGCTGGTCTTTGATGGTTTCAACTTTTTTGTGCTGTTTTTTTCCCATCTTCATGGACTTACCTGGCTGTGGTCTCAGGGAGCTGCTTGATGAGGTGCTACTGGGTTTCTAGGGACTCCTTCAGGTTACTAGGGAAGCTTCATGTGTCTTTTTTGTTTACACTGGGAGATTAGACTTGCCTCTTCTGCTGACCTGGCGGTGCTGCTGGGTGGTCAAGAAAACAGTCCCATTGCTATGTAGGCTTCCTGTGTTTTTTGTTAAAACGTGTACCCTAGTCCCACCCCTTAATGGTGGGTTGTGCCATTCCTCCACTGGGCTGGATTATTCGGGTTTCAGCTCAGACTGTGGTACTGGTTGCACAACCCACTGGAGTCAGAGTTTCAGCCCTCTGGGGTTTGTGGGGGAGGGGAGGGACCTGCCCAGCTGCACCCGGGCCATCTCCCCCTTTCAGCTGCCTCTCTCTCCAGTCATGGGGTAGGGGCCTGCCCAGCTGCTCCATCAGTCCTCCTGCTAACAGCTCCCTCTCTCTCTGGGCAGGAGTAGGGGGTGATAGCTGGGTCTGCAGGCTCTCCTGGCTGACTTTTGGGCTTATGTGTCTGTTTAGGTCTGTGTGCCAATCTGGGGCACCGTCCTGGATTATTATTCAACTCCACGCTTGTAATTCCCAGTGCTTGACTGGCAAAGATCCCTTGTTTTGTGTATTGCTGGGGCTTTGGGGGAAGCACTGTATCTGGACTGGAGTGCCAGAGGGGGAGCCTCTGACTTGCTGGTCAGATGCACTTTCTGGATGAAGCAGCACCCCTCCCCACCATGGTCTGCCCTGCCTGGGCTTTGCTCACCATTAGACCAGAACCATTGAAATGCACCTTGTACCTTGGATGGAGCTAGGAGATCTCTGGATTTCTGTGTCTCTCTCGCTGGGTGTTGTGCACCAGAGTTGTATCTATTCTGCCATCTTGGAGAGTCTTGAAAGCAAAATATTAACATTAAAGATGAGTAAAAATATAACCCATGACAATAAAGCAAAATAA
This sequence comes from Sapajus apella, assembly GCF_009761245.1. NCBI lineage: Eukaryota > Metazoa > Chordata > Mammalia > Primates > Cebidae > Sapajus > Sapajus apella. The sequence continues at coordinate 19,115,948 of NW_022436961.1, read as the reverse complement.
ATTTAAAGAATGATTTCTCTTTGAAAGAAAAGCAGATGATGAGGCAATGTTCTAACCAGAGATTGCTGCAACAGGGCTCACCTCAGGCATGGAGGGGCCGTGATAGGAAACCAGCCAAGTAGCCATCATAACCCAAAGACATGTGGGAGAACTTCGCCTTGGATGCACAAGCAGGGATCACTGAACGTCTGACAAAGGCCAATATGATGACAGCCAATAGACTCTGCAATTGGGAGAAACCCTCATGGAAGAAATAGAGATAATAGTGGACAGTAAAGCAAGTATATTTAATACCCTAGTAGAGGCAAGGGGTGAATCGGATTTATTATCAAACAAGAACACATTTTAGTGCCATGATGTGCAGAAATTAGTGGTAAAATATAGGAAATTTAGAAATATAAAATCTAAGTTTTGAAATTAAATTACATATTAAGACAGGCTAAATAAATGAGCTAGTATTAAATTAAGACAAAACAAACTAGGTGAGAGATGTTCCTGAAGATAGAACAATGGGAGGTACAGAGGAAACAAGTGTGAAAAAAAGTTAAAATGTATTAAATACACACACCACACACACACACACACACACCTCAGTATGTTTTAAAAAAGTTCCAGAAAGAAACAATACATAGAAGCTGCTGCCGTGGATATGATAATAAATGGTAGCAAAACACAATACCAAAAAATAATGGAGGAGAGCAGAGTACACAGAACATGCCATACACCTGTCAAGAAGAAAAAAATTTTGTAGTGGAGGCATCTCATTCCATGCAAAGACATGTCCTTAGAAAAGGCATTAATAAAAATACAATCTTTCCTAAGTTAAAATGGCTTTCATCCAAAAGACAAGCAATAATAAATGCTGGCAAGCATGTGGAGTAAAGGGAACCCTTATAAACTGTTGGTTGGAATGGAAATTAGTACAAGGAGTATGCAGAACACTTTGGAGGTTCCTCAGCAAATTAAAAGTAGAGCTGTCATATGATCCGGTAACCCCACTGCTGGGCATATACTGAAAAGAAAGGAAATCAGTAGGATATCACAAGGATATCAAAAACTCCCATGTTTGTTGCAGCGCTATTCACAATAGCCAAGATGTGGAAGTAATCTAAATGTTATCAACAGATGAATGGGAAAGTAAATGTGGTACATATACACAATAAAGTACTACTCAGCCATTAAAAAAAAATGAGGTCCTTTCATTCGCAACAATGTGGATGGAACTAGACATTATTAGGTTGAGTTAAGCCAGCTATGGAAAGACAAACATTGCATGTTCTTATTTATTTGTGGGATCTAAAAATCAAAACAATTGAACTTAACGGACGTAGAGAGTAGAAGGATGGTTACCAGAGGCTGGCAAGAGTAGTGAGGGAGTGGAAGGGAGTTAGAGATAGGTAGTGGGTAAAAAAAATAGAAAAATGAATAAGATTTACTATTTGATAGCACAACAGGATGACTACAGTCAATAGTCATTTAATTCTACATTTAAAAATAACTAAAAGAGTGTAATAGAACTGTTTGTAACACAAGAATAAATGCTTAAGGGGTTGGATACCTCATTCTTCACGATGTGATTATTACACATTGCATGCCTGTATCAAAACATTTTATGTACCCCATAAATAAGTGTAGTAGGTACCCACAGAAATTTAAAAAAATACAAATTCACATTTAAGAGGTGAGGAAGCAAGCTGATAAAACCCGAGTTTAATACGGAAAAATAAATTTCTGAGGTAAGAAACCATGAGACCACAATAAACATCATTGAATATCAAGTAAGCATGATAAAAATGCTTGGGATAGAGAGAGGCAGTAGACATGTAATTAACATAATTACAAAGAAGATGTTAGATACAAACAGCGGAAAGAATATATCTGCCATAAAAAGCAAATATTTATTTCTAAACTAGGGAATCTAACAAATGGAACAAAAATTATTGTCTGTATATTAGAGACAAAAACACTATTTAAATTAAGAGCTTTCTCTGCAGACTGAAAGATAAATTGGAAGAACAATATATATATAGGACACTATAATAAAATTTGATACTAAGATACATCTGGCTTATTAGTGATATGCAGGGATAAAGAAAGAATTCTGCAAGTAACCAATCAGAAATAAAACAAGTCATACACAAAAGGAAAAAGTCAAAACTACATGATTTTTCCATAGTATCTTTCAGTGTTATGAATAATCATGTAATATCTAGACATTCTGAGGAAAAGAAATTATTACCTAAATCTATTACACAGAACAGTTGACACTTGAACAACATGGGGTTTGGGGGTGCCAATTCTCTAATCAGTAAAAAACCGACATAGAACTTTTGACTCACCAGACACTTAACTACTAGAAGTTGACCAGAAGCCTTACTGATAACATCAACAGTCAATTTACACATATTTTGCATGTTAAATGTATTTTATACTGTATTCTTACAATAAAGTAAGCTAGAGAAAAACAATGATATTAAGCAAATCATCAGGAAAATAAAATACATTTAAGTGAAAATAGATTGTCATAAAGGTCTTCACCCTCATCGTCTTCACACAGAGCTGACTGAGGAGGAGGGGGAAGAAGAGATGTTTTGCTGTCTCTGGGGTGGCATAAGTTGAAAAAAATCCATATAAAAGTCTAAAGTGCAATTTGTATTCAAGTTCAAAGGCAGTAAGCATACAGTCTCAAAATTCCTTCATCTCCTGCTCCCTTCTTCCTTTCTTTTCTTGCCCTTTTCTTTCACAATGTTTCTACATACCTCCTGTGTTCTGTGTAACTAAAGATGAAGTGGTGAACAAAATAAAGGTCTGCTCTGCTGAAAAAATCATTTGTGTGAGACAATAAACAAATGGTAAATAATATAATTTCATACAATTTTAAGTGTTGAATTTCATAGAGCATTAAGTGTTATGAAAAAAAAAATGGAGCCAATCATAGGACCAAGAACGATGACTGGTGTCTTTTTTTTTTTTTTTTTTTTTTTCCTTTTTTTTTCTGAGATGGAGTCTTGCTCTGTGGCTCAGGCTAGAGTGCAGTGGCACAACTTTGGCTCACTGCAACCTCCACCTCCTGGGTCCTGGTTCAAGTAATTCTCCTGCCTTAGCCTCCCGAGTAGCTGGGATTATAGGCATGAGCCACCATGCCCAGCTAATTTTTGTATTTTTAATAGAGATGGAGTTTCACTATGTTGGCCAGGCTGGTCTTGAACTCATGACCTTGTGAACTGCCCACCTCAGCCTCCCAGAGTGCTGGGATTATAGACATAAGCCACTGCGCTCGGCCAACTGGTGACTCTTTTTGAATGTTTGGAGGAGACCTCCTTGGAGAGATGGCATATGAAAAACCCAAGCATTTAGCAGCCTTATGCAGATATGGTAAGACTGAATTCCAGGCAGAATGAACAACAAATATAATGTCCCATTGAAGGATAGAAGCTTGGCCATTCAAAATAGATTGGAAGTGTGGAAGGAGATGATTGGTATAAGGTAAAAATGGGAGAGGAAGGCAGGAGCCATATCGTCTCTGTGTAACTGTGGGGCAAGTGAGGCACCTGTTTCCTCCTCTGTTGATGGTAGTAGGGGAGTCTGTTCTATGGAGAACAGCAAATAGCCAAATAATGCTTCCACCAGGAACTGCAATCCCAGGACATCCAACTTGCTCCATGGTTCAGGGTATCCAAGAAAGACACAGCCTGCAGGCATGGGGTGAAGCAATGCTTTGCTCACATACAGAGAGGCAGGGCCAGATCAGCTTCTGTAGTGGCTATAGGTCTCCCATGGCCAGAAGATGCTCATTCTACAGCCTACCTATCCTCTTGTGTTGCAGGAGAAGGGGTTCATAGTTTTTGTGTACTAGTGGAGTTGGTGAGGTACCATATGACATGTACGCTTAAGCAGAATGAAGGAACACATACTGAAATCAGCAGAAAGGGTGACATTCCCACACATGGCTGTAAGGCCAGCACATACTGTGAGTGCTCTTTCTGTCTTGTTAAGAAAATGTCTCCATCCCCAGGACCATTCTTGTGCAGCCCAGCATTATCAAAAGACCATGCATGTGACTGCCTTTTCCAACATGAGAGATTTTCTAGGACATGGTAAAACAGTTTTATTTAATTTTACATGTAACAAGTAGTTACTGGATGTGTTTGAGCTGAAGAACATGGTGTTTTCTTTAATATTTTAGGTAGAAAATTCCTCCAGATTATTTAAATATGTAAATAATATTTTAGTAAGCTGGTGACACAGTTAAGTGGCTGGATTTCTAATGTCCAAAAAAAGGCTTATTAAATGAATTAATGAACCTGAAAGATCTTTATGGGGAAATCATGATATTTCAATGAGAGACATCAAAATATGCTTGCCTAACATTGCTATTTCCTAAATTTGTGCCATCACATTACACGAACCACTAACCCTCTTGTCAAAATCACCTCCCGTTTCTATCACTCCTTAAGATTTCAGAACCAGGCCTACTCTCTTTTACGACATTTTTATTTATTGATGACTCTTCTAATAATTTGACTTCTCATTTGGTCTTCTCTCCTCATATCCACTTACTGACTTTAATTACTCAGCCCTGTGACGCTCTAAAACTTGTCGTGACAAAGAAATTCACCATCTCTATAATCACAATTTCAAGGATTTCAATCTCCAGCTATTACATCTTACTCCTCAATTCAATTCCCCTAGTTCACTGACTGCAGGAATTTTTTTACACTGCTAGATGTAATTTCCATTGATTCTATCTTCTTATCACTGTCTCTCATTGCTTCATATCCCTAATTTCATCCCTGTTACTTTAAATTACTCAAATAATCATTTAATAACTCCCATTCCACATTCACTCAACTCTTCTGCTTCCATCATAGTCTCCTAGTGAAATACTAATTCTAATATATTTCTCCATTTACTCTGTTCCTGCTCAGTCACTGACCTTGATTAGAAATAAACATATACGCATGAGAATTGAACTGACTTTAAATACCGAGTGAGCTAAGAGTCTTACAAACACACTTCTCTGTTACTGATTTAGAGGATTATTTCACATCTTCCCTTCACTCCTTTCAATGCATCCCTCTCAACTTACAACCTTACTTCCTATTTACTGACAGAGACAGAAATAATTAGAAGAAAAATTTTGTAAGTTCCCATTACCACATATACCACCACCATAGAATTGCTGTAATTCTTAACCTGTTATTACAAATAAGCTCTCACAGCGGCTACTTAGGGCTAATTGCTCCAGTTGGACACTAAGTGAATCCCCTATCTCACAGATGCAGCTATTTCCTGCTCTACCAACCATGACATCCATTCTCCTATACAGGATTGTTCTTAATATGCAAATATGCTTGACTCTCACTTATAACACCCTCTCTTATTTGAGTAGGTGAAGTAGATTATAACAAGCAAAGACTACCATTGACAATAAGTAGAAAATCTAGCAAAACCTACAAAAATATCAAATCCTGTCTTCAGAGAATCACAGAAGAAATGGAGACCAAGATTGTAAACATGAGCAAGTCCTTAAGAAATGAGACAAGAATCTGATGCTGTTTTTCTTCTGGGGTTTCTGTCAGTTCTGGGTATTTTTCATGGGCTCAGCATTTGGATTTAGCTGATGCAAAAGATTGCTACGTGGAGTTTCTAGTGGGCACAAAGACATGAAAGAGCAAAATGACACAACTATGGGCCTCAAGCGGAGGCAGCTTGTCCCTCAAGATTTGTGCTAAGTTCTAAAGCTGTGTGGGGTTAGCAGCTAATGAGTTAAGATAAAATCATTCTCAAAAGCAGAGCAAAATTTCTCAGCCTGGTAGAGATTAGGAGACAAAGCACCTCTGAGGGAGAAACCCTGGGAATACGGCAAGTAAAAGACAAAAGTGTTGGAGGTGGCCATGACTTGATGCTGCCTACAAACCCTGTCATCAAGTAAAACTTGTAGACTAGGGGAAAATGGAAACGTTTATACTATTTGTAAGACACATTTTACAAATAAGGACACAAAACAATAGAAAATAATTGTAAAAGGAGAAGATATGTCACGAAACACTAATGACTAGAAAAGTTGTCACTATACTAACCAACAGACAAAACAAACTTTAAGGCAGGCTGTGTTTATAGAGAAAAAGAGACGTATCTTAAGAGTTAGTTCAAAAGAAAGATAGTACAATTTAAAATCTTCATGTCCCCCAAAATATAATTTCAAATGATATAAATAAAAATTATATAGAACTATAAAAGGAAATCATGGGGGAAGTTTTGATAATAAAAATGGAAAAGCTATAGAAAGTCTGATCCATGCCCATGAGAATGATGACCTAACTGAGAAATCTGGAATATTATAACCACCAATGAAATAACTACAAATCCCTTCAAATACTTATGGAACATAGGTGGTGAAAGTGATTATCCACCCTAAAGAAATCTCATAAGTCTCCAAAGAACTGAAATGATGATCATATTCTCTAAAAATAGAATTCAGAAATCCATTCAAAAACAATAAATTTAGCAAATGCCCACTGCCTAAAATTAATATACTTCTAAATAATTCCTGACTCAAAAATGTCAGTGGAAAATTAGAAAATAGTTTCAACTTAATAATTATAAAAATATTACATAACTAAACTTGTGAGATGCAGCAAAAGCAGTATTTAGATGGAATTTTATAACCAGAAGTAAATGTGTCAGAATGGAAGGCTGAAATCAAGTGAACTGATTCAATCTCATACAGTTAGAAAACTAAATAGTATATGCAATCAATAAAAGAAAGGGATTAGTAAAGATAAAAACAGGAGTGAATTTTAAAAACTAATACCATTTATAACAAAGAATATTAAGAAAGCAGAAACAATGACGTTACAAAAAATTAACATCAATTTATAGTAATTCATTCAGGCTTATCAAAGAAAAAACTCATTACTAATGGAAGAAATTAAGTGAAATATCAAAGGAGATCCTGCATACAGTGAAAAGTAATGAGAGAGGGATTCTGCTTTCACTTGGTGGATACAGTTCACTATTGGAACATCCATCCTTATTCAACATAGACAATATTTGATAGACAACTGCACTTCCTCACAAGGTGCTAACAATAACATACAATTTCAATTGTGTTAATTATTGCATATTTCTGAAGTAGGAAGAATAAATTTACATAAATATGCTGTAATGACCAATTTAAAACGCTGATACTAATTTATTGTAATTGATTTAATGGCACAAATAAGCAGTTATATAAACTGAAATATGTATATAATGTTATGAAGCCAAAGCCAAGGATTTATGCACCTTGATAATAGATCATGTAATTTTGAAACAAAGGAACAGAATAATACCTTTTTTTCCCCACAAAAATACTCTGTGCTTAAAGTGTAAAACAGGAATAAAGATGATGATATAGTTCTGATGATGTTGGAAACATTCTATTGATTCATCGTTGATAGTCTAACAGAATGTGTTCTTCAAACATACAGTAAAATGACAAGCATATAAGATCCTCAAAACTCCTTGTGAATGATCAGCTACATGTTGGTAAAGCTGGCTGTGTTCAATTCCACTAAGTCATTCATTTCTATTCAAATTTAATCTATTGCCATCTTAATTTTATAAAATAAGGTGCTAATGTGTTATCTTAACGATGCAGTCTCTCGGTTTGCTTTGGTATATTTCTTTCTCTCACTTTTGAAGTTGTTCTGTAATACTTGTAATTTACATCAACTTATAATGGTAACTGTGCTTCACAATGTACTAGATCCTGGAGACAAACTAGTGCAGAAGGCAACCATCCCAGTCCTCACAGGACTTTCAGAAAGCTCTCGGTCTAGAATGTGATGTATTTAGGGTTTGTCAGAGGGTTCTTCCTAATACAGTAAGGGAGCTGTTATCTTAAAAAGCAGAACATGGAGGTTAGAAGACCTGAGTTCTAATCCTTCTCCTCCTCCTTAAAGATTATGTGATTATGAAAGATTCCTGTTTCCAACTGTTCTTTTCTTATTGGAAGGACAAAATTAGGAGTTCTCACACTGACTTCAGCAGAGCTCTGCATGTCCTGTGGCTGCGCCTCCATGGCCAGTCAAAGGCCCTATTGAGCACTGCTCCAGCCCAGTGTTGTCTCCATGGAGCTTACAGCCTAACAGCAAGCACAGGTATCTGCAAATAAATGCCAAGAGTTAAGATCCAGAAACAGACATGGAAGAGAAAATAACATCTAGGCGGCAGTTGAAACTTTACATGAAAATTAATTATAAGTTAAAAAATTTGCTGAATTTTTGCCAAGATATTAAAAGAATCTCAGATTACATGTTTGAAAATTATACTTATTTTTTCAAAATTTTAGATTTTAAATATTGATTTATTACTGTTATGATTGATGTTATGTGTCAGTTTGGGCTAAGGGATGCCTAGATAGCTGGTAAAACATTATTCCTGGACGTGTCTGTGAGAGTGTTCCTGGAAAAAATTAGCATCTGAATCAGTAGACTGAGTAAAGAAGATTCACTCTCACCTACTTGGGTGGGCATTATCTGTTGGGTAGAACAAAACTTGGGTAGAACAAAAGAGCAGAGGAAGGGCAAATTCTTTCTCTTTTTGAGCTGGTATGTACATCTTCTGACCTTGAATTTTGGAGCTCCTGGTTCTTGGACCTTTAAACTCTGAAACTTACCATCCCCAACCCTACTCAGCTCTCAGGATATTTGATTTAAACTAAATTACACCACTGTTCTCCTTGTTCTTTAGCTTATGGACTGCAAATGCTGGGTCTTCTCAGACTCTGTAATTGTGTGAGCCAATTCCCATAATAAATTTATATATATATATATATATATATATATATATGTAATTTAATACATTTCTATGTGAACATATATGTAATGTAATACATTTTATATATGTACATATAAATATAAATTTGTATATATGTACACATGTACATTATATATAATACATATATATTGTATATGCATAAATATATATGCACAATGTAATTTATGTATATGTATATATGTACATACATGTATATGTAAATATATATGTACATATATATTTATAAATAATGCATATATACAGATATATCCAACAATGTGGTTTGACTTACAAGTTTTCAACTTGATGATGTTATGAATGTGATACTCATTCTGTAGAAACCGTACTTTTAATTTTGAATTTTGATCTTTTCAATACTAGTGATAGCTGTATTAAATACATTTTTGTCTTACAATATTTTCAACTTACAATGCTCATAAGTTGAGGAGAATCTATATAAATAAAATTTGATATGCATATATATGTATACATACACACAACATTGATTCTGTTTCTCTGTTTAAGTCAAACTAATAAAATAATCAGTTTCTATTGCTTCCTGAAACGTGAGAATACTTAACAAACAGATGTGAATCGTTCACTCCAGACAAATGCCCCAGCATCACACATAATGTGAGATAATGAACAGACTTTGCAGAATAATGGGAAAACTTAAAAGCCAAAGTTGGCAAAAGAAGATTCGTTTTCCTTCTTATCACCCAATAAAGCACACTGCTTGATTGGGAAATCTGATGGATTTAGGTTTTTTTTTTTTCTGTATTCCAGCAGAAGAAATCCAATCCTGTGTCATTCCTTCTTAGCAAGTAAGCGTGAGAGGACATTGTAATGAAGGCATAAGTTTAGCACAGGAAGTCCTGATATGACTGTGGGCTATTTACAGAACTTTTCTGAGCACTCGAAATGTTCCACATCTGAGGACCATGGTGCTTGTGGGAAGTTATTGACTCTCCTGTTGGACAACAGCAGCCACCTGACACAATGACCACCTTAACTGAAATGAATGAAGACAAAAATTCTCATGAAAAAGATTGTTGTATATTTGTTAATGAAAATTTATAGCCATGGAAATTTAAAATTACTTACATTTACATGTAAAATTATTTACAAGGGAGTTTGGAGATTAAATTTTCTTCTAAATAAAACATTAATTTTACATATGAAGTGTGAAATTCAGGAGTAGTAACTTCTCAAGATCACACAGCTAGTTAGGATAAAGACCAGGTAAGACCCTGTGATAAATTCTTCCAACATGACACATGCCATAATGCCTCTTGAATATTTTGTGCTTTCTTTTCAATACTTTCTTCCTATATAATATTTCTCTATATTATAATGAAAGAATAGTAAATATTCAATGGGGAGCATATGCATAAGCATTTACATAACTGTTGAAAAATACATAGAATCATAAAAACTCTTTCCTTTCATCTGCCTTAAAAACATTACCGGAAACACTATAGATATATTTAGACCCAGCTAATGCTGAAAGTTTGTGTTTTTGGAGCTGTTTTAGAAAGTATAATCAGATTTTGGAAGATCAGTTGTGTAGCTAAAGTGTAATTCCTTTGATAATTCAGACGTGATCACATCCTTGTCGTGCTTAGTTCCTGCAGTGTCTCTCTCTCCCTGATTCTCCCCAAACCAAAGAGCAGGTGCTCCTGGAGGTCTAAGGATGTGGAAAACCTTTGCCCAGAACAGGTACAAAATTTCTTCCTATATTATTTTAATTTTAAAAAACCCCTGACACTCACTTTTCATCCCATGTATAATATTTGCTTTTTAAATAAAATTTAAAAAGCAATTTTAAATTCTTTTTAAATAAAAAGAATTTAATTTTCAAGAAAACTGACATTTACAAATTTAGTTTGATACATTTTTCCCTGTCTTCAAGTCCTGATTTGAGAAGGTTTAGCACAAAATTACATTGCCCTTTGTAATTTTTTTTCCTGCATGTTTCTACCATCTCTCAGTCTTCCTCTATTATTCCTATTCCGAATTCACAGCATGATTTATGCATTTCTACATGCGACTTCTTGAATGTGACATTATACTTCCAACCCTATTGGCATTATATTTTCTATGCCTGGAATGCTTTGGAAACAACCTCTGTCTCCTGATTGTCAATAGTATTCTTTACTATACAAATTCTTGTTTATCCTTCAATGCTCACTTTTGGGATGTAGACCATCTTCCATCTAGGCAGAGTTGATTATGTCTTTCTTTCTGCTCCATAGGAGTCTGTGAATAGTTCTATAAAAACTCCTTTATACATAACTTCTTTCCCACTACTTGGTTAAGCACACAAGAAAAATGAAAATATTTCAGAATCATTGACTTACCAACAGGTAACAGGTAACCAGGAGTTACTTAGCACTCAATATGTAATTTCTTTTTTTTTTTTTTAAATGTAATTTCTATTAACATAATTTGAATTAAAAAATAAGCTGACAAGCAGGAAGCAAATTAGAAGTATAATTAATGTTGGAGTCTAAGGTAAGAAGGAATGTTGAACTAAGAAACATTTTCAGCATATTACAGGCCATATCTTAAAAAAACTCACAGCTCACATCATAATCAATGGTGAAAGACTAAAAGTTTTCCCTTAAGATCAAGAATAAGACAAGGATGTTCCTTTCACTTTTTTTTTTTTTTTTTAGACGGAGTTTCACTCATGTTACCCAGGCTAGAGTGCAATGGCACGATCTCGGCTCACCGCAACCTCCGCCTCCTGGGTTCAGGCAATTCTCCTGCCTCAGCCTCCTGAGTAGCTAGGATTATAGGCACGCACCACCATGCCCAGCTAATTTTTTGTATTTTTAGTAGAGACGGGGTTTCACCATGTTGACCAGGATGGTCTCGATCTCTTGACCTCGTGATCCACCTGCCTCGGCCTCCCAAAGTGCTGGGATTACAGGCTTGAGTCCTTTCACTTTTATTCAACACATCATTGAAAATTCTAGCTTGAATAATTAGGCAAGAAGAAAAATGAAAAGCATCTAAATTGTAAAGTAATAAGTAAAACTACCTCTGTTTAAAGATGATATTATCTTATGCATTGAAAATCCTACAGTTCCACAAAAAACCTACTGGAACTAATAAATTAATTCATCACAATTGCAGGATACAAAATCAAAGTGGAAAAATTAGTTACTTTTCTACAGAGTAACAATGAACAATTGAAAAAGGAAGTTAGGAAAACAATTCTCTTTACAATACCATCAAAAAATGTTTAGTAATAAACTTAAGGAAGCAGAAGACTACTGCATTAAAATATATAAAATATTTCTAAAAGAAATTAAGACACCAATAAATAGCAATATATCTTTTGTCAGTGAATCAAAAAATTTAATGCTGAAATGCCAATACTTTGCACAGAGTTCTACATATTTAATCCCTATTAAAACATCAACAATACCTTTTGAAAGGATAGAAAAATCCAAAAGTTTATGTGGAGTCTCAAGGGATTCTGAACAGCAAAAATAGTCTTCAAATAAAACAAAATTGGAGGACTCACACATTTCCTGATTTCAAAACTTACTGCAAAGCTACAGTAATCAAAACTGTGTGGTATTGGCACACAGTTTTGATTACTGTAGCTTTGCAGTAAGTAATCAGACATTTAGACTAATGATACAGTATGCAGAGTCGAGATACAAACCCTCACATATATGGACAAATAATTTTCAATAAGAATGCCAACATCATTCGATGGTAAAAGGTATTCTTTTCAATGTATAGTGCTCAGAGAACTGGATATCCACATACAAAAAAAATCAAGTTGGATCTCCCCTTACATCATATATAAAAATTAATTTAAATGGATGAGAGGCCTAAATTTAAAAACAAAAAAACTCTTATAAGAAAACATGATGGGGGAGCTTCATAATATTGGTGTTGGCCATGATTTCCTGAATATGACTTAAAAACACAGGCAACAAGGGAAAAAACTAGGAAAATGGAACTTCCTCAAAATTGAAAACTTTGTGCATCAAAAGATACCAACAAGAGAGTTAGAAGATAATTACCAAATTGAAGAAAAAAATTGCAAATTTTACTTCTGATAAGAGATCAATATCCAGAATACAAAATGAATTCCTACAGCTCAGCAACAAGCAATTAAGCAACCCAATTAGAAAATAGGCAAAGGATGAACAGATAGTTTTCAGAGAAGATATAAAAATAATCAATTAGCTCATGAAATGATACTCATCACTAATTATTAAAGAAACACAGATCAAAACCACAAGATACCACCTGGCACACATTAGAATAGCTATTATTTTTAAAATAGAAAAGAAAAGGACAAATGTTGACAAAGATTTGCAGAAACTGCTTTTACATTGTTGGTGGCCATGTAAAATGGTGCAGCTACTGTGGAAGGCAGTACAGAGGAACCCAAAACTTAAACATAGAATTACCAAATGGTGCAGCAGTTCTAATTCTAGGTATATTCCCAAAAAGATTGAAAGCAAAGAACCGAACAGATATTTGCACACAAATGCTCTTAGCAGCTTTATCATAATAGCCGAAAGTTGGAAACAACAGAAATGTTTAATGAATAAATAGATAAACAAAATGTAATGCATACAATTTATGTATTATTTAAACTTTACAAAGGAAACAAATTGTGATGTATGTTACAGTGTGACTGAACCTTGAAAACATTATGGTAAGTGAAATTAACCAGACAAAAACAGATGAACGTTGTATAATTTCACATAGTTGAGGCACTCAAAACAGTCAAATACTAAGAGATGAAAAGTAGAATAATGGTTACTAGTGGCAGAAGCCACTAGGCATGAGAATAATGGAGATTTGTTGTTTAATGGGTGCAGAGTTTTGGTTTGAGATGATGAAAATCCTAGAGATGGATAGTGTTGATGGTTGCACAGCAATACGAATATGTTCAATACCAACAAATTGTAAACTTTAAACAAGTTTAAGATGACAAATTTTATTTTATATGTATTTTACCATAATAAAAATAATGAATTGATTTAAATCTAAAATAGAATTTTGTAAATGTGAACTCCACATCTGTAAAATAAAAATATTCAGATGAGTTATTCATACAAGTATGGTGATAAACTAATTGGAATAATGTAAAAAATATGGCACAATGTCTGACACAGGTTAAGAAATGAGAAAATGTCAAATATTAAGCCTAGTGTTACCTGGCGTTAGTTCACATATGTGTCAAATCTATCTTTGGCCTTAGTTTTCTAAAATACTGTTATTGATATAAATGATAAAAGTCTCCCATTTTTATCATAATTTAAAATGTTTATTTTGTTCTGTGACCTCCAACTGAAATAGAATATCTTCATGTCTAAAAACTACCACCATTTTAAATCTCAAAAAATGTTTGAATTCATTTATTTCTTTACAAGTAATTTGCTTTTGTGACTTTGGGCTAAATGTTTTATAAAATGATATTAAATAACAACTTCAACTGTCAAAGATAAATTTGTAGAAATGTCTTCTTTAATCTATTTTTAATGACTTAAAATGAACTAGGTGATTTTGTTTTTATAATATCTGTTTGAAAAAGAGACAAAAACAAAGAATTAGGTTAAAATGCAGAGACAATAAACCTATGGTGTAATTAGGTTTAAACATCTAGATCAGTAACTAACACCTATTAGTTTAATGAAGGAAGCAATTATATTAACAAAAATAGTTCTTTGATACTATACATTTACATTCCTTTAAGGGATGAATGGATTAACTGCAAATATGGATCAATAAGTATTTTTAATGTTGCCCTCTAAGTTCAGAATTCCCACCTCAAATCAGGTAGTGTGAGTTAGCCAATGAAAGATTTACTAAACTACACTCTTTCTTTATTTCTACTATGTGCCAGGCATTATAGTAAGAATTTTACATACAAAACCTCAAATCTTTATTGAACTCTAATAGCCCAAAAGGAGTGATGAGGCTCAATCTACATAATAGCCTTACCAGTACTAAGGGGAATGTAAAGATTTTAAATCCTTGTCTGTTTCCTTCTTATGTTAATACTTACACTGGGACTTCACAACTATGTTCTCATTAGTTCCACCATGTATATTATTTTCATATCATTTTAATCCAGAAACTTGTCAGAGCAGGTAAAGCTATCTTAATTTCTTGCCCTACATTGCTATGCAAAATAAAATTTTAGATGACTCCATAATATAATTCAGAATAAATCATCAAAATATTCTGCACCAGAGAAATCTCTATACATTTATTAAGACATGAATCATCCGAATTGAGACTAAGCCTGGAAAGTCTATGTGACCATTTTCTATGACTGTTGCCAGAAGCACCAGACCTTGTCCTCTCAAATTCTTTCATGTATCCGATCCTTTAGAACGGCTGTCCCCAACTTTCTTGGCACAAGAGACCAGTTTAACGGAAGACAAATTTTCCATGACCAGGAGTGGGGAGATGATTTCAGAATAATTAGAGTGCATTACATTTATTGTGTACTTCATTTCTTTTTTTAAAAATTATTATTATACTTTAAGTTTGAGATACATGTGCAGAATGTGAAGGTTTGTTACATAGGTATACACGTGCCATGGTGGTTTGCCGCACCCATCAACCCATCATCTACATTTGGTATTTCTCCTAATGCTATCCCTCCCTTAACCCCTAACCCCCAACAGATCCTGGTGTGTGATGCTCCTTCTCCTGTGTTCATGTGTTATCATTGTTCAACTCCCACTTATAAGTGAGAACATGCAGTGTTTGGTTTTCTGTTCCGGTGTTAGTATGCTGAGAATTATGGTTTCCAGCTTCATCCATATTCCTGCAAAGAACATAAACTCATTCTTTTTTATGGCTGCATAGTATTCCACGGTGTACATGTGCCACATTTTCTTTGTCTGGTCTATCATTGATGGGCATTTGCATTGGTTCCAAGTCTTTGTTGTTGTGAACAGTGCTGCAGTAAACACACATATACCTATGTCTTTATAGTAGAATGATTTATAATCCTTTGGGTATATACCCAGTAATGGGATTGCTGGGTCTAATTATATTTCTTGTTCTAGATCCTTGACGATTACCCTGCTGTCTTCCACAGTGGTTGAACTAATTTACACTCCCACCAACAGTGTAAAAGCCTTCCTGTTTCTCCACATCTCCAGCATCTGTTTCCTAATTTTTTAATGATCACCATTCTAATTAACACGAGATGGTATCTCATTGTGATTTTGATTTATATTTATCTAATGACCAGTGATGATGAGTTTTTGTTTATATGTTTGTTATCCACATACATGTCTTCTTTTGAGAGGTGTCTTTTCAGCTTTATTGCCTACTTTTTGATGGGGTTGTTTGTTTTATTCTTGTAAATTTAACTTCATTATAGATTCTAGATATTAGCCTTTCATCAGATGGATAGATTGCAAAATTTTTATCCCACTCTATAGGTTGTGTGTTCATTTTGATGATAGTTTCTTTTGCTGTGCAGAATCTGTTTAGTTCAATTATATCCCATTTGTCAATTTTTGCTTTTGTTGCCATTGCTTTTGGTTTTTTATTCATGAAGTTTTTGCCTATGCCTTTGTCCTAAATGGTATTGCTTAGGTTTTCTTCTAGGGTTTTTATGGTGTTAGGTCTTAAGTTTAAGTCTTGAATCCATCTAGAGTTAATGTTTGTATAAGGTGTAAGGAAGGGATCCAGTTTTAGTTTTTTACCTATGGCTAGCCAGTTTTCCCAACACCATTTATTAAATAGGGACTCCTTTCCCCTTTGCTTCTTTTGTCAAATTAGTCAAAGATCATATGGTTGTAGATGTACAGTATTAGTTTTGAGGCCTCTGTTCTGTTCCATTGGTCTATGTATCTGTTTTGGTAGCAGTACCATGCTGTTTTTGTTACTGTAGCCTTGTAGTATAGCTTGAAGTCAAGTAATGTAATGCCTCCAGCTTTGTTCTCCTTGCTTAGGTTTGTCTGGGCTATACAGGCTCTTTTTTGGTTCCATATTAAATTTAAAGTAGTTTTTTTTTTTCTAATTATGCAAAGAAACTCAATGGTAGCTTGATGGGGATAGCATTGATTCTGTAAATTACTTTGGGCAGGATCCCATTTTCATGATATCGATTATTCTTATCAATAAGCATGGAATGTTTCTCCGTTTGTTTGTGTCCCTTCTTATTTCCTTGAGCAGTGGTTTGTAGTTCTCCTTGAAGAGGCCCTTCACATCCCTTGTAATTTGTATTTCCAGGTATTTTATTATCTTTGTAGCAATTGCGAATGGGAGTTCACTCATGATTTGGCTTTCTGTCTGCGATCAGGGTATAGGAATGCTTGTGATTTTTGCACCTTGGTTTTGTGTCCTGAGACTTTGCTGAAGTTGCTTATCAGCTTAAGGAGATTTTGGGCTGAGACACTGGGGTTTTCTAAATACACAATCATGTCATCTGCAAACAGAGACAATTTGACTTCCTCTAGTCCTATTTGAATACCTTTTATTTGTTTATCTTGCCTAATTGCCCTGGCCAGAACTTCCAATACTCTGTTACACAGGAGTGGTGAGAGAGGGCATCCTTGTCTTGTGCCAGTTTTTAAAGGGAATGCTTCCAGCTTTTGTCCATTCAGTATGATATTGGCTGTGGGTTTGTCGTAAATAGCTTTTATTATTTTGAGATATGGTCCATCGATACCTAGTTTATTGAGAGTTTTTAGCATGAAGGGTGTTGAATTTTATCAAAGGTCTTTTTATCAAAGATCATTTCTGTATCTATTGAGATAATCGTGTGATTTTTGTCATTGGTTCTGTTTATGTGATGGATTACACTTACCAATTTGCATATGTTGAACCAGCCTTGCATCCCAGGGATGAAACCAACTTGATTATAGTGGAAAAGCTTTTTGATGTGCTGCTGGATTCATTTTGCCAGTATTTTTTTAAATTGCATTTTAGGTTTTGGGGTGCATGTGAAGAACATGCAAGATTGTTGCATAGGTACACACATGGCAGTGTGATTTGCTGCCTTCCTCCCCTTCACCTATATCTGGCATTTCTCCCCATGCCATCTCTCCTCAAATCCCCACTCCTCTGTCCTCCCCTATTTCCCCCTGACAGACCCCAGTGTGTGATGCTCCCCTCCCTGTGTCCATGTGTTCTCATCGTTCAACACCCACCTATGAATGCCAGTATTTTATTGAGGATTTTCACATCGATGTTCATCAGGGATATTGGCCTGAATTTTTTTGTTTGTTTGTTTCTCTGCAGGTTTTCCTATCAGAATGATGCTGGCCTCATAAAGTGAGTTAGGGAGGAGTCCCTGTTTTTCTATTGCTTTGAATAGTTTCTGAAGGAATGGTACCAGCTCCTCTTTGTACCTCTGGTAGAATTCGGCTGTGAATCCATCTGGTCGTGGGCTTTTTTTGGTTGTAGGCTATTAATTACTACCTTAATTTCAGAACTTATTATTGGTCTATTTAGGGATTCAACTTCTTCCTTGTTTAGTTTTGGAAGGGTGTATATGTCCAGGAAATTATTCTTTTCTTCTAGATATTTTAGTTTATTTGCATAGAGGTGTTCATAGTATTCTTTGGTGGAAGTTTGTATTTCTGTGGGATTAGTGGTGATATTCCTTTTATCATTTTTTTACTGTGTCTATTTCATTCTTCTCACTTTTCTACTTTATTAGTCTAGCTAGTGGTCTTTTATTTTGTTGATCTTTTCAAAAAAACCAGCTCCTGGATTCATTGATTTTTTTAAAGGGTCTTGTCTCTGTGTCCTTCAGTTTGGCTCTAATCTTAGTTATTTCTCGTCTTTTGCTAGCTTTTGAATTTGTTTGTTCTTGCTTCTCTAATTATTTTAATTATGATGGTAGGGTGTCAGTTTTAGATCTTTCCTGCTTTCTCTTGTGGGCATTTAGTGTGCACTTTATTTCTATTATTATTCCATTACAATCTATGATGAAATCATTATGCAACTCATACTTAGAATCAGTGAGGGCCCTGAGCTTGTTGTCCTGCAACTACACAGTCCCATTGAGGGTGATGTGAGACAGTGACAGATCATCAGGCATTAGATTCTCATAAGGAGCACGCATGGAACCTAGATCCCTCCTATGTGCAGTTCATAATAGGATTTGTGCCCCTCTGAGAATCTAATGCCACTGCCGATCTGACAGGAGGTGGAGCTCAGGTGATAATGTGAGCCATGGGGAATGGCTTTAAATATAGATGACACTTCTCCCACCAGCCTGTCACTCACCTCCTGCTATGTAGCCCATTCCTAACAGGCCATGGACCAGTATGGGATTTTGGCCTGGTAGATGGGGATCCCTGCTTTAGAAGTTCCCCTTTACTCCTAAGCCCTTTCTTCTTGTCTATCATTAGAATGTTTTTACAGATAGAAAACCTTTTACAAAAATCTCAGCAATTACTATTCAAAGACATGGTATTTGTCCTGTTAACACAACATATATGGTTAAGATGTCTATACAAATTTTATCAGCCATTTCTATGAGATACACATAATTAAATATAAAACATGGTTTTATTACCTACAGATTAATAGATACTCCTAATCACATGAAGTGTATTTTTAAGCAAGCATTTTGTCTGCCATCTCATTTTTGAGTTGCAAACTGAAAAAATTGATACAAATTAGCCAAAAATTACCTGTGTAATTGAAGAGACTTGAATTAAACTTACTTTTATTTTGCATGATAATGAGATTTGTTTTCTGATTGGTAGGAAGTGTTAAAACTATTTTGCAGCCTTTGCAGTGCCCAAAAAAGGACAATGGCAGCAAAATTCTTTTAATTAAATAAGATTCTTGGGAACACAAATCTGCCGTCAGAAGACTACTTAGCTGTGCTCATTCTTTGGGAAAATTACACATTTAAAGGGTAAAGTAAAAGAAAAGAATTATATCACCATGAAAAAAGCTATATAGTTAAATATAAATTTACAATGATATATATAAAAATAATGCAGTATTTATGTTAAATATCCAGCTCCTAATAGAACTATATTTAATATTGCTAAAAACTATAGGTAATTATTTTTGCACATTGTCAGATTGAGGCAATACAATTCTGTAAATGTATTTAATTTTTTATTTTCTGAAAGTTTCCTCGGCTTAAAATAAGCCACAAAGCCCATCTGTACATCTGACTTCAGTAGGCAGTGACTTGATATTTAATGACTGCGGGAAGCAGTCTCATGAGATCAAAGATGTTCTGTACCTTTTAATAACATTGTCCCAGATGGAGATGGCATGAAGCAATTTGTATGTTATATTTCTTGTAGAAGAATATATTTTTTAAGATTATGAGAATGAAAGATGATATATATATCAAAATAATGTGTCTGGGATTCTATGTTTTATTAAGTGGTAACTAGGTTGTCAGTAAAATATGTATAACACAGATATAAGTAACAGATCAAATAATTGTTTATTACTAATGATTTCCCAATCCATTTTATTAAGAGTTATTTTTTTAAAAATCTATAAATATGAATTAATATCTAATTGCATATTTGGTTTCTGGCAATAATGTAAATATCTCATAAGAACATCACTCATACGTAACATCCAAAAGCAAGCCCAATAATCTACAACATCATTGTTGCTTTTGTTTGTGTTTTACTATAAAACAACTGAGTTCCTTGAGGAATCGCCACACTGTCTTCCACAATGGTCGCACTAATTTACACTCCCACCAACAGTGCAAAAGTGTTCCTATTTCTCCACATCCTCTCCAGCATCTGTTGTCTCCAGATTTTTTAATGATCGCCATTCTAACCGGCGTGAGATGGTATCTCAGTGTAGTTTTGATTTGCATTTCTCTGATGACCAGTGATGATGAGCATTTTTTCATATGTTTGTTGGCCTCACGTATGTCTTCTTTTGAGAAGTGTCTGTTCATATCCTTTGCCCACTTTTGAATGGGCTTGTTAGTTTTTTTCTTGTAAATCTGCTTTAGAAACCATCATTCTCAGCAAACTGACAGAAGAGCAGAAGATCAAACACCGCATGTTCTCACTCACAGGCGGGTGTTGAACAATGAGAACACATGGACACAGGGAGGGGAGCACTACACACTGGGGTCAGTTGGGGGGAAATAGGGGAGGGAGGGTGGGGGGTGGGAAGCTGGGGAGAGATAGCAAGGGGAGAAATGCCAGATGTAGGTGATGGGGAGGAAGGCAGCAAATCACACTGCCACGTGTGTTCCTATGCAACAATTTTGCATGTTCTTCACATGTACCCCAAAATGTAAAATGCAATAAAATAAATAAATGGGGAAAGAAAAAAAAAAAAACTGAGTTTTTGGTGAAAGTTAATGAACTAAATTCTAAATAGTGGCAAGCATTTTACAAGAGACAAACGAATCATAATGGATCTCATCAACTTATCCCTGGTGGAGTAGTGGGAGGACTAGAAATTCACCATTGAAAGGGTTAAAGAGAACTTCCCTCTATTTAAATGAGATGGTAATGGTTGTATTTGGGTTGGAACACTGAACAGTGGCCGCCACAGTGTAAGTCAGCACCTAGCTACCAATTCTTTTCCACAGGTGTTCACTGTGGGCCTGGGGAGCATCACAGAAGACCAGGGTCAGGGCAGGGTTAACTTCCCCAAGGCACTTCAGACTTTTAGAAACTGGTGGTGGGAAATGGTTCAAGAGAACTGAGATAAATTCCGCAAGACATGATTGGCGGGCTAAAAGCAGAAAACCTGAGATAAATTTCTCCTAAATATCCTCCTCACCCATCACAAAGTATAAGGTATCTGTACTTTGAAGACTGGAGACAGGGCAGGAAGCTAGGGAAACATCCAGAAGCCAGGACAGGAAGTCAGTGTGAGGGCAAGCCAAGATTAGGGCTAGAGAACAGAGTATCTCCTTGGTTCAAAAGTTGAAAGCCTCTCTGTGAAGCAAAGATCTTATAATTCTTAAAACTGGGTCCAGGCTGTACAGAGTGAATGGTTTATCAGAATAACATGAGTGTTCATGCCCTATTGAAGGAAAACTTCTAATCTTGCACTCAAAATGATAGAAGTCAATGCAAACTGAATCAAATAAAATTTGCAATAAATCTCAGACTACTTCTACCATACATCTTATTGATTCAAGTTCTTAACTCTAGCAGCCTAGCAGAATACGGAAGTATCTCTTCACAGGTTTTGTTTTAACATCAGCATTAATTTTATGCAAAATAACTGGTAACCCCCGAATTACAAGAAAAGTGAAAATAAAAAGCAAGAGTCAGAGACCCATAATCAAGAAGATAAGCAGTCAGTAATATAAATGTATGTGGAAATGACTTAAATATCAGGAATGACAGACGGTCTTTAAAATGAATATAATAAAAATTCTAACATCTCGTGGGAAAACTGACAATATGTAGAAAAAGGTAGAACTTTTGAAAATATAATACATAAAAGAAAAATGTGTTTGATGGCCTTAGTGGCAGAGTAGATGCAACAAAGGTAAGAATTAATCAGCTTGAATATAGATCAAGAGAAAGATCCAAACTAAAACAGAGATGGAAAAAAGAAAGAAGAGAACAAAACAAGCTAAAGGAAAATAGAGCAGCCAATGTATGTGGGAAAATATCAAATGGTGTAATACACATGAGCATGGGGCAGAAGAAATATTTACAGAGATACTGTACAAGGACAACCCAATATTGTCACATAGTACCAAATTACACATCTAAGTGACTGAACAAATCTAAGGAGGATAAACAAAAAGAGATTGAACGAGGCATGATTGCATTACAGAAATGCCACACAATATTTCAGGGTTTTATATTGAAAAAAGGCCATCTTATTTTTTGTATTATATTGTTCAAAATGCATAATGGTCTCTGGGTCCCCAGGGTTTCTATAAGCAGGAGGTAATCTTAGAAGATTGCTCCAAGGGTCTAACTTCTAATAAATTGTCAAAAGTGGCTAACAAAATTGAAAAAAGGAAGGGCATCTCAGAATGTGGAACCAATAGTCATAGAGAACATTGGGCTGAAAAGATACTTCCAAGAAGTATAAATAAGTCTTTGAACAGGAAACATTCCAGATCAGAAGAATCTTGCAACACTGGCTCAGCAGCAGAATTTCAGAATTGATAGGAACCAGTGAATATTATGTTTCTTTTAAAAATCTCTCTTTTTGTATAATAGCATTTATTGCAGTCTTCCTACCCTTGTCTCATAGTTTGGTATGTGGGAATTGGATAGCTTATCTTTTTAGTTTATCTTCACATCTAGAGGAACCACATCTGAAGAGCTCCATCTGGACCTGAAGCAAATGATAATATCCTGGACTCCAAGCTTAATGCATGATTGGATGAAGTTTTAGAGATCCTGGGTGGAGTGGGGCATATTTTGCATATAAGAGGGGTGGGGTCAGAGAGAGAGGTGTGATAGAGTAATTACATTGATGGCCTAATGTTCATTTTTCCTATTGTAATAATCTCAACCATCTTTGGATTCTGGGCTCAGTCATATGAACGGTTTGGCCACCTGGGTCAGCAAGTAAGATGCAAACAGCTTCCAAATGGCTTGCAAATTCTGCCTCTCTTGCTGCTCTTGAACCCAGGCTTTCATTGTGAGAAAATTCTCAGGCTAGTCTACTAGAGGGATGTGAGAAACATGTTTAAAAGAGTTGCAGCATCCCATTTATGTTCATTTACACCAGCTGGCCTAACTGTTCCTGTTGACTTGAGCTGAAAATAGTGGTATCCAGCTGATACCTGAACATGTATAGGATTTCAGAGGTGCCAAGAAAACCCATCCAGGCAGGCACACTCTAAGCTATTGATCCAAAGTGAGCTATATGTATGATTCTTTTTTAAAGCAATGGGATATTTGATAAATTGTTAGAAAGAAATAGCTAATAAATTCACAAAAAATATAGTATCTGTCTATTTCTCTAGTCAAATGATACATTCCAAAAAGGAGAATAAAATAGTGCTGGCAGATTCCTAGTATTCATAGATTCCCTTGTCAGGTATTCACTATTCTTTTTTTTTTTTTTTTTTAAGACTTTTATAGTTCTGAAATCCACTGTCTTCGCTTCCTGTGAAAACAACTGCATTTTCCAATTTCCAGAGATCTCACTAATCACCCCAGTAACAATTACTTTGACAAAGCTTTTAAAAAGGAAAATAAAATCTCACAGTTCTCTAAATTTTTATCTCCTCTTATAACTCCAGCTTTCTTGGAATTAATTCTTTGTAGAATTTTGGGAGGTTTTTCTACTGAACCCTGCCCATAGTGTGAAATACAAGTTATTAAGAACTTCAATGTTTCAAGGACTTTAAGATGCTGAATATTCAGGGGCATTGAAAGTAGATATTGTTCCGTTGTATGTTTCATTGGTTCATCATAACATTTCTTTCTGGTGTTTTGTAATAGCACGTTTTACAGTGAAATTTAATCTTAAAATTCTGCTCTAATTTAATTTCAGTTGTGACATACTTCTTTTTTGAGTTTCCTAAAATTGTCATTTGTAGTAGACCATTTATCCTTTCTATTCCAGTTTATAACTTGTGAGCTTCTGAGTCTCTAAAGCTTTAAATATTGTAATTAAAATTGATTTATTTGTTTTAGGTTTTTAAGAACTAATGCCCTAAATATTAGCATATTAAATTCTATTGTTTTGTTAAATTTAGATGCAATGTTTTCTGCTAATTATACAACTTTCTTAGAGGATATATTTAATTTTTAATATTCTATCACAAAGTCAGGGAAGTATGTTTTCTTTGAAAGAAGAGGAGCTTGGGAATATACTGGCATTAAATACTGTCTTCTGTTTGCTGAGACATTGAAATTATTTCCATGCAACAAATAGTCTCTGGAAATATATAAAATTTCAGAATAGTTACTCCAAATGTATAAAAGTGTAAGAGAGAGAGACAGTGCGTGTGTGTGTGTGTGTGTGTGTGTGTGTGTGTATTTGTATGTATCATGTAGCACTTCATGCTGGGTATGAGTAGGATGAGTAGTATATGCATATACATATGTGCATATGTGTGTGTATATATATATTCTGTTTTATGAATATATATACATATTTTGTATATATATATTTTGTATCCCTTGGATACAAAATCTGGAGGATTACTCTGCTCAGTCATCACCATCTAATGATTAAATTTTCATAACCATAATTTTTTTCCTGTTTTTTCTGTTTTAGCCTTTTGGGTCTACTCTTTCATTAAAGAAAATAGTTCCTAGCTGGGCGCAGTGGCTGATGCCTGTAATCCCAGCCTTTTGAGAGGCCAAGGTGGAAGGATTGCTTGAGGCTAGCAGTTCAAGACTAGCCTGGGCAACATAGCAGGACCCTGTCTCTACAAAAAGTTTTTTTTACAAATTAGACAAGCATGGTGGCACATGCCTGTAGTGCTACCGTTTGGTAGGCTGAGGCAGGAAGATTGCTTGAACCCAGGAGTTCAAGGCTGTAATGAGCTATGATGGCACCACTGCACTCCAGCCTTGGGCAACAGAGTGAGATTCTGTCTCTTAAAAAATATATAAGGTTTTTTATGTCTCTTTTTAAATAGTCAAGAGACTTGTGTAGAGACAAGTTCTCTTGATCAGATTGTTTTTTACATGAAGCTCTTTACCTGAACCAATGGAGAGAAAATTGTATTTTTCTGTTTAAGAGTTTGAAAACATTACTTGAATTTTCTTAAAGGTAAAATAA
Organism: Sapajus apella; assembly: GCF_009761245.1. Lineage (NCBI taxonomy): Eukaryota > Metazoa > Chordata > Mammalia > Primates > Cebidae > Sapajus > Sapajus apella. The sequence continues at coordinate 19,090,460 of NW_022436961.1, read as the reverse complement.
AGCAATCAAGTAAGAAATAAGGCAGAAGTCTCAGGATTTTCTATGATAAATATTTCTCCTATAAAATCCCAATTTATGCCTCTGTCATCATCTTGCCTCCGTATTGATACCTTGACAATTTAAGAAACATGCTAAGAAATATACCTGTTAGTTTGGTTGGATATTTTTTCCCACACTATTTTCTGGTGGTCTGACTGGAAATGTCTGCCTGGAGGAGGACTTCATTGAAATGTGATAATTTTCTCTACCCTCTTATAAGAAATAGGGCTATATGCTCATGCTCATTGTATATAACATTTGTTCTCTTAAAGCAGACTCTTTTCTGACAAAAATCAAAATTTGACTGAATTTTTACATTCGTTTTCTCGTTTCTGAAGCATTCCGGCATTCAATTTGGAGTTTGACACCTTGTTTAATAATTCCTTTAAAAATTTCTCAACATTTTCCAATTTGTTTATGTCATCTCATTTTTATTCTAGGATGTTCACAACTTATTAAAGATAATAAGAACATTGTTCTTTAACATCTATAAAACTTCTCTTGGTTCTCAGGCATATCTAGTAAAGAAGCATTTTAAAAATTAACAGTATATATATTTTTTATTGCATTTGAGGTTTTGGGGTACATGTGAAGAACATGCAAGATTTTTGCATAGGTACACACATGGCAGTGTGATTTGCTACCTTCCTCCCCTTCACCTCTATCTGGCATTTCTCTCCATGCTCTCTCTCCCCACCTCCCCAACCCCCAGTCCCTCCCCCATTCCCCCAACAGACCTCAGTGTGTAGTGAAACAGTATATATTCTTAACCACATATTACAAATGTGTGTTTTTAAGAGAAGACATAATTGATCTTTCTAATGGATCACTTGAAGTTGACAAAAGGATATAAAAACTGATACTAATTTTATTGTTTCTTGTTACATTCAGAATTATTAAAAGGCAACATGAGACAATGTATTGTTTGGAAAAATTTATTCCTTAAGAAAGTACACTTTTCTACAGAAATACACTTTTTTCTTTATTTCATAAACTATAGGTAAATGTTATATGATGATTCTGAATAACACATTGCTTACAAGATATGTAAACATTGAATATAATTATATATTTTTATGATAATTTGAACAAATATAAATTTGAAATTACTTTTGTGACAGTTTCCATGAAAGAACAGCTGATAGTAACTGAACCCTTAAATAGCTCTGGAAATGGTATAAATTTGACATTCATTTTGATCTTGACATAGTTATAATTTGAGAATGAGAAATGCAGGACAGAGTTAAGAGATCCATTGGCAAGTAATAATAGGGAGATCAAAGAAGAAAATCAATTACAGAGAGGATATTTACAAAGGCTTTGTATTCAGAGAACTCTTGTTCATTATCACTGACCTTCAAAAATTCTCACTGATAAAATTAAATAAATAAATGATAAGCAAGAGGTGTCTGCCAAGTTATTTTTATCTCTATCTTCTATTATGGTTATAAAGCCTTTCAAAAAACCATTATCTACCAGTTTAATAATGGTTAACCTAATCTTACTTTCTGAACTTCAGTTTCTCCTCATATAAAATGAGAATGATACTATTTTAGACAGGTCATTCTGAATGTTATATATAATATCAACATATATCCTTAAGTAGTCAGGTAACACAGTATTGTCTTTTTTCTCTTCTCTTTTTGGAAATTTAATTGCCTATCACATTGTTGGTAATTAATATTCCATTACCGTTTTCTGTTTTATCACTTGTTTAAAGTAATTTTTAAGTAATTATAAAGGCAAAACTTGTATATTTGTAATGTTTAGTGCAGTATGAATGTTTTAGATTTTATTTGAGTATTCTTTTGATCATGACATGCAGGTGATTTAGCAGGGGGTGGCATATTTACCTGTAGATTAAGAGATACTGCCAGAAGGTATTCCCAAAATAAAACCTTTATTTAAGTAGTACTTTTTTCTTTCTAATTTATTCCGGGTAGTATTACTGGAAAAGGAAAGAAAAGTAGATTTAGATAAATATATCTTTTGAATTTTAATGTAGTCATTTTAATGTTTAGAAGGTGTACTCATGGTTGATCATTTAAGTTCAAGTGGCAAATGTAAAAATACATGTTATGCTCTTCTCATATTTAATTCATTTTCAAAAGAATAAGGATATTTCCCCCTTCAGAATGGATGATGACACACACTGATTGAAAAATCACTCAATACTTCCCAAAGATTCTCAAGGAACGTTTGAATCAGGTTTATCCTCAGCTCGAAGGATTGGAAACAAGGGAAGAGTTGCAGCTATTCAGTTTCTGACAGCAAACTAGAAAGGAGTGCACTGAGTTCATTTGGTGAAAATTAGTAAACTCAGCTGTAAAATTGAAGAAATTATTTAAACCTAGAAAAAAATATAATCTCCCTTAGATGTTAATTAATCTTAAACATTGGAAAAGGGGAGGTAATGCAGAATAGAAGGAGTAGAAAATATATTTTCAGCCTAAGACAGCCTGAAAGACAATAAAAAATATTACAGGTTGAGGTACGCCAATTGAGAAGTGTGTCACCACAGCTGGGAATTTGTAATTTCTGTACAATTTATATTGCACAATTTCTTCACTAACTATAAAAATAGATCCTCCCCCCGAACAAAAAAAATCCCTTTTTCATTGCACAATAAGGTAACTAACACTGGAAATCCATACTTGAGCACATTCCCAGTCCTCACTTGCATATGTTAACTAAGACTTCATGGTCTTTTAGGGTAGATTTTGTTCCTTCTGGAGTAGAAGTATTTCCCAGTCAGGCCCTACCAAGTTTTAATCTTACTACTCAGAAACAATGTGGAAAGGTGGGAGCAGATCTTGAGGAAGACAAGCACTGATTACCTGCCTTAGATGAGGAATTTGCATAGTCTCTAGGAATTCTTTTAGAGGGAAATGGGACCACTTTTACTAGCCCAGAGGATTTAGGGCAATCTGGTTTCCTGACTTTATCATAGGACCGTGTTAGAGCTGCCAATGTGGCTTTCTTTGGAACTCTGTCATTGTTACAGTTCAATCTTGGACTAAATTTTCAGCAGTTTGTTTCCAACTGCTGGAAATGCAAGACCCCCTCGATACTCACATGGAAACTTCCTGGCATTGACACCATGCCTTGAATTGATAGTTGATTACCATGATCCTGCCCTTATCTTCAGTAAAGATTTCATTGGCAGTTAATAACAGTAAGCCGATTTCATAACTCTGACGTATTTACCAATTTACTCAAGTCTCTCATGCAATAGCTTGCATCAATCAGTCCATCCCTTTTTATAGGATATTCATTCCAATTCCCTTCAGGTAACTGGACAGTCAGGTATTATTACCATTCTTAATCACTGTCAGTAATAGGGTCTGTATTGCCATCTGGCAGGCGAGTAAACAGATTCCAAAATTCCATTCTGAGGGGTCTGTTTTTTAGGACCACTTCTTGTATCACTAGTTCTTTTGATTGCAGTGAGATAAAAAAGGAAAGACATGGAAACCAATAACACGATTATGTTATCAAGTAAGTGATCTCTGTGGTCAACTTCAGGTCAAACCTATTAGGAAAATCTGGAAAGTCATAGAAAATGCCTCAGAATTGTGTTACCAGAGGGGAGAAAGAGCTGAGAAAGTCTCCATTTTCCATTAGTCGATGTTTGACTCATGCTGTTGGAGTGTATTAGTTCCTAGCCACTTCTGGATTGCCTGTAAGAGCCCAGAGAAAGTCCTTAGGCAGAATTAAAGGCATTGACAATTAAAACTTAGGATGGCAATGTAAGGAGTGTTAGGCTGGCATGGGCAGAACAATGACAAAATGTACTAGAAGAAAAAAGTTAAAACATCCAACGCTGCTTCTACTAGTGACAAAAAGGGTAAAAATTTTGATTAACATATGTCTTTGATAAATTAAGTATGCATGTCTTCATTTCTGGAATAATCAATTTAAAAGACAGTTCTTTGTAATATGTACCATGTTCTACTCATAGTGTCCTTTTATATCCAAGATTAAAGATGTCCTTGATAGGCCACGTGCAAAACTTGGTCCCTTTTCCATTGGGACAAATTCTCCAAAAGCTGTTATTCTCTATAGTTTGTATCAATTTTCCAGGTATGCTTAGAAATATCAAAATCTCTTAGAATTAACCTGACATAATTGTGTCATGTTAATACATTAGAATAATTTTCTGAGATATATAGAAATTCAGAAAATACTCAATACACTTTTGAAACAGAAAATGAGAAATTTAAGTCTGATTAAATATTTTCATACCCAGGCTCATGCCACATATAAACGAAAGAAAATGAGATTGTCATCAGACTTTTAGATACTAATATTCAAAATTAGTGAACAGCTGAACTACATTTAATGATAAGTTTTGAGCCAAGGATTTTAGAATTCACTAGCCTTTCATTCAAATCAAACAAAATATTTTTGAACAAACAATAAACCAGGAAACATTGGCTTTGTGATGACTCTAGGTGCTAACTAAGGATATATTTCACTTAAAACCCTGGAAAAACTACATTAGGCAAATTGGTGGTGAACACTGAATATGATTAATTATAAGTGAAGAACAAAAAAGACTTCTATAGGAGACAGAATGTTATTTTTTTCCTTTATTAAAAAAATTATACTTTATGTTCTGGGGTACATGTGCATATTGTATATGTTTGTTACATAGGCATACACGTGCCATGGTCATGGTTTGCTGCATCCATCGCCCCAGCATCTACATTAAATAATTCTATTCCTATCCTTCCCCTATCCTCCCACACCCTGCTATTCCTCCCCTAGCTCCCTACCCCTCAGGACCCTGTGTGTGATGTTTCCCTCCCTGTGTTCCTGTGTTCTCATTGTTCAACACCCATTTATGAGTGAGAATATGTAGTGTTTGGTTTTCAGTTCTTCTGTCAGTTTGTTGAGAACGATGGTTTCCAGATTCATCTGGAGTCTCCACAAAGATTATATGGAGTCCCTACAAAGAACATGAACTCATCCTTTTTTATGGCTGCATAGTATTCCGTGGTGTATATGTTCCACATTTTCTTTATCCAGCCTATCTTTGATGGGCATTTGGGTTGGCTCCAAGTATTTTCTATTGTGGACAGTGCCACAATAAACATATGTTTGCATATGTCTTTGTAATAGAATGCTTTATAATCCTTTGGATATATACCCAATAATGAGATTGCTGGATCAAATGATATTTCTATTTCTAGATCCTTGAGGAGTAATCACCACACTGTCTTCCACAGTAGTTGAATTAATTTACACTTCCACCAACAGTGTAAAATAGTTCCTACTTTTCCACATCCTCTCCAGCATCTGTTGTCTTCTGACATTTTAATGATCACTGTTCTAACTGGCATGAGGTGGTATCTCAATGTGGTTTTGATTTGAATTTCTCCAATGACCAGTGATGATGAGCATTCGTTAATATGTTTGTTGGCTGCATAAATGTCCTCTTTTGAAAAGTGTCTGTTCATATCCTTTGCGACTTTTTGATGGGGTTGCTTTTTGTTGTAAATTTGTTTAAGTTCGCCATAGATTCTAGATATTAACCCTTTGACAGATGCGTAGACTACAAAAATTTTTTCCCATTCTACTAGTTGCCAGTTCACTCTATTGATAGTTTCTTCTGATATGCAGAAGCTCTGAAGTTTAATTAGATCCCATTTGTCTATTTTGGCTTTTGTTGCCATTGCTTTTGGTGTTTTAGTCATGAAGTCCTTGCCCATGCCTGTGTTCTCAATGGTATTGCCTAAGTTTTCTTCTAGAGATTTTATGGTGTTAGACCTCATGTTTAAATCTTTAATCCATTTAGAGTTATTTTTTTATATGGTGTAAGGAAGGGAATCAGTTTCAGCTTTCTGCATATAGCTAGCCAGTTTTCCCAATACCATTTATTAAATAGGAAATCCTTTCCCCATTGCTTATTTTTGTCTGATTTGCCAGAGATCAGATGGTTGTAGTTGTGTGGCATTCTTTCTTAGGCCTCTGTTGTGTTCCATTGCTCTATATCTCTGTTTTGGCACCAGTACCATGCTGTTTTGAATATAGTAGCCTTATAATATAGTTTGAAGTCAGGTAGCCTGATGCCTCCAGCTTTTTTTTTTTTTTTTTTTTTTTTTTGCTTAGGGTTGTCTTGGCTATGCAGGCTCTTTTTTGGTTCCATTTGATGTTTAAGGTGTTTTTTTTTCCAATTCTGAGAAGAAAGTAATTGGCAGCTTGATGGGGATAACTCTGAATCTATAAATTACTTGGGGCAGTGTGGCCATTTTCATGATATTGATTCTTCGTAACTATGAGTGTGGAATGTTTTTTCATCTGTTTGTGTCCTCTCTTATTTCCTTGATCAGTGGTTTGTAGTTCTTCTTGAAGTTGTCCTTCTTCTTGAAGCTGTCCTTCACATCCCTTGTTAGTTGTATTCCTAGGTATTTTATTCTCTTTGTAGCAATTGCGAATGAGAATTCACTCACAATTTGGCTCTGTTTCCATCAGGCAAGGGTATTCAAAGTGTATTTGAATAGGAAGAGAGGACATCACTTTGTCCCTGTTTGCAGATTACATGATTGTATATTTAGAAAACCCCATCTTCTTAGGCCAAAATCTCCTTAAGCTGATAAGCAACTTCAGCAAAGTCTCAGGATACAAAATCAATGTGCAACTATAGACAGAATGTTATAGCTCAGAGAAAAACATCAGAAATTTAAAGAGGTTAGATAGATAGATTATAGATGATAGACAAATGGATGATAGATATTTTTAGAGTATATATGTATTTGCATATATGTAGTATATACATGTTATACATTTATATATAAACATAAATTCACATATGGTGAATATATATGAAAGAGTTGATGTGTGTGTATGTAAATACACATACACACACAAACACATTCAAACACACACATACACACAATAATCACTATGGTCAACTCCAGGTCAAACCTGTTAGAAAAATCTGGCATGCAGTAGAACATATCTCAGAATTAAACTATCAGAGCAGTGAAAGAGCTGGGAAAATTGAATGCTTGACTAGTCATATAAATATACATATACATATATGCACATACATAACATATAAATGTTATATGTTGAGATCCTTCAGCTAACAAAATATAGAAACAGTATATTATAAAATAAGGCTACTTGTTGCCTCATAGGTGATCACTTAAAAGCATTTTACTAAAGTTGATAAAAAGTAAAAGCAGAAGCATTTTTTTTAACACAAAGGTATATATCAAAGAAGGATAACATTATTGACAATGAGTATGAAAGAGGATAGGAAAGGATAGAAGGACAGTAAATTTTATTTTTTTCATAAAATAAAGAGGAGACTTAAGATATTAATGTAAAAATCACAGCAAAGGTATGCAAATGTTCAAAATGATAGAATGATAATGGCAAAAATAACACAGAGAAACACACCAGATACTATAAAAATGTGTGTGCATATATACTTGTGTGTATATATGTATATTTATATATGAATGTATTACATACAATAAATATGTGATATAGTAGATGTGTCTGCATATATACATACATGTACATAATATACACACATGTGTGAGATTCTTAGGTAGTTTTCTCTTTGTAGTTCTCAAGTACTTTATCTTATATTATTTGTCTTGGCAAGTATAAAGCTACAGATAGAGATACTGTGTATACGATATAAAGTGTCAAGGTAATTTTGTTACCTAAAAAAAAGGAAATCTACACATTTTTCTTCACCCTGTTAAAATGGCAAATATTTTTTTTCTGGGAAGTTATCCAGGTTTACTTGAATTTTGTTTCTTTGAACAATAATTTTCTCCTTTTATGATGCAGAATCCAAATACATATTTTGGTGGCATTTCAGAAAATTCTATGCAGTTTAGTTTTTAAAAAATTGTAATAGTCTCTTACTAACCACCTCTACCCAGAAAAGGATGTTAGGTAGAAACTTACTATTTTATCTTCAGAACTTCACAATACTAAACTGAGGCTTTACGGTCTGTCGACAAACCTAAAATTGAAATCATCCTGCCCTTAATGATTCTCATCTAATTGTGCTTTGTGGTAACTTTTTTCTGTGATGGCACCATGCGTTTCCAAGTCCATCAAATTCAAAACTTTCATGTTTCTCACCACTCGTCTTCTGGTATTAATTGGTTATGATGTCTTAGTCATTTTTTCGCAATGCTGCCTCACATTTCATACACAGGCTTTCCATTTCCTCATCACTGCCGACTCAGTTTCACAATCATGAGAGCTTCCTAACTTGAAAGGTCTCTCACACACTGTGCACACTGCTGCCAGATGAATCATTTGAAATTCTGCTCTTACCATCTCACTCCTCAGTTTGGAAAATTTCAGTAATTCTCGTGATTTTTCAAATTAAATCCAAACCCCTCAACCTAGCATCTAATGCCAAACAAACTCTAATTCTGATCACCATCTCATATTTCCTATAAGTAGACCAAGCTGACCTATTTATTGCTTCCCAAACCAAATTTCATTTACCAAAAGGCTATACGGTGGTATAGAACATATATTCTGTTGCTAAAGTTTCTGGCTGTGAATCTTGGCTTTGCCACTTGGGGTCTGGGTGAACCTAGGCATTTTTTAACTTCTTCGTGCCTTTGTTTTGAGTAATTGACATAATGATAGTGGCTACATTTTTGAGTTGCAAGGATTTAAGAAAGCAGTAAATATAAAACATATCTAATGGGGTCTAACACATAGTAAGTGCTTATCGAATGTTGAAATAAAACATGACTAGATGTTTTGATCTTTGTATTTCTACTTGTTTTTATTTAGTAATTGTTTTGTTCATTTTGCTTTACAAAGTTACCCTACGAATAAACAGTTTTAATTGGTTAATTTTGAGTAAGTGTGAATAATGACAAAAATAAATATGCTAAAAGAGAATCTTAAAGCATCTTATTAAATGTTTCTGAGAAGAAAAAAGTTGGGAGGAGGCTGTTTGCTTTGTTGTCAAATGTAAGAATTTGCTTCATATATGGATTTATTATTCCTAACATTTACATAATCATGTGATTTTTATAAAAACTGGCTAGCACTTTGTTGGCTTAGTAATTGAATAATTTGAACATTTTAAAATGTTTTAAAACATTAAGAGAATATGACATTAGTTTTTACAATGTATTTGATACCTTCCTCTTTATAATCTATCAAGTAAGCATTGTGTTTTAATTTGTGACTTAAGAAAAAAATGAAGTTTATAACAAATTCAGAAATTTTGAGTTCGAAGGGAACTGGAAGACAGTCTTGTCCAATTTTGTTGTTTAAGTGAGAATACTTGACTTGCCCAGGATCACAGAGTTCACATGTCAAATCCAAGATGAAAACTCAGGTTTGCTAACTCCCTGTCTTTTGCAGATTTCCACATACATAAGCATTGTTGGCTTGTGCAGTACAAAATCAAAGACTCAGGATTCTTTTCTATTATTGAGTGACATAAGTACTGTATAGTGAGTATTTTGAATATTAGTTCATTATATTTTGTGTTTCAGTTAAGCACTAGTAAAGCAGTATAGGTCTCTTCTAAACATTCTATTATTTTAAGGATTTAGTCAGAATTTCATGGGGGTGTGGGGGCATGACTCACTACATTTTAAAGTCATCCATGGGACTAGGCTTATAGAATTGTCTGGATATATGTCTAGACTTATTCATAAAGTAAGTCTACATGTGATGGCTATGATTTGAATGTGTCCTCCTGAAAAAGCATGCATTGAAAATGTAATTCTCAGTGCAGCAGTGTTGGGAGATGGAGCCAAATGAGAGGTGATTAGGTCATGAAGGAGGAGTGAATGGATTCATGCTGTTACCTCAGGAGTGGGTTCATTAGTGTGGAAATTTGTTCATTATAAAAGGGAACATTGGGTTTCTTTGACTTTCTCTCTTGAATTTTCTTCCTCTTCTGCCTTCTACCATGGAATGACATAGCAGGAAAATCTTTGCCAGATACCAGATCCTCAGTCTTGGACCTCCCAGCCTCTAGAACCATGAGCTAGTAAATTTCAATTTATTATAATTACACAGTCTCAGGTATTCTGTTATAGGAGCACAAAACAAAACAGTGATTTATTGTATATTTCAGAACTTCCTACTATATTTAAGCTATTAAATTAACAAATGTTAATTTGTTTACCCTAATATTTTTCATTCTGTTGTGTTTTTGAAAAATGTTTAAGACTTATATTTACACTAAATTATAATGTATGTGTTTATTGTGTTTTCAAAAAGTCTGCATCCTTAAAGCACCATGTTTAATCAGTGAATTTCAACATAAGGCTTCATTTCATGTAATATGCAACAGAGTTTTGTACCATCTGTATCAGGATTTCCAGCAAAGCAAGGTGTTTTTTATCCTTTGAGTACAATTATCATCTACTCAAGTGTGCTTGGTTAATTTGGTTATCTTCATTTCTCTATGGAAGAGGAGATGCTTACCTTTTGTCCTGAATCACTCTGGTAACAGCAGGCTGGTGAGAAGTCATGTGTCCATGGAGAACAGAACACCATACAGTGCCATAGTTCCATAATCATTGCCTTCCTTGACTCAAAGTAGAGAGTCGTTAAATTTTTGTTGCTCCATTTGGAATCCATTAAATCAAAAATATCACTTCTGAGAATATTTATAAAGCAGTTTAACTACTAAGTAACTTTATTTAAAAATATATTTTCTAGAGCAGCAATAAGCACACTAAAGACTCCCTTAATTAATTCTCATAGCATCCCTGTTAAGCAGATATCACTGGTGGAACAGAAGAACTCATTACACACACGAGCAGTTTGAGGCAGTGGGAAGTTTGGTGGTAATGCCAAACAGCATGTCAGCAATAAGGCCTAGGAGCATAAGCAAAATTTTCTAATTCCTGATCATGCTCTTGCCCCTAAAACTCATGATTTCCTCTGTAAGAAGGCAAAACCATTTTGCAAGTTTAAGTGTGATATTATCTTTATTCTCTAATGGAATAAGGCATTTATTTGCTAATCAAAACAGCATTTCCAATAACAAACATCTTTGTACAGTACAGGGGAATTTGATATTAGGTGATACAGTTGGAACCCAGATCAAGGTCTGTGAGCAGCCACAGTTTCAAACTTCTGGAAAATGAGTTCATTTTCTGACAAGGAAAGCATTAGAGGAACATTGAGAAAGAATTTGATAGATAAGGTGTGAGCCAATAACTTGCATATAATTGTGATCATGTCACTGTGTATTAAGATTGCAAAAGTGTAAATTTTTGACCTGGATAATCCTACGTGGTTTTGAACTAATCATTTGTTAATACTGTTTTTAAAACTTTTTTTTTCATTTTTAATCATTGGCACAGAAAGGGTATACTATGGAGAACTAAATAAAACAGTGAATTCCAGCTTATTTAAGGAACATGCTTTAAATCTCAAGTGACTTTTTTTTTCAGGTTTATTTTATGAGTCAGAGGTCAACAACTAGCTATATGTTATCACAGTGCAGTCAATTTTGTTTCCTATGTGTTTTTGATCCTTGTATAAAATTGGCCAATTGTTTGGGATAGGAGAAAGGAAGGCAGTATCTTGCCATATATAAGTAATTCTAGGCTTTGTGTCACAGTAGCTTTGAGAATCAATTTCAAATGATTTCTTCAAAGTGTTACAAGTGGCTTGTGACAAAATTGTAAATAGAAACCAGATACATGTATTCCCATGCCAGCAGTTGACTTGAAATTCTATGTGGAATCATTGCAGAGGGTATGAAACACTGTAAATAAATCAGTTGCCTAAATTAGATGATTGCAAAATACAAGATATATGGCTTAGAACAGTGTTTGGTGCAGTTAGCGTTCAATACAGATTTGTTTATCAAGAATGTCTTTTCATTTAGGACATTTTGATTAGAAAACAGAGTTTAAATCAGGCATATAAAAGCAAACAAAAAAATCTTTAAAATTCAGTCATTACTTCTGGCCAAATACTTAATGTTCAGTAGCAAATATACATGTTACAAAACAATGTTGTTGAACACTTTCACTTGCTTTTCCCTGTAGTTAGCCCAGTTCCGTGTAATTAATCAAATACCACTCATAAAAATCACCGTACTAGTTGTTCTATGACTGTGCATTTTAATATCATAGGCACTAGCCCCAAGCAGTATTGAGCCCATGAAACACATAACTAATATAATCAAAACACTGAATTTTAAATTTTAATTAATTTTAATGTAAAAGTCAAAGCACTATAAAATATTTTCATATTAGAAACATCTTACTGTACTGTAGGAATTTTTTAGTGTAACCATTGCATCAAGTTAGTTATTGCTACATTGTAATTCTTAGGCATGTGTATTGTTTCTATTATTACACATAAACTCATTAGCATCCTACCCAGTGCCAACAGATTCATTTAAAGTATTTTTTTCCTACACATGTAATAAAATATTTTAATACACTTATTTGGATATTGCATACGTAACATAAAGTTAGCCATAATTAGGTAAATTATAATGGCAATTAAATCGAAATACGTATTATGTTCATTTTAATATAATTGAAGTATTTTTCTATTTTAAATATTAAGGCATAATACTGATGTTCAACCAAGTAGAGATACAGAAACCAGTGCTCTGTTGCAAATTCCATAATGAATGGCAATTGGAAATAACATTTTTTTTAAATGAAAATAAAAAAGTTATTGGTTGTGAACAAAGATATATCACAGTGAATAATTTTAAGGGATGTTTTCAGGAAATACATAGTAGTTTGATTTTTAAAATTTTTTTTATAATTATAAAAGAATTTATAAGATGGATCATCTGAAATTGTAACCAAACATATAATGAAATTTTTTTAAATGACTTAATAGGTTCTTTGTTGGTGGCTTTACCCACTGGAAATGGATAACTTGTGTTTGTGGAAACAAAAAGCAAGAATAAAGAAAAAAAAGCAGATGGGGAGTTGGTAGAAGAGCTATTTGAACTAAAAATTTTTGTTGGAAAACTGTAAGAAAAGGTGTACACACACATACACAAAAAATAAGTAAAAACTTACAATTAAGCTGGCAAAGAATATATGGATTATAAGACATTTTTATAATATCAAAGATCAATTGATTCAAATTTTCAAAAACTGCAGTAGTAGCATGTCTCTAATAGGGCCTTCTTATTAGCTGAAATACTGGTGTTAAAAGACATACCAAGCAGTCCTATAACCAGCCCATAGCCACCAATTTTTAATGTGATTGAGACATAAACCTTTTTTGTTTTAAGTTACCTACATATACTTTTTCTTTTGTTTTGTTACCATGATGCAACCTACTATGAACTGTTACAAAGGTATTATTGGAAGCTCCGTCTTCCTAAGTGCTTGCTCAACCGGCAGATATTAAAAATACAACTACTTTCAAATGTTTGTCATTACACCCTTTATTCATATTAAAAGGTGTCCTCATACAGTAAATATTCAAAATCTGTATTCCAAGGCAGTTTGTCCCAAGAGAAGCTAAAATATGATATGATGTGAATTACCCATGTAAACATGTACCCATGTTTATTTTTCTTTGTTTTTATTTTTGAGATGGAGTCTCACTCTGTCACCCAGGCTAGAGTGCAATTGTGCACTCTGAGCTCACCACAACCTCCACCAGCCAGGTTCAGGCAATTCCCCTGCCTCAGCCTCCCAAGTAACTGGAATTACAGGTGTGCAACACCATGCCTGCTAATTTTTGTATTTTTAGTAGAGACAGGGTTTGACCATGTTAGTCAGGCTGCTCTCAAAATCCTGACCTCATGATCTGCCTGCCTCAGCCTCCCAAAGTGTTGGGATTATATATGTGAGCCACCGCACCCAGCACCATGTTTATTTTTCATGAACATATGTTATCTATTTGTGAATTCATGTTTCTTTCTAATAGTACCTTGAGAATTACTGAAGTCTTATTTGAGCAAAGACCTTGATGATCTGTGAATCCAGTTGATAAATTCTACCTCCCAGAATAAAATATAAAAGTAGGAGGGGCCATCATGCAAACCAAATAATATTTATAGAAGAGAGTTGAGAATGTAGAATGAAACTACTATGTAAGTTATAACATATCTTACATACAGAAATGCTGAACATTCTGCATATGTACTCTATTAGTCCATTCTGCTGCTGTTAAAAGGGCATAACTAAGACTGCAATTTATAAAGGAAAGAGGTTTACTTGACTCACAGTTCTGCAGGGCTGGTTAGGTCTCAGGAAACTTACAATCATGGTGGAAGGGGAAGAAAACATGTCCTGCTTCATGTGGTGGCAGGAAGGAGAAGAATGAGTGCTGATTAAAGGGGGAAACCCGTATAAAACCATCAGATCTTGAAATAACTGACTACCATGAGAAAAGAATGAGGTAGGCTGCCCCCATGCTTCAAGTATCTCCACATGATCCTTCCCATGACATGGGGTGATTATGAGAACTAAAATTCCAGTTGAGATTTGGGTAGGGACACAGCCAAGCCATATCATATCACCCCTGCTCCCCCCAACTCTCATGTCCTCACATTTCAAAACACAATCATGCCCTTCCAACAGTCCCCTGAAGTCTTAGCTCATTCCAGCATTAACTTGCATGTCCAACTCAAAAGTCTCATCTGAGACAAGGCAAGTTAATTCCACCTATGAGGCTGTAGAATCAAAAACAAGTTAGTTACTTCCCAGATGAAATGGGTGTACAGGCATCAGGTAAATATACCCATTCTAAATGGGAGAAATTGGCCAAAACAAAGGGACTACAGGCCTCATGCAAGTTCAGTATCCAATGGGGCAGTCATTAAGCCTTAAAGTTCCAAAATTATCTCCTTTGACTCCATGTATTATATCCAGGACATGCTGATGCAAGAGGTAGGTCCCCATGGCCTTGCACAGGTCTGCCCCACTGGCTTTGCAGGGTACAGCCTCCTTAATAGCTGCTTTCACAGGTTGGTGTTGAGTGTCTGTGGATTTTCCAGGCCCATGGTGCAAGCTGTCAGTGGATATACCATTTCTAGGGCCTGGAGGACAGTAAACCTCTTCTGACAGCTCCACTAGGCAATGCCTCAGTGGAGATTCCATGTTGGGGCTTCAAGTCCACATTTCCCTTCAGCACTGCCACAGCAGAGTTTCTCCACTTGGATCCCACCCCTGCAGAAAACTTATGCCTGGAAATCCAGAAATTTCCACCAATCTGAGATCTAGACAGATATTCCCAACCTCAATTCTATGCACCCACAGGCTCAACACCATATGTAAGCCACCAAGGCTTGGGGCATTCACCTTCTGAAGTAATGGCCCAAGCCCCTTGTGATCATGGCGGGAGCAGAAGCATCTGGGACATGGGGCACCATGTCCATAGGCTGCATAGAGTAGGAGAGCCCTGGGTCAGGCCCAGAAAACCATTTCTTCCTCCTAGGCCTCCAGGCCTATGAAGGGAGGGGGCTGACATGAAGGTCTCTGACATGCCCTGGAGACATTTTTTCCATTGTCTCGGTGGTTAATATTTGGCTCCTCATTACTTATATGAATGTCTGCAACTGGCTTGAATTTGTCCCCAGAAGATGGGGTTTTCCTTGTTTTTTTTTTCTTTTTTTTTTCTTCTTTTTTTTTTTTTGAGACAGATTCTCATTGTGTTGCCCTGGCTGGAGTATAGTGGTGTGATCTCAGCTCACAGCAACCTCCACCTCCCGTGGTCAAGTAATTCTCCTGCTTCAGCCTCCCAAGTAGTTGAGATTACAAGCACATGTCACTAAACCTAACTAATTTTTTAATTTTTATTTTTATAGTAGAGAAAAGGGTTTTATCATGTTTGCCTGGTTTGCCTCTAACTACTGACCTTGGGAAATCCACCTCCATTGGCCTCCTAAAGTGCTGGGGTTTTCTTTTCTATCACATCATCAGGCTGAAAAATTTTCAAACTTTTATGCTTTGCTTCCTTTTGAATGCTTTACTGCTTAGAAATTTCTTCTGCCAGATACCCTAAATCATCTCTCTTAAGCTCAGAGTTACAGAGGTCTCTAGGGCAGGGTCAAAATGACACCAGTCTCTTGGCACAGCAATAGTGACTTTTACTTCACTTCCCAACAATTTCCTTGTCTTCACCTGAGACCATCTTAGACTGACCTTCGTTTTCCATATCATTATGAAGTGTTTGGGTCATAGCCATTCAACAAGTCTCTATGAAGTCCCAAACTTTTCCACATGTTTCTGTCTTCTGAGCCCTCCAAATGGTTCCAGCCACTGCCTGTTCCAGTTCCAAAGTTGTTTCCACATATTCAGATATTTTTACAGTAGCATCCCCACTATTCCACGTACCAATTTGCTGTATTAGTCTGTTCTCCCTCTGCTATAAAGATATAACTGAGACTGGGTAATCTGTAAAAGAAAAAGGTTTAGTTGGCTCACAGTTCTGTAGGGCTAAGTAGGCTGCGGGAGACTTACAGTCATGGTGGAAGGGGAAGCAAACACATAGTTCTTCACATGGCAGCGGGAAGGAGAAGAGAGTGCCCAGCAAAGTAGGAAACCCCTTATAAAACCATCAGATCTCAGGAAAACTAACTCACTATCATAAGAACAGGATGGAAGAAACTGCCCCCATGACTCAAGTATCTCCACCTGGTCGCTCCCATGACATATGGGGATTATGGGAACTACAGATTGAGATTTGGGTGAGGGCACAGGCAAGCCATATCATGTGCTTTGTTATATCATATGTGGAAAGCCCTGTCTTTGTTATTCAGAGGAAGAAATAGATAAGAAAGTGCAACTGACATTGTCTTAGCTTGAATTCACTAGAGAGTGTATCCTCAAGAAATGGGTGAGAATGAAAGCTTTTAGGAAGTGAAATAAAACCAGACAGATGCAGGAACAGTTTGAAAAACAGTCAGTTACTCATAGGAATTTAGTCTAGTGTGAATGTTGGACCTCAAAGCTTAAGTATCAGGCAAATGAGGTTTTCTTACATTTCCATATTTTAAATTTATTTTTTTCCTAAAACGTTTTGAGATATGACCTTATGAACCTAGAGAGGAGTAAGATAGACAAATACAGAAATATTACAACAAATAGAGTGAGCATATGGTCAGCTGGTAATGAGAAGAACACACTTGTACAAAGCTCCTCTCTCATCGCTTGTTCCCTGCTATATCACCCTGATACGAAGTAGAGCAAAACCCTTAGTAAAAACTACCCTGAAATCCATTACAGTTTCAATGGAAAGTAAAATGAGACTCTAAAAAAGAGCATGTTGAGATATGTTTAGTTTATGGTATCTGGAAAGATTAATCTAAAAATCTCTAGCAACATCATGAGGTCTCTGTATAATTCTGGACAAAAATATATTAGGACACTACCTATCTGATTTAGCGTTGTTCAAAATTCATGTTGTTATGAATTTTGAAACATTTGTAAAACCCCAATTGTATAATGTTCATATTAAGCAGTAATTTATTGAGACTGTTATGTACCAACCTTCTAACCTCGTGTTTTTCAGTATCTGCTGTGGTTAAATCACTTGGTAGTATCCATTCCACATACAGCAATGTATACTTCAAAAAGAAAATAGGTGGTTATATATCTACAACTCATTAGGACTCTTTTGTTGTTGTTGTTGTTGTTGTTGGCGGCGTTGTTGTTTGTTTTTTTCTGATTTAGACAACACCCTAATAAGAAAAAGCAATGGGGAGATATTACTGAGATTCATATAAACATTAGTGTTTTATCATTTAAGAAAGTATGCAGTATATCACAGGCAGGTCAGAATAGGGCTCTGCTCCATCAGACATTTATGAACTCAGGCTGTCAGGGGAGATACTGTCTTTCATGATACACACAAGAATATGTTAACTTTGATGCTCTGTCATGAGATGAAACAACTGAGAGAAGGTCCCAACTAAGTGAAATTTCGGTAGAGTTTTCTGGTTATCTAGAAGACAAAACGAAGACAAAAAGATTGATACTGGTGTGAGATGTTAATATCTCAGATCTTTAACTCATTTACATTTTTAAAAATTACTGAAGATCTCTGAAGCAAACATTGTGTCAGATACTATACTTTACACAGAAATGAGCAAGATGCAGTCACTGACTAGAACAGATTCACCCTAACTGAGCTAGCATATTTACACCACCGTAATAATGAAAGGTAGCATGTAATACCATATTAAATTTGACATTGACTCCAAAATTTTATATGGGTCAAAAAGTACAATTGTAAGGTTTAGGAGATGCTAAATGACTATTCACTTGTCTTAATTCTTTTATGGCTCCACATTTATGAATATATCTATATTTCACAATAAGAGACTGATTTAGTAATTTGGTAAATATTTTACTTTAGTGAATAGTAGTGCTTAAACAATACAAAACAAATATAGAAAGAATAGCATATAAAATTACCTAAAGTTTCATTATACTAAATAATTTTATGAATTGCCTTATTCATGATTTTTCTGTCTCATATCATTTAATGTGTCTGTCTCAGTGATATGAATTCTGTATTTTAAATTTTTTATAAGTTATAAACTACCTCTTTAAGTTTTTCATTCTAAATCCTCTAAAGGAGATTTGAAAGAATGGCTTTAGAGAGAGCCAAATAATATATGTATGCTTGGTAGCTCCATAGAGATAATTAAAATCATCCAGAAGTCACAATTCAATAAAATAATAAACTAATTCCATAAAATAATTTAATTTTCTCAGAATAATTTTTACTGTCATGGTGCAGGTTATTTTTAGTAAAGTAATTATTTGTAAATTAGGTTGTTTAAGTTGGTATGCACGTAACTATTACACTTCTTTCTATTGCTTTTACATTGTCAAATTGATGTATTCTTTGTTATATGTAGGGAATTTAAAATATCATCTAGGTTATCTAATGTATATTCTGCCAATTCTTCAGACAGATAAGACCTAAATTCAGTCAGCAAATATTTTTACAAACCTGCTCAGGCAATACCCCAGTTAACTTTCCAACTTCATTTTAAAAATCCTTCTCATATTTTTCTCCTCCACACCCTGTATATATTCTATTCTTTGTGCATACTATCCTTCCACCTAAAATATTCACTCTCTTGGGCATTTTCAGGTCTGATTTTACTTAAGCTTCAAATTCTAAGTAGAAATTTCTTCTCTCCAATAAATCTTCTGCTGGCCTGATTATCTAATTTATTTTGTTGATGCCAAGGTTTTATGAAGATGGCAACCTAATCTGTTTGATATCTCACAACACAATCAACATAGTATTTGGTGTATCATAATCACTAATTTATTTATTTATTTTTTTTGAGATTAAGTCTCACTGTTGTTGCCCAGGTTGAAATGCAGTCGCATGATCTTGGCTCACTGAAACCTCCACCTCCCAGGTTCAAGCACTTTTCCTGCCTCAGCCTCCTGAGTAGCTGGAATACTGGTATTTTTATTAGAGATGGGGAATCTCCATGTTGGCCAGGCTAGTCTAGCACTCCTGACCTCAGGTGTTCCACCCAGCTAGGCCTCCCAAAATGCTGGGATTACAGGCATGAACCACCATGCCCAGCCACTCAATATATTTAAATAACTAAATGAAGAAATCAGACACTAAAGAATGGGTGCCATGCTTAGTGGAAATCCTGGGCATGAGAGGTGTCAGTGGCTCTTTAAAAGGAAATAAAATTTTAGTATAGTTTTAAAGGATGCATATATAAAATATGGATAAGGAAGGAAGATGAAAGTTTACTAAAGAGAACAACATAATTCTATGAATTACATGTTAGACTTCATTCTGTCAATGGGCAGTCACATTAAATGTCACTCTAAGACTTAGGGTTTGAGGTCAGTGAGAATACAAGATTAAGTTTTCAGTAGTGTTCTATCATTTGACAAATTTGATAACATTGGTAAATTCCTTAAAATGCATCAATTACTAAAACTGACAAAAGATGAAATAAAAGACCTGAATAGTCCTATATAAAAAAGTTTGAATTTGTAATTTAAAACTGTACAGGTTTAGGTGGCTTTTATCCCAATGATACCCAGCCTTTATGACAGGAATAATATGGATTCTATGCAAACTCTTTCAGAAAACAAGAAACATTTAGAAATGTGTTAGGTCTGTTTTATTCTGATCTGCAAACAAGAAAACAGCATTAGGAAAAGAAACTACATGCTAATATTCTTCATAAAAATGGAAACAAAAATTATTAATAAAACATTAGAAAAATCTAACAATACATTAAAAAGATGCCATACCTGGTCATGTGTGGTTTATCCCAAAAATGCAATGTTAATTTAACATTCACAAACTCAAAATATCAGTCAATACAATTTAGCATTTTAACAAAATAGAAAAAGAAAAGTTATACGCTCATCTCAATAGATAAAGAACATTTGAAAATATTCAACTACCAGTCATGATATTTTTTTAAATTTCCTATATAACTTAGGAATCAAGGGGTGAAGGAGAGGAGGAACTTCCACAGCCTAACAAAGGGCATCTATTTAAAAGAAAGAAAAAAATACCTGCAGCTAACACCATACCTGACACTAAAACATTGGAGTGTTTTCTGTAAGATTCGGGAACAGATGTGTACTCTGACCATTTATATTTAGCATTTTATTGGAGGTCTTATTCTATGAAATCAGGCAAGGAGGGAAAAAAAAAAAACCATAAAGATTATAAATAAAGAAGCAGAATTCCCATCAGAAGCAAGACAGTGATGTCCAGTTTTACTATGTTATTTGACAGTGTGGCTGGCTCTTCCTCTGCAAAACAGTCCTTTTGTGTTTGGTAAAACCCTGAATAGAAGGTTACTATTTAGTCTGACTTCCATCAGACTAAATAGTCAGACGTGTTCAGACATTGTCCCCAGTACATAATGCTGGGAATTTCCTTCCCTGGAGAAAGAAAGGTCGCTCATTAGACTTTAGCTAGTAAGCAATGTTTAGCTTAAATTGCAATAGAAATTAGACGGTAGTGACACATTTGAGGAGAATGATGGTGGTTATTAAGGCATGCACCCTGGTTACAGCCAGGTCAAATCTGCTGCAGTTGTCTTCATACCCATGCTGTTTGAATGCTATTTTGAGACCTCAGACTTTCTCTTTTCATTGATCAAAAGATAATTGTAGGAGTCAGCAGCATAGCTTTGCCATAGTTCAGAAGGAGCCACTCATACTAAATCTGCAGTCATTAGATAGGTGGTGATATATTTGCCTACAATATTAGTACTAGGTAATGCTTACTGTACATTTATTATGCAAAGGATGTTTTCTATGAGATGGACCCATTATAATTAAATGAATCATCTCAAAAACTAATGAGGTCAGTTTTGTTTTCCCCCTATTTTACAAAGAGGAAAGTGGCACAGAGAGTTTAAGTAATCGTGAAAATTTGATTTATAAACATAAGCCACTTGGAGACCAAAAATGCAATTGTCCAAAAATAATGAAAATATATTTTGTTTTGTTCACAATATTGAAATTAATAACTCCCTTTTCATCATTTACTTGTTTATATCCAGAATGTTCAATTAAGGTAAAACATTGGAGTGAGCCATAGTTAATTATGGTAGACTTCCCATAATATGTTCAAGTTAATCTGGAAGTCATTCTGTAACAGAATGAATTCTAGATATGATAATCCTACAAATCTTTTTTTCACTTATCTTTAATAAGATGCTTTATTTTAAAAGTTCTTTATTATTTTGTAGAAGCATCCTCACTATCTTGGGAAAATACCACATGATAAAAATTTATTAGATAATAGTCTATATAATTTTATTATTTAATAATTTTGAATTTATAATTAAGATTGCTCACACTACAGTTTCAAGATTGTTTAATCAAGCAACACATACTTATTTTTTACCAGCCCTCTTTATATCGATTAATATTCACAGTAAAATTGATTTCATAAAAGACCAGCCAAGAAAATAAAGAGAAATGAAAATATTAAGAATAATAAAAAACTACAGAGGAGAGATTATAAATAAAAGAGAGAAAACTGAGCACCGCTTTATCAATATATTTTAAACTTAGAAATAATGATCAATTCCAAGAAAAACATAGCTCCTGCAACTAATTCAGGATGTAGGGTGGATAGATTTATAACCATTTAAAGAATTTGAACACATTTAAAAATATTTAACAAGTTTTAATAACTTTAAAGTTTAGTTTTGCCAAACTATCAATAATTGTTATAAATACATAATTCTTTTTATGTATACAAATTTCCAGAGAAAATAGACTACTATACCATTCTTTTTATGAGACTTATATAAGTGTATCACCAATATGAGACAAGGTAATCAATCTTATTAACACTGATGCCAAAAGTACCCATTCAAGATTGTTCAATAAGGACTTTAATGTGGTAAAGTTTATTAACCTACTTCTTAAATTCCTAAATTAATTTACCTAATTTTTGAGAAACTCATCTACTTCATTTCCTAAGTTAGTGAACTTAGAATTCCCTAAATTCGGAAGACTGCCATAATATCACCTCAATATTTTCAAAGCATTTGAAAAATTCAATGAAATATTATTTTAAAAATAATTTGCAAACTAGAAACAGAATGAATGCTACACATCTTAATTATTGATCATGGACATACTAATAAATGAATGATAAAATATTAAAAGCATTTTTAAAATAAGAAAAAATTTGCTCTTAAGGCTTCTGTTTAACATTTGCTTGTTGAATAGAAAAAAATAAAAATAAAAATATTTAAATGTTTTAAAACACATCAAATCAGTATTAGTCACAGATAATATAACTGACTACACAAGACATCTGAAGAACTTAGAGAAAAAAATTTATAATTCATTTTACCAAGTGGCTGATTAAAATTTGCCAAGTTGCTGATTAAAAATCAATTGCATTTATCTTTGAAAACAATCGAAAAATCTTCCTGATAGACATTTACCACCAAGCTATGCTTATAGAATATAAATCAGACCAAAACAAATGGAGAAAATCTTACTCATGGATAGAAAGTATCACTATTAAAGATATCTTTTCTGAAATTCATTAAAATAATCAATAGACTTCAATTAAAATTTCAAAAATGTTATTTGTGGAACTTGCCAAGACTCTCACCCTCATGAAGATGTGGACTAAGAGGAATGCTTATATACTGCAAGTAGTAACATTATACATGAACTTTGAAAATTCAATCTGACATTTTCTTGTAGAGTTAAAAAACCTGTACCTCTACAAAATTCAAGACAAACTATTACCATATATGCCAAGAGACACTATCAGGCATGTTCATTGCAGCTTTGTATTTAAAAAAAAAAAAAAACTAGAAATAATCCAAATAATGATCACTATGAGAATTAATAAATTGCCTACATTATAATCATCTGAGAGAATAATATACAAAGATAAAATTGAGATGCCAGCTTTTCTCACTAGTCAGAATGAGCAAATTACGTAAACACAGAGATAAAAGAGTGAATATAACACAGTATCATTTACACAAAGCCTATAAACATACAATACTTAACTCTGGTATTTTGGAGACAGGTGTATATATAGTTAATCCATAGTAAAACATGGGAATAATCATGTTAACCCTTTGAAGGAAAAAAATAAATTATTTAAAGAGGGTACAAAGGGTCTTAAGGGTTGCTTTTATTACTTAATTGCTGAATCTGGCAGTGGATGTATGTATATTTTAAATTATTCTTTATACCTTAAATATATATTACATATTATTTTGTGTGTTCAAAATATTAATTAAAACTTAGAATAGTTACGTGAGCATCTGAGTTGGCATGGGGGTAATCTAAAGGCAGGGAGGTATTCTAAGCAGAGGCACCATGCTGTTCAGAAAGCAGAGGCAGCAAATTATAAGAATTGGGAGATAAAAATGTATATCAATTTTCAGGGCATTTCTTCCTCTCTGACTAAAATTATCCTTCAGGAATGAGTAGGTTATATTTGAATCTTCACAAAGTGTCTCATATAGTAGGGAACTTTCTTCATTCTATATTTTCAACAAACATAATTTTTGAGGGCAACACAGAATAGTCTAAAATTACCCAGACCATAACAATTTTAAATAGTTATAGAGTCTGACTGAGTAAATCGGAAAGACAAGGGCTGTGGACAAACCATAATCTTACTGTAGGTACCTATTGACAGTTGTATTTTTTCACCTTCATTTTTCACTTAACCCTTCCACAATTTATCTGAATAGATACTTAGAAAACATTAAAATTCTACAAGTTGTGAACTCTTTTATTTGAGAGGTAAAGGATTTCAAAACTGTATTTAAAATTTAGCTTCATGAATCAGTTTTGATGAAAGAATGTAAAAATGCAAATTTCAGTAACCATTGCAAATTGTTGTTTTATGTATTGCCACACATATGCTGGAAGATTTAAGTAACATAATAAATTTAAATGTAAACACATTTAAATTCACTGATGATTCCTTGTTGATGATCTCTGCTGATTGTAGCTTTATTTCATCTTTCAATAAAGAATGAAGAGAAATGTCTCAGAGTTGGGTAAAGCTATTTGGGTTTTATGTTTCTACTGCTTTGAAAGACTGAGTAAAACATTGCCTGAAAAAAATTCTTTTCTCTCCACTATAACTGGATACCACTACATGGAGCTTATAACTAGGCCATAAACACTTTGAAATATATGTCTTTTAAAAGAATATAACTTTAACTTATATTTACTAATTTTTTTCCACATTATAGCATTAAACCATGCTTGTGTAAGTGTTGGATAATGTACGACTTTATTATTGCTGGAGCTCTGGTCCAGGCCAGACCTCATGAATCCCAGATAATAAATATTTTTCACTCAAAACCCTCAGCTGGGACAAAGGTATTTGAATAGTCAGAAAAGATTTGATTTGCACATTTTTTGACTTGAATGTTTCTTTTAAGCTTTCCCCAGGTATTCATGCTTGCCAAATCTATTAAGTAAAGTACTTAGTGTTTGTGGACTCATGACGAACAAGTAGAGCCTTGTCCCCTATAATCATATAAAATAGGAGATGCTTCCATTTGCTGAACAGCATGTTGTAGGGTTCTGTCAACCATTGTGGTTCTCAAGGACAAGGTAAATGTGGTTGCTGCTAAATTAACCTTTCCTTAAAACAAAAATTGTGTTTTCTGGTGGCTAATCACAAAATGGGTAAATTCGATGGCTGAGGGTAAATACCACCTGCTGATAATAATTATTTCCTTATTCTCAATTTTAATTACGTTGTCAAAATGTTTCAGCAAACTCTTGGAAAACTGTACCATAGATAATACCTATAAGTTAAATAAACAAAAGAGCTTACATTTCAGCATTAAAACCGCAAAGCTATAATCACACCACTAGATTTATTGTCTGATAAAATGTACAAGAGTAACAAATAGGTAGAATTTGCCAACGTGTGACTTTTTGTTGAAATATGCTTCTCTCACATAGCAAATTACCAAGTTGATTAAAAGGTTAAAAAAAAAATGAGATTTTAATCAAAATTTACAACATGCTACTTTTGTAAGAAGGAAGAACTATTTAACATCTCCAGCTAGAAATAATTAGCATTCTGCTTAATAGCTCACTGCTTATGTATGTAAAGGATAATACTAAAGTGAAAGACATTCATATGGAAATAATCATGTTTGGCAAAAGTCCATGACCACTTTGTTTAGAATTACAGGGGAAAAACCATACATTTTGTAATATAAAGTATATTATTAAGGTAATATTTACTTCTTTCTTCAAATTTCTATCTTCTCATAAAATACAGTAATTTTGTAGGTTAAATATTTTATGGTCTCTCAATAGTTACAAAAAAATTTGTCATCTTTATCATGCTCTCGCTAAAATTATTTAGAATTATTTGGCCAATATAATAAGATTATGAAGAGATTTTTTGGAAAGAATAAAAATTAAAAGCGTTGTCATTGAAATCTCATTTTGAAGATGTAATTGTTTAAGAGTACTGTTTATACATCCAGAAAATTAAGAATGCAAGCTTCAAGAGGAGTATTTTGAAAGCTATTGTTTGAAACAAAACCTACAGAAGTCAATACTTTGGAAAAATGGAGAAAAAGCCAGAATGATGTACTCATGCCAGGACATAAAAGCCTCTCCAACTCCAGGCTTCATGATGCCCCACAATGCATTGAATGGGTGCCATATTCTCATCTTTCTACAGAGGAATCACTATTTTATATTTTAAGTGGCTATGACAAAAATTCTATAAAATAGAGCAAAATAAACGTAAGCTTTTAAATCAGCCTAGTTTCAGTACTTCATCTTCATTCCTGTTGCCCAGTAGTATAGTACCCACCTACCCAGAACTTCCATTGACATAGATTATGACAGGTCAAGAAACTGAACTGCCTTAACATAGCCACTTGATAAATATGTATTGAATTAAATAAGAAGGTTATTGTCAGTGTCCTACCATATTTGAGCTTTCATCTGTCATGGACGCTGAGTTCCAATGAAATTAAAATATTTCCTTGTGATTTTTTAGAGATTGCTTTTTTGAAGTTGTCATTGTTTTTCTCGATATCTGTTCTATCTACTAATTGCAAGAAACACAGTCACTTTGAGGAAGGTAAACATAGGCACATTAAAAACAACAAAAGCAAAAAAAAAAAAAAAAACTGAAAGAGAGTTTTAGACTTTTTATTCCTGGATTTTTCCCTGGGTAGTTTAGATGTTCCTTTATGCCGCAGAGAACAATATTAGAGCATGAAAGGAAGCCTTTTTGTTATTTTAATTTTTTCTTACCTCCTATTCTATACTATCACAGTTGGTATTATTGATGAGACAATTTTAGCTAATAGGTAGTTCCATTAAAATGAGAAAATCCATTCATGAAACAATTATGGGAACCTCGCAATTTTGTAAGTAACATTTTTACTAAATAAGTGGTATTTAACTTACAATAAGGTGAAATAGAACATGGATTCGAAGATATAGAGTGTTACTTTTGGGTCTCAGAATTAAAAATTTGGCAATCAACTCAATTCTAAGTGGAAATGGTGGGCTTTTACAGTTGTAAAGTTACAGTAACTTCTAAGAACATAGCACAGTACCTGATGAATAATAAATACATAGTAAATACCGGCTATTACTAGTATTACACCTACCAAACTTTGACAAAATGTTCATGATTAAAAAGTATGACATAAGAGTCAATAACAAATTATATATAAAGGGACATGTGTCATCCTATTGATTACCAGGGTGACTTCAGTGATTTTGGTTCTTAAGCACCATTTCATGTGCATCACTAAACAAAACATATCTCATTGAAAAGCATAAATCTTTCCCAAAAAGAACAAGGTTAATTCCTGTTTCAGTAATTGACTAGTAGCTACACTGCCTTGGTGAAACCATTAACCAAGATCTGTAGATCAATTTATGAAAAAAAAAAAAAAATCTGTCTTCTGCTTCCTTAGAAGGTAATGGATGCTGTTCATAAATGTAGGTGATTCTAAGGCTATGATGAAGAGAAGTACGTTCCTGGTGGCCTTTTAACAGCATGCAGTCCAAATGGGGCCTCAGGAATGAAGCCAAGATCAGGCCTAGGAAAGCAGCTTTGGCAGGGGAAGCTTCAGATACTACGAGTCAAATAACAAGGAATGATCAGAGAGTGCACAAAGTTCAAGTATTTCATTCACCAGTTTCTTGTCTTTTTATTCATAGTTTAAATGTCTTAAGAAAGATCTAGTGTAGTCTTCCCTTTTTCCTTCAGCTTTTAAGTTCTGAGGTACACATGCAGGTTTTGCAGGTTTGTTACATAGATAAACGTGTGCCATGGTTGTTTGCTGCACAGATCAAGCCATCACCTTGCTATTAAGCCCAGCATCCATTAGCTATTCTTCCAGGTGCTCTCCCTCTTCCCACACCCCTCAACAGGCTCCAGTTTGTCTTGTTTCCCACCAGGTGCCCATGAGTTCCATCGCTCACCTCCTACTTGTAAGTCAAAATAGGCAACGTTTGGTTTTCTGTTCTTGCATTAGTTTGCTGAGGATAATGGCTTCAGCTTCATCAAGATCTAGGCAGAAATAACTATTTGACCCAGCAATCTCTTTACTGGATATATACCCAAAGAAATATAAATCATTCTATTATAAAGATACGTGCATGCATATGTTCATAGTAGCACTATTCACAATAGCAAAGACATGGGATCTAGTAAAGTCTTAAAGGGTCAGAATAAAAGAAAGTCATTTAAATGCATTTTAATTTTGAATGAAAAATGCAAAACCATTTTCCAGAGCTCCAGGTTCAAATGAGGTCACATTTTATAACTGTAGTTTGCTGGCTTGAATGAGCAGGGGATAATGATTCCTACCATTTGGATTAAACTCTTTTAAAGTATTATTGCTTTTCCCCCAGTAATTTAGAAATAGCTTTTTTGAAATTTTTCTAGTAGTCACTTAAATGCATACAAGGGCAAGACCAAAGCTGAGTTAAAGCAACAGGAAGTATAAACTACAAAGACTATTCCCCTTTGGATTATCAAGAATCTATTCCTGAATTAATGTTATTTTGCTGGGCAACTTCTTTCAAAATGTTTAGACCGAAATTTCTCATAGGAAACATGCAGTCACCCACATAAATAGACTTCAGTAAGCTCATTCAGTCTATCAGTTTCAGATGTCTGGAAACCAGCATATATCCAAGACAACCTTTGCCATAATATGAATAGAATTATATCAGTCTGGTACTATCAGGCTTCCAAATTATGTCCAGATATACTGAACATCCTATTAATGTACAGATAAAACTAAGTTCAAAGTAAGATTCCTGTTACATTCAAAATTGTGGGGATGATGCAGTTTAACCCATTTATCAAAGTCATCCTATTAATTTCTCATTCTGTTTTGGGCGATCAGAGTCTGCAAAGTTTGTATACATCATCAACTAGCTACATTTGAAATAAAGTTCTAAAGTGAAGTACTAAAATATGGCTTTCAGAATAGTAAAAAGGTCATGTATGTCATCAATCAGTTAAAAAATAATACATTCAAAATACCAGACGGTTTGATCTGCGTCGATTTTTTCCTACAAGTCAAATAGTAGATTTAGTTAAGCCTATTTTATACTGAACTATTTTTGCAGGGTTTATGTGAACTACCTGAAGTAAGAAAAGAAAGCAAAATTGCTTTTCACAATAAGAATGGGAAATAGTGAACTTCTTAAGGAATGGAGTCAGTCTAGATATGAGCAGCAGACAGGGCAAGGGTCTTAACTACTTAAGATGTTAAGAATGCAGAATGCAGTGAGAATTGCAGTGCTGCACAGAGACATTCTTAGTTACCACTTATAATCACGTGCTGGATATCACATCATTAGCAACAATGTGTTATAGCAAGAATCATTTTTGTGTGTTAAGCTATAGCTAATACTTGTACAAATAACATTCCAGAAAGCAACCTCTAGAAGAGGGTCATGATAGAACACTGTTGAAAAATCTTCAGTCTCTTTTTTGGCCTACTATAGATAATAATAAAATAAGAAATTTTTTTTTAGGGTTAATTCAGAGTTCCGGGTCTTGACGTTATAACCTCAATTTCTCTTTGCATCCTCATTTTTCTGCTTTTAGCCATATTAACAGTTCTCTTTATTTTTCTTAGGAAAATGCTCTGCTTGTTTCCATGATCATGTCCACAGCAATCTGTTTTCTTTCCCTCCCTCCTTCCCTCCCTTCTTTATTCCTTCCTTCCCTCCCCCTCCTTCCCTCCTTTTTTCCCTCCTTCCTTCCCTCCTTCCCTCCCTTCTTCCTTCTTCCTTCCCTCCCTCCTTTCTTCCCTCCCTCCTTCCTTCCCTCCCTCCTTCCTTCTCTCCCTCCTTCCTTCCCTCCCTCCTTCCTTTTCTCCCTCCTTCCCTCCCTCCTTCCTTTCTCCCTCTCTCCTTTCTTCCCTCCCTCCTTCCTTTCCTCCCTCTCTCCTTCCCTCCCTCCTTCCTTTCCTCCCTCTCTCCTTCCCTCCCTCCTTCCTTCCCTCCCTCCTTCCTTCTCTCCCTCCTTCCTTCTCTCCCTCTCTCCTTTCTTCCCTCTCTCCTTTCTTCCCTCCTTCTTTCCCTCCCTCCTTACTTCCTTTTCTCCTTCCCTCCCTCCCTCTCTCCCTTTCTTCCTCCCTTCCTCCCCTCTCCTCCCTCCCATCTTTCCTTTGGCAGATTTTCACTCTTGTTGCCCAGGCTGAAGTGCAATGGCACAATCTCAGCTCACTGCAACCTCTCCCTCCCAGGTTTGAGCGACTTTCCTGCCTCAGCCTCCCACGTAGCTGAGATTAAAGGCATGCGCTACCATGCCCGGCTAATTTTGTATTTTTAGTAGAGATGGGATTTCTCCATGTTGGTCAGGCTGCTCTCAAACGCCCAACCTCAGGTGATCTGCCTGCCTCGGCCCCTCGAAGTGATGGGATAACAGGCATGAGCCACATCACTGGCATCCATAGCGTTTTTAAATTTCTGAAATGCTTCCTCATGTCTATCAAGCTCCAGTAAAATTCCAGCACAATTCTTAACTAGTTCCTTAAAAACTCTTCATAAAGATGTCTATAATGACTTTTTTCCTCTAAAATTGTACCACTCATCCACTTAGTATACCACTGCTTTAGAAATGAATCATATTCTTCTTCATAAAATATGTGTACTGCCATTTAATATTTCATAACTTTACAAAACTTTATATCACCACCTTCAGCAAATCATAAAACTCAGATAGGCAGAGACCTGAGTTTGCTTTCTAATGTTAAATAACACTTTTCAATACAAAAATCTTAAGTAATCATTTATTTTTAAGTGAACATGATCATACTTGGCCAAAATGTGTATGCTATCTCTGAAGCTAACCAGATAATCATAAAATGTTGGACTAAATAAAAGTTTTTATCCAAACTAATTATGAGATTAATAATGCATCTTGTTTAAATAGTAATCAAATAAATATTTTGCATTAATAAGGGTTTATGGTTTTAAGCAATAAAATCTAACTCCAGATGATGTCAAATTCTAAAAAAGGAGTTTAATAAATGTGTATTACCCAGTAATTCTACTGCTAGGTACTCTCTCAAAAGATATGAAAACATATGTCCACAAAAAGATGTGTATGCATCTGCAGAGTGGATTAATTCATCATAGTAGCCCCAAACTGAAAAATAAAATGTTTGTGGCAGGAGAATGAAGAAACAAATTGTAACATATTGATACAAAGGAATACATCTTAGCAATAACATGAGTGAAAAATCTCAAAAGTAATAGGTTGAACAAATAGGCCAGCCACTGAAGATAAATAATTTATTGTTCCATTCACAGAAAGCTTGTATTGCCAGGATTCATCTGTAGGGATAAAAAATCAGAACAGTGCTTCCCCCAAGTGTGGTGGTACCACAGGAAAGGGGCATGAAAAGGATTCAGCAATTATGCAAATATACTATATATTAATGAGAGATGGTTACGTTGATGGGTGCATTTTTTCAAATCTCAAACAGTACATGTAAGTTCTGTACATTTTAATCTATGCAAGATAAATGTCCATAATAAAAAGGATATGGAATTTTTAAAAAATACCACTGGGAGGCCTCCATAACAAGTGACAAAACCGTTTCTTAGCTATTTTATAATGAGAATATTGAAAAGTTTTAATGTCACCACTGAGCTTCAGATCCCAAAGTTTGCACATCTGGCACACACGGATGTGTATGTATGTATGTGTGTGGTGTGCACACATGCACACATTTTTGAGTGTGCCTTACTGCATTTGCTGACCTCACTTCTGTAATGGCCCCATCTTCAAATAAGGCCACATTCTGAACTATTGGGGTTAGGACTTCCACATATAAATTTGGGGTAGTGGGGACACAATTCAATCCATGACATGTAGGCAGCAGCAAACATAAAGTATAATACATCTTATGGTATCTTTCAGCAGCAAATTAAAATATTTATCTCTGAAATCATTAGCCAGAACTTGTCACATGGCTGTATCGTACTTCTGTATGTATGGGAAATTGAAATCCTACTCTACATCAGGGAGACAGGGAGCCAAAAGTATATGGTGAATAGCATTAATAATCATTTGTCCTAGTATTTGATTCTTTTAATAAACATATCAGTATTTTTATACTAAGTAAAGGAAGGATTAACAACTGATATGGCTTGGCTGTTTCCCTACCCAAATTTCATCTTGAATTGTACTTCCCATAATCCCCACATGTTAGGGGAGGGACCCATTGGGAAGTAATTGAATCATGGGGGTGATTGCCTCCATGCTGTTCTCATGGTTGGGAATGAGTTCTCATAAGATCTGATGGTTTTATAAGAGAGTTTTCCAGTTTTGCTTGGCAATTCCCCTTCCTCTGTCATGTGAAGAAGTATGTTTGCTTCCCATTCCACCATGATACTTGAGGCCTCCCCAGCCATGCGGAACTTAAGTCAATTAAACCTCTTTCTTTTGTAAATTACCCAGTCGCAGACTGTTATTTATAGCAGCCTAAGAATGGACTAATACAGCAACCAAGACAAGCTACCAGTGATCAAGTTCTTTTTCTACACAATAGTAATTTTCTATACATTGAATGTTCTATTATTTCATTTTAGTTTCCTTTGTTTGTAGAAAAAGTAAGGGCCTAATAACAGTGATAGTCTGATTGTTCATGGAGTTAACATAGCTGGAAAACTACAGAAATTCTAGATTGAGGCAAATATCTTAAATATTATACCACATGAACTTCCATGGAAGAAAAGTTTTCAGGAAATCATAGTGAAAGTAAGTCTTACTAACGTTTAGAAGGACATTAAATAATTGGTGTCCTGAAGAATGGGACATTCTACGTTATATCATTTTGCTATTTAAGTTCTAAATAAATTAAAAACCCTTTTCTCCTTGATATGATGAGTAATGTAATATGCATGTTAAAATACACTGTTTAAAGGTAACACATACTGTCTGGTTAATGCACTGTGGAAACTTGTTTTCTTACTATTAAATTTTATCTTGTATATATAATATTTAATTCCAGGGCAAAGTATCATTTATTTGGTTTTTCTTATTTTTGCTACTACTGTAACAGCCCATAATTCAGTGACCCAAAGCTATCCTCTTATTTTCCTTTTCTTTAATATTGTTAGCTACAAATGTGTCCCTGTTCAGGTACTGATATCATCTATCGTAAAGGCTGTTTTCTGTAGGTGTATATGTTCCTTTGTTTGGTGACCTTAGTTTATTGTTACCAGAACTTACTAAACGTGATTCCTTGTCTACATAAACGTTATTTTTTTCCACTTAATAGTGAGGGTTACAATGCAAGGACACTTTCACATATTCCTGGGAATACTCATGAACAAATGTAAAGGAATGCCATGTGAAATGAATAAACATTGGCAACAGAGTAGAGAAAATAGACTTCTGAAAGTACAACACATTTAAAATAAATTTAATTTTTATGAATTTATACCTTATTTAAGGCCTGCTTATATAAAATATATTATTGAAAGCCCATTTTGTTATATAAAATATTTTCCTTACAGTACTTTAAAACCAAAATCATATAGTAATTTACAGAAGGAAGTGATGGGGAACAATATTTAAAACTAAATTTAGGAAGAGGAGACATCTTTTTTCTTTTTTTTTTTTTTTTTTTCTTTTCTTGAGACAGGGTCTCCCTCTGTCACCAAGGCTGGAGTGCATTGGCAGTGTTGGCTCACTCACTGAAACTTTCCTCATGTTCTCAAATTCAAGCAATTCTCCCACCTCAGCCTCCCAAGTAGTTGGGACTATAGGCACATCCAACCATGCCCCGCTAATATTTTTGGTTTTTTTTTTTTTTTTTTTTTTTTTTTTGGGTAGAGACGGGGTTTCACCATGTTGGAAAGGCTCGTCTTGAACTCCTGACCTCAGGTGATCTGCCCACCTTGGCCTCCCAAGGTGTTGGGATTAAAGGTTTGAACCAGTGAGCCTCCTTGCATAGGAAGAGGAGATATCTATGTTGTTTCCTAAAAAGCAAAAAAACCATATAGAAAAAAATATATAGGCATATGTATTGAAAAATGCACACAAATAATCAAAAATAAGTAGAAATATATAGAGGATTGCTTTCATCATAACATATCCAATATCTTAGACACATTTAGGTTGATACCCAATAATTGTATTAAATGTCAGGTGATAAAACTATAAAAAGAATAATTTTTACTTAGTTAAAACACATCTGAATATTTGTGCTATCATTTGATTAGTTCTCTGGTTTTATTGTTAATGAAGCCACTAAACAACATCTACCATATTGTTTATTCAACTATAACTTAATCAATTGAGACTCATCCTTGAGAAGTGGAGGAGAGGCGGAGGGAACAGTGAAGAAACATCCATCACTGCTGTTCACAGCATTCTTGTTATGGCTGCCAACAAACCATGTGGGAATGAAGGTCAATGACTATTGAGGGAGGACTTGGAAATGACTAGGGCAAGTCCAAGGCATAACAAAGTGAGCCCTCTGTGCAAATGCATAAAGAAAATCGAAATTTTATGTTTTCTTCTCATCAGTGTAATTCTTCCATCATTCCACATTCCTCTGGCTAAATTGCCTTCTTTGTGGAATATGGTAGTCGTCGTCTTTCTGCAAGCTGCTAGACCACAATAGAATTTGAAAAACTGACTGCTGATGGATTGTAGTTGGGTGAAAAGTAAAAGAGGTGTTCGCAGGTATGTATTAGCCTTTTTGTGTCTTGGTTTAGTTGACTTTATGATCTTTTAATTGCTTTATCTACTTCTTTTATTAGTATATAGAAGTAAATGAAAGAAGAAATAAAAACAATAACCAAGTATAAAATTAATGATACTCAAAGACAATCAAAAGCGTTTCAAGTAATAATTAGGATGATGAGGAAAAATCACTTTTCAGTTTTCCATTGTGTTTTCTTGGTATATAATTGCCTTAAATCATCCTGATGCATATTGAACCATAAAAATTTAAACAGCTAAACAGGCTACTATGACTAGGAAAGTATCTGAGAGAAGTGCTAAAGAAAATCTGGCATATAAAGATGCAAAGAGTAAAGGAATTGATTTTTAATAAAGTTGGATGCCATAATCAAAACATACTCTTATTTCTTGATCGTTATTGTAAAATAAGTCAGTAAACCCTGCTGAAAATGTGCAGTGAGTTCTAATCTATTTTTTCAAACTGACTAGCAAAATATATTTTAGCATAGTTGATTAACCATAAAACACATTATTCACTGTTTTATTCAAAGATGCTTGTGTAAAAACCTTGCTGTCTATACCTGAAGCTGTAACTAAAAGAACAAACGTAAAACTGACTTTTCTTTCTGAGTCATACAAATCATGTAAAAACAATTCCACAAATTAAAGAAAATCATACCTCTTTGGCACTACACTTTTGTTTTATATGAGTATTACATTATCTCAAATATTATACCCAGGTTTAGCACTGAGATGTTCTTATTCACACTTGACTGTACTTCAGTGTAATTTGCCACTACTCAGTATTTCATTGTACAGTGAGCTGCTAGCTAATGTCTTACTAATTTCAGTCTTGATCAGGGTTTCTGGGTCTACTTTAGGAGGCATTCCTTCACATGACATTCTCACATAGTCAACATTTTTCAGTGGATTTTCTCTGCTAGAAATAGATTTGCATTCCTCATGAAGCTTTCGTCTTTGTCTCTGGGCCTTTGTTTACATTTTAGTAACAGATATTTTTCTATGTTAACATGTATAAGGGGCCTAGCAGAGTAAATAACACACACAGGATGATCAACACACATAAAGTGACCAATGGTCCTGTTTTGCCTGGAACTGAACAGTTTTGTAGGACACAGGATTTTCAGTACTAGAGCCAAAAAAAGAAAAAAGAAAAACAATCAATCAGGAAAATTAGGAAGATTTGGTGACTTTAAATCTATATTTTCAATAAGGTAGAATTCCTTTACTCATACCTCTTTCAGTA
Source organism: Sapajus apella (assembly GCF_009761245.1). Classification (NCBI taxonomy): domain Eukaryota; kingdom Metazoa; phylum Chordata; class Mammalia; order Primates; family Cebidae; genus Sapajus; species Sapajus apella. The sequence continues at coordinate 19,054,513 of NW_022436961.1, read as the reverse complement.
TTTCTTAAATAAAAAAAGATACCCCCTATCCTTGAAGCATTTGGAAGATTTGTGTTCATGAAATTCCCTTCATCTAAATGCCACAGTGTTCTCTCTTATAAATCATTGTATTGGCCCTGAGCCTTTGTACATAGCTATAAGTGGTTGTTTTGTCTGAGTGCTGTTGCTGATGGGCTTGTCAACCATGGCAATGAGCAGATACAAAAACACCTCCTTGTTTGTACTTGAGAATTTTAATGTATAAGGGCCTGTACATTTTGGTTGTGGGGATCAAGTGAGGTCAGTGCCTAAAAATCGCAAAGCATTCTACTCAGTTACTATAGTTGGTTATTCAGTTTAAGCATTTTGTTTTGTTTTGTTTTCTCCATCCTGTGACTCAAGGATGTTGCCTAGTTGTGTTCATTCTCCCTTGGCTCATGGAAAGATTACAAAGGTCAAAGAAAACTTCTATGTCTACAGATAGGTTTTTGAAGCCATGCTAGGAAGATGGGCTAGAAAAAGTAGCGAGAGAAGGAAGCCATGCCGTGGCTGGGGACAAAGGTCATCTATATAATTGTAGATTCCAGTGCAAAATAAAAATGCAGGGCCCCTTGTTCAAAAAGAAGGAAAAATGCTTCATTCTTCCTTTTGTGATTTCTCTATAAACGGTCATAATGTTTTACAAATTTATCTTAATTTTTCACCCAGCACAGGGTTACTTAAGAACACAGGCCCTCACAAGTGCCTGGGGCCCAACTCTGTAACTAGGCTCATAGGCCATGTTCCCAACCCTGACCCTGTTCACATCCATACCCAGAACCCCTCTGAGGATAGAGGGTGTCAGTGGTCATTGGCTGGAGACTGCGAAGCCAGCTTCCAAGAACTACTCCAGGGCAGGCTAGGCCAGAGAGCCCCAAGGCAAGACCATGTGTGTGTGTGTCAGTGCTCCAAGGTTCCGGGGCATGCTTTATTCCCCCATTATATGTCATTTTACAATTCAAATTTAAAGATAAAGTTATTAAAAGCATTAAGAGAGCAACCGGAAAGCATCAAACCCCAAGTCTCTGACTGTGGAGCCCTTTCCAGTCGCACTGATCCCATAGCCATGAAGCTGCCCCTAGATGGGGGAGATTCTCTATGACTAGAATCCTGGAGAAGAATCTGTGAGTTTTGCAGCTGACAGGGGAGTAAAAGGTATTCATGTTCAACTGCTGACAATAATTCTCTAAAGGAAAAGAAACTCAGAGGAGATGGACATCTAGAGAGACAGCTAACTGGTCTTTCTGAATCCCAAAACTGGTGAAAAATTATCTTGCTTAAATTTTACTTTAAAAGGTCATGTGACCTTGGACAGTAGAGATATCAGTGACAATGGCAACCTCAACATGTCCTTCCCAAGTTTCGGGCAAATGCACGATGATCTCAGATACTTGTTCAAGGGTACAGGGAAGCACCATTGCAAATGATAGCAATTTTTATTTCCAGGCATTCAAACAGGATGGCAGATGCAGATTTAATGTAATTTAGTGAAACTAATACAGTGATTTTTTTAATACACAGAGTTTGGAAATAATACTCAAGAGGAAATGGCTGTTTTGCTACAAATTTTGATGTATTATTGTTTATATGAAAAGCCAGTAATATTAATAATTAACATTTAGTGTTTGATCATTATGCTACAGATGCTGTACTATTCATTTTATATGCATTATTTTACATAATACGTATAGCACCCATGTAAATGATGTAATGTTATTAACCCCCTTTTACACATAAGAAAATGAATACAGAAAGCATTTAATGCATTCTCTAAAGTGATACATCTAGCAATTGTGGATTCAAGGTTTGACCACAAATAAATAGGCTCCAGACCCTGTCATATGGACTATTAACTGGCTTATCTTTAAAATAAAATGAAGGTCTTTACTACATTTTACCTTCATTTCAATGTTGTTTATGTTTGTACCCAGCTGAGAACTGATGGTAGACACATGCAGAAAGCTGAAATTGGATCCCTTCCTTATACCTTATACAAAAATTAACTCCACATGGATTAAACATTTAAACAAAAGACTTAACACCATAAAAACTCTAGAAGGAAACCTAGGCAATACCATTCAGGACATAGGCATGGGCAAGGACTTCATGATGAAAACACCAAAAGTAATGGCAACAAAAGCCAAAATAGACAAATGAGATCTAATTAAACTTAAGAGCTTCTGCACAGCAAAAGAAACAATTATTAGAGTGAACCAGCAACCAATAGAATGGGAAAAAATTTTTGCAGCCTACCCATCTGACAAAGGGCTAATATGCAGAATCTATAATGAGCTTAAACAAATTTATAAGAAAAAAACAACCCCATCAAAAAAATGGGCAAATGATATGAACAGATGCTTTTCAAAAGAAGAAATTTTGCAGCCAACAAACATAGGAAAGAATACTCATCATCACTGTCATTAGAGAAATGCAAATCAAAACCACGAGATACCACCTCATGCCAGTTAGAATGGCAATCATTAAAAAATCTGGAGACAAAAGATGCTGAAGAAGATCTAGAGAAATGGGAATACTTTTACACTTTTTGTGGGAGTGTAAATTCGTTCAACCATTGTGGAGGACAGTGTGGTGATCCCTCAAGGATCTAGAAATAGAAATACCATTTGACCCAGCAATCCCATTACTGAGTATATACCCAAAGGCTTGTAAATCATTCTGTTATAAAGTCACATGCATACTTATGTTCACTGTGGCACTGTTTACAATAGGAGAGGCTTGGAACTAACCCATATGCCCATCAATGATAGACTGAATAAAGAAAATGTGGCACATATACATAAGTAGGTGTTGAACAATGGGAACGCATGGACACAGGGAGGGGAACATAACACAATGGAGCCTATTTGGGGGTGGGGAGGCTAGGGGAGGAATATCAGGGAGTGGGGGGATTGGGGAGGGATAACAGGAGAAATACCTAATGTAGTTGATGAGGGGATGGATGCAGCAAACCACCATCGCATGTGTATACCTATGTAACAATCCTGCACAATCTGTACATGTATCCCAGAACTTAAAGTATAGTAATAAATAAATAAATAATTGTATGAAAGAAAATAAATACAAACCTTAGACAAATTAAATGTAACATAGTTTAATTGAGCAAAGAACACATTGGGCGGTCCCTCAAAACCAGAATAGTTTCAGAAAGACTCAAGGGCTGTAATGTGACTGGAGAGGACTTATGTACAGAAAAAGGAAGGTGACCTACTGAAAATGGATGTGAGGTACAGAAACAGCCTATCTATTACAGCTTGGCATTTGCCTTATTTTAACACAGTTTGAATAGTTGGCTGCTTGTGAGAGGTTAAAGTCTGGCTTCTCTTATTGGCTGAAACTTGCCTACTTGTTACATTAGAAGGTTTCAGCATGTTTGTAAATCCTGTTAGGTCACTATGTATGGAGAACCTTAATGCCAAACTTACAAGGAGGCAGTTTTATGTAACAGAGGGTATCTCCATCTTTGGCTCTAGAAGTAGATCAAATGATCTGGCCGTCTAAGCAGCACCAGAAGGCCTCAGTCAAGTAGATAGTTCAGGAGTGAGTATATGGTACAAGTTAGTCCCATTAGGGTTACTCTAAAGTACTGTAGTACTGTGTGGAAATGCTCTCTTCCTTTCAGGAACTGAAATGTGGAAGATATGTGTATTAATTTTTATTACTGCATTAAAAAGTTACCACAGGCCACGTACTGGTGGCTCATGCCTATAATCCCAGCATTTTGAGAGGCCAAGGTGAGCGGATCACCTGAGGTCAGGAGTTCAAGACCAGCATGTCCAACATGGTGAAAACCCATCTCTACTAAGAATATTTGGGAAAAAAAAAAAAAAGCTGGGTGTAGTGGTGAATACCTGTAAACCCAGCTACTCAGGAGGCTGAGGAAGGAGAATCAAGGCAGAGGTGGCAGTGAACAGAAATCTCACCACTGAACTTCAACCTAGGTGACATAGAGAGACCCCCCATCTCAAAAAAAAGTTACCACAAACTTAGTGGCTTGAAACATTGTTCCTTTGTTCTCTCAGTTTCCATGAGTCAGGATTTCAGGTACCGGTTAGCAGCGTTGTCTGTTAAAGCCTAATGTAGCTGGGATCAAGATTTCAGCCACAGCTGTGGTCCCATCAAAGGCTTCATGTTCCCTTCCATGTTCATCCAGGTTGCAAGCAGAATTCAATACCTTGCAGAAGAAGCACTACCAGTGGCTTCCATTTTCTCTGAGACCAACAGGAGAGTATCTCTAATGCTTTGCCTTCTTTTAAAAGGCTTATCTGATTCAGTCAGTGTAATGGTTAATTTTATGTGTCAACTTTGCTGAGCCAGATTGACCAGATATTCTGGATGTTTCTGTGAGTGTGTCTTTGGGTAAGATTAACATTCAAGTCAGTGGACTTACAGTACAGTAGATTTTTTTCCATAATATTAGTGGACCCCATCTGATATGGTTTGGCTTTGTGTCTCCACCCAAATCTCATCTTGAAGCTCCCATAATTCCCACCTGTTGTGGAAGGGACCCAGTGGGAGATAATCAAATCATGTGGCAGGTCTTTCCCATGTTGTTCTCATCCAGATCTGATGGATTTAAAAACTGGAGTTTCCCTGCAAAAGCTTGCCTGCTGCTGTGCATGTAAGATGTGACTTGCTCCTCCTTGCCTCCTTCTATGATTTTGAGGCTTCCCCAGACACATGGGACTGTAAATTCATTAAACCTCGTTCCTTTGTACATTGCCCAGTATCAGGTATATCTTTATCAGATGCTTGAAAAGGACTAATACACCATTCAATGAGATTGGAAGAACCATAGCCCATTTTTGTGCAACTCTGTAATTTTTTTTTATTTCTGGAAGACAGCATATTCTCCATTGTCAATGGAAAGATGGCATGACTTCATGTCTGAAATATCTTTCTTTTTTGTCGGTGAGAAAATGAGATGATTAGAATTGTGTTCTTAAATGAACCCCTATATGCTAATTTCATTGCCAGTGTTTGGAGATCCTCCAAGGATTCTTGCAGAAAAAACTTAGAGGTAATCTTAACTTCCTTTAGATGTGAGGTATTTGCCACCAGATGGCTTCCAAAAGGCCAGTCAGTGACATAAAAGCTGGCAGTGGCATAATAATGTGTTCTAAATTACCTGGCAAATTTCACTTTGTGTAGAAGACTGTCCAGTCATTTCAGACAAAGACAAATTTAATTGCACCAGAAGACTTCTTGGCAAAATTACATTTTCTGAATTTCATTTTAAGCAACTCCAAATTCATAGGTTAATATGTGCCAATCCTTCTCTTTTGTTTTGGGTGGTGTGTTTTTGCGACAATGTGTTTGCTATGTTCAAAGGATAATTCTCAGTCAAGTGTGTAAACATGTTTTGTGAATTTCAATGCAATGCAAATGAAGCAAGAAGCAGAGTTTAGCAAATTGCACATTTAATTCATTGCAATACCGTATATTTAATCCATCAATATGGACAGTTCTGAATAAAGCCATAACTGAATCTAAATCTTCCTTTGATAAAATTATTTGGTCAGTTAGATTATCCTTATACTGAACAGAGTATTTTTGTCATCCACCTTCAATTGTCTGTGATTATGATTAACATGAATTATATTTCAAAAAACTTTAGAAGATTAATCACGTATAACTTTGTCTTTTTAGGTGGGTTTTAATCATACAATGCTGTATAATAGCTTAATAAGAAAATTGCTTAAATTATAGTATCTCTTGTTGAGAAACAAAGAAATGCAGCATGTCTTTGAATCGGCAGCACTAGGATTTTTTTTCTACATTTTTTGTATTAAGTCACCTTTCTCCAAAACTCTTTTTAAAAATACAACTCATATAACCATGTAAGTATAAAAAATATTTTTTAGTCCATGGAATCATATAAAGTTATTACATTTATAATATTTATCCTTGAATCTTAATTTTACTGGTAGTAAAAAGTTTAAATAAAAAATATGTGCACATAGTATGTAATGTATAAATAGACAAATATTTATACATGCATATGTATATAATTTTAATTGTAGGGACTTCTGCATCTATAAATTTATTTATTTGCAAATAATAAAAAATTCTAGAGGTGGATGGCAAATGCATTGTTATTAATTGAAAACATATTTTCACATAGAAAAAAAAAATGCTCTGAAGCCAGATCTTAAAAGTGATTCAAATGCTTACTTAATCCTTACTGAATGCGTAGTTCAGATGTTACGATGTGAATGCACTATGTAATCCATCAGACATTGTTATGACTGTTGGACTACACCTTAATTTTCAACTTGCACAGCAAGGAACCTATTGCCCTGCAACACTGGAGGATATAATAGCAAACATGTTGACTTCAGAACTCTGACAGCAACAACAAACACACTGTTTCAAGCACTTATGCAATAAGAAATTGAAGAAAAGCAACTGTGAGAAACATGACCACCTTCTTGACAAGAGCACTGTATTAAATATGCAAATATTTTGAATTGGAGAACATACGAGTAGATTGTTCTACAAAGTTTCATGGTAGTAATTGTAAATGCATGCCTATGTAGGTATCCATGTATGCAGGCAACTATATTATGGAGAGGCACCAGAAAACACCAACTTAAGTTTCATTTAAGGATAGAGAAGTAATGGCTGTGATTTCAGCAGTTGGTGTAAGAATGATGGTTAAAATGGCTACATAGCTTGCTAGTTCTGTCAACTTAGGCAAGTTAAGTAAGCTCTGTAATGAACATCATCTGTAATATGAGGGTACCTAGAGACTGGAGTGAGAGTTCATCTGTTACACGCCCAAGCTGATACCTGACATGGTAGATGCTCAATGAATGTTAGTTACTACATTTGTTATTTATTGCTGCATAAAGAACTGCCCCAAAACTTAGTGGTTTAAAACAAGCAATGTTTATTTGGCATACAATTCTGTAAATTGACAGTTTGGGCTGGCTTTATTGGAATGGTTTGTCTGCATCTGAACCAGACCCAGGCATCCAACTGAAGATTACTTCCAGGGTTGGTTAGCTGTCTCTTAAAATCCAATAGATTAACCTTGGCTTCTTGCCAGAGCAGTTCACAATTTCAAGGGCATTTCAAGAAAACAAGAAAGAAAGCTTCAAGTCTTCTAGAGGCCTAGTCTCATAACTGGCACAATGTCACTGCTGTAACAATCGCTTAAAACAGGTCATAAAGCCAGCTTAGATCATAGCAGTGGGGAAAGAGGCTCTATCACTTGATGTAGAGTTGGTTGCAAAGCACTGTGGTGGCCCCTTTTGCACGTTGTACACCTAGAATTACTATCATTCTCTGTATTTTCATGTAATATGTAATGTATATATGAATGTTGAAAGTATACATTTGTTTTAAATTTATGTATTTTTATGTATAAAATTTAGATGTGAAAACAATGAAAACTAGTATTTGTCCATTATATACAGTAAACTTAAAGCATTTTGGAACATTTGAACTGAAAGTGGCTTTTGAAATGGATATATCAATGACATTTTTTTGGTAAACCAATAACGAGAGGTCCATTGAAACTGACTGTCATCCTCATGATAAGTAATAGAGTGATTTAGTGTCTCAGGACTAGAACACCAGGTTCCATGCTCATTTATTCAGTGTTCTTTACACTTGAAGGAAGTCATTACAACTTAGATGATCAGAATTTCTTACTATGTAAAAACAACATATTAATGGAAGACACTACCAATCAGTTAGTAGTGGATTATTTGCATAGTGTATGAAAATATATTAATTTAAGTATAATAGTTATTCTCTGACTTTTCATCCCTCTTGTCCCTGTGTCACCTAATTTACATGGAAACTAAACAAGCATTCATAATTTTTCAAAGGCATATTATGTATCTTTTGATAAAATTTGTAATAAAAATGTAGCGTGTGATTTAATAGCAAAATAACTGTCTCTTTAGAAAAGCTGAAAATGAAATCAAAATTACTGTATATGCAACATCAAAATACCTCAGGATGATGGATAAAGATGACATTTACAAGGTTTGCTAATGCAGAATAGTAAACTTTACAGGAAATTAATCTAATATTAGAGACATATCATTTTTCACAGGAGCTGAATCATAATTCAGCTGTCTCCCACTGACAAGGTCAAAATTTACCACTAGGCACACTCGAATGCTGAAGCTGGAGAACTTTCATCACATCCTAAATCAGTTTCTGTATAATTTCATATATAAAATCAAATTCTCTATAAAGTATCTGTCCTTAACGCATTGAAAAAGCAAACATGAAAAACCTTGCAAACTTTATGTTCAACTATTATGGAAAAAAAGGAAACTGTAGTTTGATACATAATTAATCAGAATTATCAGCAGCTGGGTTTCATCCATATTGCCGATAATTCTAAGGCAAAACAAAGCCAGCTGTTTCTTTCAGCATATCTACTCCATGACTGTCTCAAGAGCTATTCTGATTAAGGCTAACATGATGTGATCACTTTCATCACTTCACAGCTGCTCTTACAGTCTTTAGATTTCAAAATCAGCATATGCTGTATATTCAGAAACCTAAGTTAAATGAAATTCACATCTGTGTTATTTAGATGGTTCGAGAACTAACTGGCATGTGTTCATCAACATGGTAGGTATTTTTCTTTCCTCCGAGTTGGTATATGCTATTTAATGAGGAGATGTATTTTGAGTAGGGATTAAGCTCATTTCATAGAGGTTTGTGAAATAATGTAGAGCACCTTATAAAGTGCATGGCACTTGCAAAATATGAAAATGAGCCCAAGACCTGTTACATACTGGGCATGAGAAGATAAATATAATGAAAGAACAATATTAGTGTTCACATTTTTAAATTTTGAAATGGTATTAATGCTGACAAATTCAGAATTTGTTCACTGGGTTTACTGTGACATTCCATTTCTTAAAGCAATCTTATGACTAATTCAAATGAGTAATTGTTCCATTTACTTTGAATATATATTTTTTGTTTTCATCAAGAAAACTTATGGTTAATACCAGTAGATACAGCTATCTTCCTACCATCATCCCAGATATACCGTAAGCAGCTCTTTATTTAGCTGCGTGTGCTTGTTTTAAAAACCCATCTTAGTCATATGTTCTTTCTAACAAGTTTACTATAGGAAATTAAAGAATAAACATTAAGCAGACATCTTACTCCTGTAGAATAATTCTAACACTTATATTTAAGGCAACTTCCATTTGTGCGTGTCTGAGAAACTCTTTCAATCATTCTTTTTCCACTGGATGCTCAGTCTGTTGACAAGTTCACTTTTATAAAACCAATTTTTAAATTCATGATAGAAAGTAACATCATCTTCCTTTGACTAGCCATCCTAAAATATGAACATACACAGAATGCACTTACCAAACTCTCAGAAATTCATTTTCTATGTGATGTATGGAAGGACAATGCATTCAAGTAAGTACTGCAGAGGACACATCCATACTTAAAAATGTTGTTGTAAATTCCTCATTTATTTGGACTTCTGAAATGTCTATTATATTCTACTCTGCCACTCATCCATACACATGATTGTACATTCTCTCCACCAAGTTGCTGGTGTGAATGTAAAATGGTACAGCCACTGTGGAAAACAGTATGGCAGTTTCTCATGAAATTAAAAACGGAACTACCATATGATCCAGCAATTCCCATGCCAGGTTTAGACCCCAAAGAGTTAAAAGCAGAGACCCAAAAAGATAACTATACATCTACATTCATAATATCATTATTTATAATAGCCAAAAGGTGGAAACAAATCAAGTTTCATCCACAGATGAATGATAAACAGATTGTTGTATATTAATGGAATATTCAGCATTAAAAATAATGATGCATTCTAAAAGCATGGGTATGCATTGTAGACATTACACTAACTGAGTTAAGATATTCAGAAAAGGACAGATACTGTATCGTTCCACTTACAAGAGACAGCTAGAGTAGTCGAATCAGAGACTGCAGGTGCTAGGAGAAACAAGTTATTGCTAATGAGCATAGAGTTTCCGTTTCGGAAGACGAAAAAGTTCTGGAGATGGATGGGTTTATGGTTAGGTGAATGTACACTTAAAATGATTAAAAAGAGTAAAATTTTGATATACATATTTAACATTTACATTTATATTTAAAAAACATTGAGTATTGTCTTTGCATGTCTGGAGGCTGTAATTAAACCAAGGTGAGGTAAGACATGCATGGTAAAATTAGATTAAATATGCATGATAATTTGAGGAAAGTGATTACAGGAGATAAAAGTTTCAACTTGCAAATTAATACAAAAATATAGAAAAGGCAAGACAAAGGAATACAAAAAGTAAGATAGAAGCAGGTCAAATATATCAATAGTTGCATAAATGTACATGGTTTAAATTTATTGGTTAAAAGAATAAGAACTATCATGTTCAAGCAAAAGCATTTATAAAATATAGTCTTAGGTGTTCTAAAAAGATATCTAAAGATCAAATAAATACAGGAAAAATTTAAAATAGAAAAAGATATACTAGGAAAAATGCCAACCCAAGAAAACCTGGTAATGGTTAATATCATCAGACAAAACAGCCCTAAGGAAAAAAAAACATTGTTGTGAATTAAAAGGCATTTATAATATATATACGCACACATATATATATACATACATGTAGTTATATATATATTAGGCTATTTACAACAGTGTGTGTGTGTGTGTGTGTGTATTAGCCTCTTTATTCACAACGTGTGTGTGTGTGTGTGTATACACATATATATTAAATCTTCAACTGGAAGGTAAGATTCGAAAGTCTCCTTCTATATATCTGAAAGAATTTGTTATCCTATTATTAGATTTACGTGGCCAACCAAACGACAAAGAGGAGCCAAGATAGTCCTGAAAAAGTATTTACATCATAAAGTAGAGGGACTTCCCTTTAAAATATCAATATTTAGTCCATATAACCTAATTAAAATCTTACGGTAGTGAGATAGAGGGATAGACAATGGTCACTAAAGTGCATTGGAAAATCTGGGAAGACTCATTTATATATGCAACCTAGATAATGCAAAACAGATGGCATTGCTAATCAGTAAGCAAAGAGAGGGCTATTCAATATGTGGTGTTTAAACACTTGTATATCCATATATTTAGAAAAATATATACCTTATACAATAATTCCCTGCTTTGTGCAATTCCAAAAATTAAATGCTAGATAGAATAAGGAATTAAAGGTGAAAGCAAAACAGGTAATTCTTGCTTGCACGGTAGTGCAGAACCTTGAAAGACTGAGAAAGTTTAAACTGTGCAAAATGATCATAATCTGCGACAAAAGTTATAAACATTTTATGACCATTAAAATTTTTCCCAAAACATCTAAACAGTCTTACCTTTGTTTTTAAGTGTACAGGAAAAATATATAAAACTAAAATTTATTTGTTGCAGTGTTAATGTGAAACATAGGAACACTGAGAATTACAGTGTTTTGTTTATTTGGAAAAAAGTACCTATCAAATGGGGCTCAAACAATGTCTGCCTTGCTACTGTGTAATTGTTGGTATGGAGCTCATGTTTTCTATGCGTTGATGAATTGCCAGAAGTTTAGATTATCTTTCATTATTTTATCCTTTGTGCTCTGAGAGTTGTAAAATATCTAGAATGGTTACATTAATATAAGGTTTTTTCTTTTTTAACCAATGTCATTTTCTCTGGGATATCTTTGGCATCACAATCACTTTCTTCATTTACATTGATAAGTTTGCTGTCACCAAGTTCCTTATGCCTCATACCTGGAGTCTTTCAAATGTCAGCAGTGTCAACATTCTAATGAAAGCTATCAGATAACTCCATTTCTGTCCTTTTAACAAACTTAACTTCCAGGACAATTACTTTTCTTTCTTTTACTACATTTTTACAATTGTGGTTCAATATACTCCTGTGATGATCAATTTTTTAATATCATGTATCACTGGAAAACGGGCAACACACCTACATACCCTCTATATGAACCTAATAAAATATGCACAGTGACAAACTATTAATAGACCTTGAAAGAAGTGATATAATTTGTCACTGATCAAGGTGTGCATCTATTACTTACAGCTATTTTTGCACTGAAAAATTATGTTTGTATTTTGCACAATTGTTCATAGTTAGTAAACCATGGTGACTAAAATTTAAACTATGTTGTTGGGGCACTGGTATTACGTAACTGTAGTAACTAAAATTTGTGCAAATTAGAATTCTGAAAAGCAAGGGATGCCCATATTTTAAAATGTTTAGAAAGAAATATAGAACATTTTTATGCTTTTGGGATAGAGAATCATTTTACAAGCAAGATATCAACATTTATTAAGTATCGGCAAATATATATAAAATTATTATGGACTAATAGACATCTTAAAACAGAAATAGTCACATACATAGCCTTAAAAAGCTGGTTTTGCAAGATACAAATAATTAAAGTCAAACAAAGCAATAAAAAAAAGTGCAAAGAACACAAATGGACAATAGAAGAAGGAACATATAGTCAATAAACAAAAAGAAGTTTGTACAGAGTAAAATGTGTATTAAGATTACAATCAGGCCTACTACCTTGGTAAAAATAAAAAACCTAATACCAAGGTTTACATAGGATAATTCTGTGAAACTATTAATGTGGTTTAGAGGTTTGTCCTCTCCAAATCTCATATTGAAATGTTATTCCCAGTGCTGGAAGTGAGGCATTGAATCATGGGGGTGAATGCTTCATAAAGGGCTTAGCACCATTCCCTTGGTGATAAGTGAGGTCTTGCTTAGTCAGTTCGCATGAGATCTGCTTGTTTAAAAGTCTGGGAGGGACCTCCCCTACTCTCTTGCTTCTTCTCTTACCATGTGGTATGCTGGTTCCCCCTTTGCCTTCACCATGCTTGGAAGCTTCCTGAGGCCCTCACAAGAAGCCAAGCAGATGTCAGCACTACATTTCTTGTACAGGCACCAGAACCATGAGCCACTTAAACCTCTGCTCTTTATAATAACCCAGCCTCAGGTATTCTTTGTAGTGATGCAAAAATGGCCTAACACAATTATTGAGCATTATCTCATGAAAACTGAATTTTTGCATTCTCAACCTTTCTGTCTGGAAATATTTATGTCACCACTCTTAAAAGATATTTTTGCTGGGTAAAAAATTTTCTGAGTTGACATTAACATTTTTTTTTAAGTACTATAGGATGTTATTCTGTTGTCTTTTAGCATTCATTGTTTCTAATATGAAAACTGCAGTCACCCTGATCCTTTATTCTCTATAAAGAACATATGTCTTTTTCATTGTTGCTTTTAAGATTTTTCTTAAAACATTAGCTTTAAACATTTGATTATACTGTGCTTTAGTGTAGTTTCCTTCATGTTTCTTCTGTTTGGCATTTGTTGAGTTTTTGGAACTATGGGTTGATACGTTTCATCAACTTGGAACATTCTTCAGCTGTTATTTTTCAGTGTTGTTTGTTATCCTTCCTGTCTCTCCTTTCCTTTGAGGATTTCATTTGCACATATATTTAGCCACCTTAAATTGTTTCACATCTCACTGATACCCTGGGCTTTTGTTGTTGTTGTTGCTATTGTTTGTGTGTTCATTTTACATACTTTTCTCATTATATTTTATTTTAGATAGTATTTATTTTTATGTATTCAAGTTCACTAATCTTCATTATGCATTGTTTAATCTATCATCAAACATATCCAGTGGTTTTTTTTTTTTTTAAATCAAAGACATTGTACTTTTCAACTCCAATCAGATTTGGGAATTTTTTTTTTACATTTCCCATGCCTTCTAAATACATGCTTGATTTTTCCTTTAGCTTCTTAAACAGTTTGCAGCCATAATAACTATTTTAATGTCATTAACTACTAATTTTATTCCTTGTATCATTTTTGAGTCATTTTCTAGTTGTTTTTTTTCTTATTGTAGGTTGCAATTTCTATTTCTTTTCATCCTGATGTATTTTTATTAGATGCCAGATGGTACTGAATATTTTCATTTTCCTAAAAATATTTGATCCTTTCTGTGAGATGTAATTAAATTACTTGAATATAGTTTGGTACTTTGATGTCTTGCTTTTAAGCTTTGTCAGGAAAGATCTGCATAGTATTTACTCTAGGGCTGAATTTTAATTTTTATTAAAGGTAAGTCCCTTCCTAATACTCTATCTGATTCCCCATTAATTATAAAATTTTCTACTCTATGTTGAAATGAGCATTATTCCCGACACTGTGTGATCTGTGAGCACTGTTCTCTTTAATCTTTTTGAAGCCACTTTTGCAAAAATCATAATTAAGAAAATTATAACAGTGAAAGAGTTCTGACCTAACCAACTACATCTTGCTTCTAACCTCCAAGCCATCCTTGTTCATTCCTGGGCATAGACCAAACTAACTTTGGGAGGAACTTAGTTTATAATTTAACTTCAAAATAAAGGTGATAACAACCCTCTCCCAAAACAAACCCTCTTCCTACCTGGGGACTATACTGTCTTTGCAGGACTAATAAACTAGCTACAAAATTAGAATTTATGGTTTAGGAGTCATGCAGCCAGAGGCTTTAAGATTCTGAATCTCCCCTAATTGCTTCTGGGTATAACATCTCTATTTTAAAACTGACTACCAGTGCTTGAGATATTTTGCAGACCCTGCATTTGATGTATCAGTTTGCACCACCCAGATAGATAACTGGCTCATGTGGTTTTGTGGCCCCCACCCAAAAACCAAAGTGCAAAAGGACAGCTTCTGTTCTCTATGATTTCATCTCTGACCCAACCAATCAACACTCCTGACTCACTGGCCCTCTACCCATCAAATAATCTTAAAAATCCCTGAATTCTCAGGAAGATTAATTTGAGTATTAATAAAACTCTAGTCTCCAATACAGTTGGCTTTGCATGAATTATTCTTTCTATATTGGAATTTCCCTGTCTTGAGAAATTGGCTCTGTCTAGGCAGCTGGCAAGGAGAACCCATTGGTAACATTTTGAGTAGGTTTCTTACTAAGTCTCAAATTGCTTCCTCAAATGCATCTTTAATACATCACTATGTAATTCAAAAAATGACTGAGGCACGTCTCAAAAATTGCAGAGTTTAATTTTTCCAAAGTCGAGCCTGCCTGGTATTAAAGAGAATTAAATATGGCCAGAGAAAGACTCTATACTTCTATATTTCAGTCCTTGTGGAAAAACTGTAACCTAACGTAATAGGCAGAAAAGACTGAAAACCTAGCAGGAGTATGTGTACATAACAATAGCTGAGCCCTGGTCAATCCCAGCAGCCATGCTTCAACCACTTATACACTGGTGAGTGTTCGAACTTTGTTCAAATAAGACAAATGCCACGCTGCAGCCAACCCAGCTATTTCTGAACCACAATCCTGATTTCTGCACACCACTTTCCTTTTTTGTTTATAAATTTGTTCTAACCATAAGGCATCCCCCGAGTCCCACTGAACCAGCTGTGATTCTGGGGGCTGCCCAATTCGTGATTTTTTTTTTTTCTTGTGCAGTTAAACCCTGTTAAATTTAATTTGTCTGAAGTTTTCTTTTAACACTGAAAAAAAGAAATAGAAAGCCACGGGAATGTGTGTGATCTAAACTTTTTCCAAAGATAGTCTGGGGATTTCTATATTTAAAATAGAAAGGGTAGGCAGTAGGGGAAAGAGGAAAGGAGAAGAAAAAATGGAGGATAGATAAAAGGGGCAAGAGGTTGCATAGCTGCATTCTTTTGAGTCTTTGACCAGCTTTCAATGAAACTACCTTTTACATTTGAAAGGAGAGGGCCAGTAAATTATGCATGCCACTCATGCACAGTGAATCTGCATTTTTATATAAGATAGAGTAAACATAGAGTAGAGAAAGCAGTCAAATGTGCAGTTGTCTCAGATGAGCAGAGGGATGGTTTTGAGTTCTATCCTTTGTCCCATACCTGTGAAGATAAGCTGTTTATTTATATTGTCAGGGTGAAATTCAACATATCTGTTTTAGGGGAAAGATCTGGGGGCCCACAGGAAATGTCCTGGTGAGCAAATTGTGAGAGAGGTATGTAAACTTTCATCCTTGTAGCTATTTAGGAACCAAATGGGAAGTGCTTTTTGTGACTCAGTTTTCAAGCTTGACTTTTCCCGTCAGCATACTGAGTTTTGGGTCCTGAGATTTTTATTTTTCTTTCACAAGTACTTAATTGAATCCTTGAGAGGGACTCTGCACAGCCAAGGACTTCTCTTTCTGAGTGGCTTTTTTATATCCAGTATTCTACCCAGTATATGACAGAGAATTTTGCGTCTCCAGATTCCTGATTCTGTCTCCTTGAAGTTCTGCCTGGGTTTCCTCTTCATAAGCCATGATCTTGACACTCTCTTCAGCAAGCAAATGGGCTTCCACAGGAGTTATGTCATTATTTTCTGTACCTCAGGAATTCCTGTTTTGTTGTTGTTGTTGAATGACTAACGTCTTCAGTGGCAATGTTTCATCTGTTTTGTCTCTTTGTTACATGTCACGTGGAGTAGAAATCTAGTCCCTGCTATTCCAACTGGAATCAACCTTTGTGTTATTTATGTTTAATCTGTTGTAACCAATAGAAAAATTGCTGTAGAAAATGGCTTGCTACATAACTCAAAATATCCTGCAATGTCTTAATAGGTAGCTCACAGCAAGTACATAGATATTGCAGGTTGTATTGCTATATACCTTTTTTTGTGTCAGAGAAAATATTTGCCAAACTGTCACCTTTGAAAACTTGAAAATCCAGCCATATGCCTACTAAGCTTGCAGTTCTAGGGCAAGGATTTGTATAGAAGCAGAATGTCAATTATGTATCAGTGGTGTTTCTTAAGGCTTACAGCAAAGTACTATAAACATAAAGATGAGCTTTGGAAAAACTGGATGTTTTACAGGTGATAGAAAGAATTTATAAATTCAGGACTTTAAAGGTTGGGAAGCAGACTACAAGTACATTTCCTACCAGGGCAAGTGTTTCAGATAGCCTCAAGAGATACACCGTCGTATATGTGTGTGCGTGTGTGTGTATGTGCAGTGAACAAAAGTAAAGAAATACAGCAGGAATAAATATCTGGAAAATATTTTGATGTGATTATTATCCTGTAGATATGACTGTAATGAAATTTTCCAGAAATCTGTATTTTTGAGAGAATTACATTACTGGTCAAACCTCAAGATTGGCCTGAAAAGTCTGGGACTAATCAACACTTATTATGACTCTTCAGATCCCAAATATATGAAATCACCTTTGCAAAAATATAACAATGAGAAAATTATAGCAATTGGGGAGATTCTGATCTGGCCAACCCCCATTCTGCATTTGGTCTTTAAGTTGTTCTTGGGCTTAGGCCAAGGTTACTTTCAGAGACATTTATTTTATAGTTTAAATGATAACAGCCCTTCTCCCAGGCTCAATTGTCTTTGTAAAGCTAATGAAAGACCACCAAGCTATAGGGATAGAGGAGCCTGATTTCTGCTGAGGTGTTGACTAAAATCCAGAGGTTTGACATAATTACAGCCATTATTCCAGAGGTCACAAGATATGTAGCTTCCCCAGTTGCTCCTGCAGGCAACCTGACTGTTGACTGGTATTTTGAGATAACTTTTCAGTGTTTTTGCATTTCTAATGACTGATGCCTCCACCTGGACCCACCGATGGCTGCTGGGGCCTCTACCAGAAGTGGCTCAGCATGCAGGAGGACCATTTCCCACACCTTTATGATTTCACCCACAAGTCAACAGTGAGCACCTATTGCCTAGCAGCCTCCCATCCCTTCACCCAAACTACTTGTGAAAAATCCTAGCCCCCAAATGCTCAGATAGGTTGATTTCAGTAATAACTCCACCTCCCTCATGGTGTGGCCAGCTTTGAATAAATTAAACTCTTTTTTTACTGCAATGCTATGGTCTCCATAATTTGATTTTGTTTTACAGTGGGTAGGATGAACCCATCTGGTGGTCACACATACATTAGGTTGCAAAAGGTTCTGGTTCCCTAAGAAAGGCATACTTTCTTATGTTCACAGTGGTGGGAGAGGATTATGACCAAGGGAGAACATTTCAGAAAGCAAAGTTAAAGCCAAAAAAGGAAGGGATTATGTATTTCTACTGTTCAAGGTATTTTCTCCATTAATAGGGAAGAATGTCTTCCCATTCGTATCCAACAGTATTCCATTATTGTTATGATTCTATTTCTACTAATTCCTATTTTCCCTTTACTGTTGGGATTCACTAGAGGTGGGTGGCAAAATATTAAGGAAATATTAAGGAAAGTTATAAGATTATAGTCTCAAACCTTTTAGAAGGCTGAAAGGTTTTAATGGAACAACCTGAAGGCAGCCAATTAATTACGTTAGAACTTTAAGTCATAAGGTAAAAGACTAGAATAATAAAACCTTCTCCAGTTAAGTCTGTCCCACATTCCTTTGTCTCTACTGTGTTTACTCATGTAAACTTTGTGCTAGATGGTCCTCTCAAGAGGAAATCAAAGGAGAATTACCCGTTAATAGTGTTTACTCTAGACCCCAGAACCAAAAGCTTTTATCATTCATAAAACCACTCTTTTAACCATGTTAATTATCCAGAGGATGTTGACTTAGAACCTCTTTTATTAAATCTATACTGAATAAATGTGAAGAGAAGTAGCAAGTAGTAGTCAGCTAGCTGCAACCGCCCTCTGAGAGCAGCAGACAACCATCTCTAGCCCAACTGACACTGTATTCTGTGTGGGTAAGTACATTCATCCATCTATCACTGAGTTAAGGTCTGTAGGACAGACCCTCCCAGGTGATGATCAACATCTCAAGTAGTGACCCTGATGTGATACTGGTCACAGCTGGCAATTGAAAGGCTTTGTTGCTTTCATTGCTGCCTTGTTGTTTGTCACCATATATATTGGTAGAATCTCATCTTTAATTCATTAGATTTCTGAAGACCCACTTGCATACCTGATGTAGAGGACTGACCATCACCCACATATTCTAAATTTGAGCTGAATACGGTGTCTCTATTGGACATTGGCTTCATCACAGAGTAAGGGTCTATACTATAAAGGTGGGAAAAATGCAGATGGTCATTTGATTGCCAGGGGCAGAAAGTGGCAAAGATTGAAGGCTGGCCACAAAATCCACTGGCTTTTTCATCAGCAGACAGGGTGCCTTTCCAAGCCTCCCTTGAGCTTAATGCTTAATTTTGACAATTTATTTAAACCTAGGCAAGGTAATGTAACTACTAGCGATGTGAACTAATCTGGCTATTGAAGCAGAAGCATATCTCTACACAGACTTTCTCCTTCTGAAAATCCATGTAGATTACTGTAAGACATTAATAGTTGGAAGAGGCACACAACAGAAGGAGGCTAGATACTTGAATCACCACGTGGATCAGATCCATTTGCCCACTAACTTTGTGCTCACAATAATCCTTACAAAACAAAAACACCTCCTTTATCTTTGAACTTTTGTATTCTCTTATCTCTTAAACTGATTTAGCCTGTTACAGTTAATGTACTCTAACATTTAACAAGTCCTCTCTTATGTTAAATACTTGAGAATCTCTGCTTATATGCACGAGGGCATGTATGTAAGAATGTTCAAAGTAGTACAGGGCATTAAAGTAGATATCCAGCAATAACTGAGTATCCTCTAATTAGGAGAATAAACAGTTGTATATTTATTAAAT
Organism: Sapajus apella; assembly: GCF_009761245.1. Taxonomy (NCBI): domain Eukaryota; kingdom Metazoa; phylum Chordata; class Mammalia; order Primates; family Cebidae; genus Sapajus; species Sapajus apella. Next base: position 19,034,824 of record NW_022436961.1, on the reverse strand, counting down.
AGAATATGGAACATAAGCAAATTTGAGTTGTATGTAGTATCATGAATAAATCTTAAATATGTGGCGTTATGTGATAAAAGCCAGATCCAGAAGACAAATTGCAGTATAATCCTTTTTAAAGCTTAGAAATAAGTATAGCTTAAAAATTTGATGTTTAAAGTTAGGTACATAAGTGAATAAATTTAAAAATAGAAACGAGGAATTGATAAACAAAATTGGAAGTGGGAAAAAGCATATGAATCTAGATAGGGTACTGACAAAGTTTTAGTCCTTGGGCTACATATTGGTTTCATGGGTGTGCATTGTATTATCATGTTTGATAATTCACATATATGTTATATGCCATATTTTACACTTATCCAATGTTATACATAAAATGTAATAAAGAAAATAATCCAAAGCAATTATTATTGATGCAACAAACTAGAAGATTTGGTAGTTTCTGAAATCCCCTTTGCCCTCTCATTATTTCAAATGTAAACTTCATTCTCATCCCACACAAATGTATCAAGGCTCATAGGGTGTTGAGCATGCGGGTGTGCATCGATGATGAATGAGGAAGCCATTTGGGGACAATGTGAAAAGGTGTAGAAGAAACTACACTATGGTGGGTCAAAATTGAGTTAAAAAATTAATCCACCTCCCAGTTCTGTCCCAGAGGACAGAAATTGGAACTGCCTTCTTTCCAAGCATAAAGCCTTTAGAGTAACAATTAAAGGACTATTGTTACACTTGGTTCAGCAGTCCATTTTACCTCCCTTCTGAGAATAAAACTTTCATTCTCAATCAAGAACGTGAAGTTTCTCATGTATAAATAGGAGATCAGTAAATATTTAATCAAAATAAATGCCAAATAGGAGTGGTAAGAGAGGGCATCCTTGTCTTGTTTTCAAAGGGAACGCTTCCAGCTTTTGCCAATTCAATATGATATTGGCTATGGGTTTGTGATAAATAACCCTTATTGAGGTGTTCCATCAAAACCTAGTTTACTCAGAGTTTTTAACATGTAGAAATGTTGAATTTTATCAGAGGCCTTCTCTGTATCTTTTGAGATAATCATGTGGTTTTAGTCTTTGGTTCTTTTTATGTGATGGATTACATTTATTGTTTTGTGTATGTTGAATCAGCCTTGCATTCCAGGAATGAAGCTAACTTGATTATGGTGGATATGTTTTTGGATGTGCTGCTGGATTTGGTTTGCCAGTATTTTGTTGAAGATTTTCTCATCAATGTGCAGAAGGGATATTGGCCTGAAGTTGGCCTTTTTTCTTGTATGTCTGCCATGTTTCTGTATCAGGATGATGATAGCTTCATAAAATAAGTTAGGGAAAAGACCCTCCTTTTCAGTTGTTTGAAATAGCTTCAGTAGGAATGGTATCAGCTCCTTTTTGTACCTCTGATAGAATTCAGCTGTGAATCCTTCTAATCCTGGGGCTTTTTTTTTTTTAATTTTATTTATTTATTTTTTGGTTGGTAGGCTATTATTTACTGCCTCAATATCAGGACTTGTTATTGTTCTATTCAGGAATTATGCTTCTTCCTGGTTTAGTCTTGGGAGGATGTATGTGTCCAGCAATTTATCTATTTCTTCTAGATTTTCTAGTTTATTTGTGCAGAAGTGTTTATAATATTCTCTGATGGTAGTTTGCAATTCTGTGGGGTGAGTGGTGATATCCCCTTTATCATTTTTTATTGTGTCTATTTGATTCTTCTCTCTTTCCTTCTTCATTAGTCTAGTGAGCAGTCTATCTATTTTGTTAATCTTTTCAAAAAAAACAGCTCCTGGATTCATTTATTATTTTTTTGGAGTTTTTTTCTGTGTCTCTATTTCCTTCAGTTCTGTTCTGGTCTTAGTTATTTCTTGTAATTTGCTAGCTTTTGAATTGGTTTGTTTTTGCCTCTCTAGCTCTTTTAATTGTGATGTTAGGGTATCAATTTGAGATCTTTCTAGCTTTCTGACAAGAACACCAAAGTCAACAACAATTTACACCAGAAGAGAATGAGTTAGTAGTACCTATAGATCAAACCATCAGATCTACTCACATTCATTAATTTAAAAAATTAAACAAACATTTGGTCAAATTACTAAAGGGGTACTTCTAAACTGAAATATTTAGCTAAGAGACTTATCTAAAACACAGAACCAAAATTTAAAAAATAATAATACTTAGCATAAAAAAGTGTGCATTTAACCTGGGAGGAAGAGATAGTCTCCAGATTGAGAGAGTATACCTAGAGCCGAGACGGATGGATAGAAAAGGGCTAAAGCAGACAAAATACAGTGCAAGTCCAGAACTCCTAAGGAAAAGAAGAGCCTAAAACCTTTCTGATAATAAAACAACAGAAACAAATAAGCTCCCTACCAAAAAAAAAAAAAAGAGTAAGAAAGAAAAAGTTACACTTTTCAGTGGTAAAAATGAAAATCACCAAGCATGAATTAATGCCTTCATGTCTTCATGCTTGGGAAGGAAAATACTCAAAAGATGTAATCTTATCTCCTGTAAAACCAGCATTACAACATGAGTGAAAATGATTTGATATTATCAAATCATTAGAGAGGAAAAATCAGAAAAGAAAAATCAGTGAAAGAAAAAAGATAGGAAAGGATTATACAAAGGAAAAATTAAGTCCAACTGTATCATCAATCTCATATATCCAATCATATCAAATATCATAAAATTATCTAAAATCATATACTAAGATTAAATTACTCCATTTTAAACTTTCAGATTTGTTTTAAAACATTTAATTTTATGATATATAGAAACAACATGAAATAAAAATAACACATGCATCAGAAATATCTAGCAAAGTAAAGATTTTCCCTTCTGCAAAATTTCAATCCAAAAAAAAAAAAACAGAGCTAGTTGATGATATAGTCAAATATGCTTCTATTACTCTGTTGTACATTCTACTTTTTATTCTTACTGCTATCTGCTGCTTCAGCAGCAATCTGAATCTGTTCCCCTAAAATTTATGTTGAAACTTAATTAGCAATATGATAATATTCAGAGGTCAAGCCCTTAAGAGATAATTAAGTCACAAGATCAGAGCCCAAATGAATGACATTAGTAACCTCATAACAGACATCAAAGCAGCTTTTCATTTCCTTTCCGCCCTTCTGCCATCTGGAACACAGAGTTGAAGACACGTTCTTGGAAGCAGAGATTGTACCCTCACCAGACACCAAACCCACTGCCGTCTTGATCTTGAGCTTTCGAGCCTCCAGAAATGTGGGCAATAAATTTTGCAGTTTTTAAATTACTCAGTTCCAGGTACTTTGTTAAAGCATGATGCATGGACTAGAACACTATTCTTACAGTAAGTTTGCTTGATGTCTGTCTTGTTTATTAGTAGTGCAGAAGGTGTTCCTTAGAGACTTTCTATCACCTCTTCATTTTGAAATGGAGGAAAATGGGTGTTTAGAGAGATTTCATGGCTGGCAGAGGACCACACTGTTTGATTCTTTCCTAGTTCTCCAATGACAGCATATGCTCTGTTTGTTGCCCTTCAAAATTATATACTCTAACTGTTCCAATAAGTTTGATTCTAATAGATATAATATCTCAATTCAATCTACAGTAAATCAAGAAGAGACACCTCTGATTTTTCTAAACACATTCTAGAAAAAAATTTACCTTTTAAAAAATCCCCAATGATTCAGGTACACCCTTTCTGGAAGCACAGGGAAATGAGTTACTAATGAATAGACCTTATTGTCACATAGATCAGGGCATGTTAAATGTGATGATTCCATATTATGTAATTTCCCAGTAAGGTAGGCAATCAAGCACCTATAGCTCTTTTTTCCCCCAAAATGACTTAAATTTAATCATCAGAAACAAATTAAATGGAAATCTTACAATAGAGAAGTATTACAATTCAGTGTCTTTTGCAAACTGAGCTGGGACAGGAAGGGACTGAGTACTGCCTCTCAATCTAATCCCTTCCAAAGACATGTACGGTGTCCTTAATATTCTGAATCAGGAAAGGGGGAGAATCTGCTGGTTCTGTGTCTTGAAGTCAGCTTGCCCACCATTCACTCTTTGCTAGCACCAGGAGCCTCATCTTGCTGGCCCTGGTCATCACCCTTATTTTCATGCCGTGCAAAGATGTCATCAATCCATAATAGCAGAACTACAGTCTCCATTGCTGTCTTAGGTGTGTGTACTTCATAGCTCCTATATGCCCAGTTCCTTCATCTCCACCAAAATACCTGTCTCACTACCTACACCCCAGGCCTCACAGTTCTCCTACGTGTGCTTTGCCTGAAGGGAGGTGTTATAACAATAAGCAGGTGGATGTTAATGGTCCCACCGTTCTGGATTAGGATATGAGGGATGACCTCTGCAACCCAGGTAACAGCCCTGTATGGCCATTGTTCATACCAGTCATGACCTTGGATTTTTCTGTCAAGATATGGACCCAGCCATCTCAGAGGCCCCACCCTCTGGCATCAAATGTGGGTAGAAAAGGAAGTTGCAACAAACTTGCACAGCATCCTGGAAGTTGTGCTCTGCTTCAGAGAGTCTCTTTGCCATTCCCCTGGTGGAGAATGGTGCAGACCTTGGCGTCTTTGCATTTACTGATGAATGTAAAGTCCTCATCTACAATTTCAGCATGCCTACTCTGGTTCCTGTATTAAATGAGATATCAACATGGATTTCAGGAGCTCTCCTACGATGTACACAATCACTGTCATTTGGTGTGATTGTTACTGTATTTGAAATCCTCCAGTGGGCTAAGATGAGGGTAATGAGTGAATACAACAGTAATTTCAACTTAATGCACCCAGTTTCCCAAGAGGCTTCTTTATTTTGTCTTAGAATGTCATGATAAAACAGTCTAAACAGTCAGTGATGGCAGGGGTTAGGATCCTGGCCCTTACCTTTACATTGCATCATATCTTATTCATAAGATGATCCAAAGTGAAGAATCAGCAGGACAACCATAAAATTACATCAGTGTTTTCAAATATATTAGTTTTTCTAAAAAACACACAGAAAAAAATAAGAATTTAGTTGCACTGAACAAGGGAAATAATAGCTATTTAAACTTTTACCTTACGGTTTTTAAAAAATGTGTTATACAAAGTAACAGAGTGGAAATCCTTTCTGTTATATTTAGTCTTTTAAAACTCTATATAAGTCTGTTCTTGAAAGAATTTTTTAAAAAATCAATGGAAAAATCCTTTTGGTGAATGGTGTTTTGATAACCTCTCGACAAAGGCTGTTCTGGGCATCCTTCACCACTTGCCTGTGTGCATTATCTGTAATTGTCTTTTAATAGACTGAGACTAAATTATTAGAAAAAAATTGCATCACCAGGGAGTAAGGGTTGTCAGATACTACTGAGATGTAATACATCAAATGCTCAGATGTTCCGCTTTATCTTATACCCTGTTCATTTTCAAGACACACATTTTTTTAAAAAGTTTTCAACCTTTCTAACCTGTTCTGATTTCAAATGAGCAAAGAAATGGGCACTAACAACAAAGAGAACAATAGAATTAATGAGTCCTGGATAACAGAAAATATTAGATAAAGGATTTGTGACTAAAAGGAAGATAATTCAAGCCTTCTTTACCAAGGAGCACATTGCACTTAAAACTAATTAAAAGTTCCCGAAAAGGAATGTGCTTTTATAGTCAGGACTTAAAACAGTTTCCAAGTTTCAAGAAAAATACAAAATTTTGCAAATGGAAAACTTCATGGTAATCAATGATTTATTTTTGTCTTAGTCTCATAAATGTTGTAAAATTATGTAAATGCAACCTGTGTTTAAAGCAGTTCTGCATGTCCAAAAACTAACAATAATTAAACGTTTGATATAATGAATAATTATAGATGTAGAATTTTAAAAATTAATTTTTAATTCCAGGTTAATTTTCTTTCAGTTGAACTCCATTCACCTTGATCATTTTTCATCTCTCTGTACATTATCTGTTACCCATATCAGGTACAAATACCTTTGTGTAACTATTGTCTTCTTCATCATATGTGATAGTTTCTTTCATGGATTTTCCATTAAGTTTGTTCTTTTATGATCTGGCTTTGTAGTTTACTTCCTTGACTAGAATTGCTTCTTTGCTTACATTGAAGCAAGCAAATGACCACCTTCTTGTCCTTTGCAACACTGATCATTATTCAGCTTCTCAATCTTGTAATTTTCTGAGTAGAAGCAAGCTGAGAGCGTCTTGTTTTTGATCTAAATGTAAACAATCTATTCCAATCCACAATGATTTTTTCTCATTTTTTAAAAAATGCTGAAAGCTACTAGCATGAAAACTCTCAATATTATGTTCTCCTTGAGCCAATAATTCCACTTTTTGGAGTTTTTCCAGTGAAACTGTGTGCAAAGATTTTCATTATAATGGTGATGTTAAATAAGAATCAGTGGGAGGCCAAAGTCCAACAGATGGAAATGGACTAAATAAATTATAATGTGCTGATTTATTAATTCATAAAATGAAAATAATAAAGACTTTATTGAATTGAAAATATATTTTAAGTGAACAAAACTAAAGAAGAATGTATTCAGCACCTAGTCTTGTTTTCAAAAATATATATGTTTTGAATGAAACACTGGAAAATATTTCATCATATCCTATACATCATCTTTATTTAGTAGGATGAAATAATTTTCTCTTTTGGTTTTGAAAAGAAAAACGTGATTCAAAAATACTTCAAGATTGGTTTATTTTTTTCTCTTTATGAAAAAAGCTTTTATTTCTAACCAAGGCTCACTCTTCATAAAAAAACTATTGTTGGCTTTTTTTTTTTTCTTGCAAAAAGCATGAGCAATGCCATGAATGAGCATTTCTCTGCATATTAATAACCTTAGGTCTACATTCAGACTCAAAACCTGAGAGAAACTGTAATACATTTTAATTTTTATAGTCATGCATTGTATAATGACATTTTGATCAATGATTAACTGTATATATGATGGTGGCCCCATAAAATCATCATATCATATTTTTACTGTACCTTTACAATGTTTAAATGTGTTTGGATACACAAATACCATTGAATTAAAATTGCCCACAATATCAGGACAGTAGCATACTATTCAGATCTATGGCCTAGGAACAGTAGGCTATACCATATGGCCTAGGTGTATAGTAGGCTGTCCCATCTAGGTTTGTGTGAATATAGGCTAGGATGTTCGCACAATGACAGAATTGCCTAACAACACATTTCTCAGAATGTGTCCCCATTGTTAAATAATGCATAATGATATTTTAATCACACTTTGATTAATATGAGTAAAACTTTAGCAAAAGGGACTTTCAGATTGTTTACACTTAGAGAAATGCTTAACAATCAACCCTGTTTGCACCTCTGTTTATCAAATTCTTGAAGGCAAGATATATGTAACAAATTGCTTCTCTGTTCACCTTCGTATCCAGGCTTATGAGTACTATTTATGTGTTTAATTAAATCTACTAAGAATATAATTAGATTTATGTTAATGTAATTTTATTTAAAAATTATTTTTAATAGAGAAAGTTTATAATGCCCCCACTCTGAATAATCACTTCTAATGATTTTGTTCATAAACTTCCAGACACTTTTCTACGTTCATTTGTAGAATGTTGTATACAGTATATGTGTTTATAGTGTTTAAAAAGTTTGAAACTATATGTTGTTTTAAATTTTTGTATTGTGGAATTTATTTTTCCATCATTATTTTTACATTGGGGGATCATTATATGTATGTGTGTGTATATATAATGTATACAATGTATCTATCTATATATCTACCCTTACATGTAGTATTACATTTCTGTGATTTTACTTTTTATGGCAAAATACTCAAGTCTTTATAAATGTTTTAATATATCAGAATTAGATATGAGTTGACTATTCTTTGAAATTCTAAGTGGATTATCTTAATAATATTAATTGAAAAATCAATGTTATGAACAGTCTCATCAAGTTCCATTGCCTTCTTCATTTCTAAAAAAATGTGCTTATCAACTCCTTAATCCACACACTAATATTGTGAAGCAATATCTTACTCACACTCCCTCCACCACTATATGAGTACACATAGGATATGTATTCGTATCCATTTATAACTTCCTCAAGTTTCAGAGGGCAAGTTATTTAATCACTTGAATGCCATTTATCATGAATTCTTCGGCATCAAGATAATATTTTCTTTCCATTTAAAACATCTTTCTGATTTCCTTGGTTTTAATAAACAGGAAGAAATGGAACATAGTTTTGAAAACCTAGACTCTTACGTTTTCAAAGACAAGATTTTTTTTCTTCCATTTATTTTATTGCATTTTAGGTTTTGGGGTACATGTGAAGAAAATGCAAGATTGCTGCATAGGTACACACATGGCAGCGTGATTTGCTGCCTTCTTTCCCTTCACCTATATCTGGCATTTCTCCCCATGCTATCTCTCCCCGACTCCCCATCCCCTGCTGTCCCTCCCCTGTTTCTCCGCAACAGACCCCAGCGTGTGATGCTCCCCTCCCTGTGTCCATGTGTTCTCATTGTTCAACACCTGCCTATGAGTGAGAACATTCAGTGTTTGATTTTCTGTTCTTGTGTCAGTTTGCTGAGAATGATGGTTTCCAGGTTCATCCATGTCCCTACAAAGGTCACGAACTCATCGTTTTTGATAGCTGTATAATATTCCATGGTGTATATGTGCCACATATTCCCTATCCAGTCTATCATTGATGGGCATTTGGGTTAGTTCCAGGTCTTTGCTATTGTTAACAGTACTGCAATGAACATTTGTGTGCATGTGTCCTTATAGTAGAACGATTTATAATCCTTTGGATATATCCCCAGTAATGGGATTGCTGGGTCAAATGGAATTTCTGTTTCTAGGTCCTTGAGGAATCACCACACTGTCTTCCACAATGGTTGAACTAATTTACACTCCCACCAACAGTGTAAAAGTGTTCCTATTTCTCCACAACCTCTCCAGCACCTGTTGTCTCCAGATTTTTTAATGATTGCCATTCTAATGGGCGTGAGATGGTATCTCAATGTAGTTTTGATTTGCATTTCTTTAATGAGAAGCTTCTTTCGTAGACTAAAGACTTTGTGTATTTCCTCCTCCAACACTTCTTTTGATTTCTTCTAAACAATGATGGTTCAAAAGATAAGTAATAATGGCAGTTTTGTATCTTGTAAATCGAGTAGATGATGTCAATGATAATTTTATGTAAATTTATGCTTTAATAGACTAATGAAGCAGATCAAGTAGTTACTTCATACATAGAGACAGGAGAGAGAGAGAGAGAAAGAAAGAAAGAAAGACCTATTTCTCCACTAATAATGTTTTTACTCTTAGCGTTTTATTTCATATCACATTCTTTTTCAATAAATGTTCAATATAATAACATGTTGATGCACTAATGGATTCATTTTAATTCCTGGAGTTTTTTTGTTTGTTTGTTTGTTTTTTGTTAATACCCTGGCACTTCTTCCAATCAGTGTAAACCTTTAAGTTGAGACAATTTGAAGATGAATAATATAGTTGTCTTTGGGTGCTGCAATAGATGGATGAAATTTATAGCACAAGAAATAATCTTGAAGTCAGAAGATTTGACTTATGAGAGTATACTAATTCATAGCATGCTAACCAAGCCTTGAAGAAGGAAAGGAATATAATGTTTGTCTCATAATCAATATATTGTGAAGAAGATACAAATATGGAAAAACAGTAGTCACGAAATTCTAATAACCAACGTGGTTGTATATTTACTTGTAAAAGGCCTCCACAGTAAATAATGAGATAGTGAAGATATCTGAAAGCTGTGAAAGGTAGAGAACTAAGAAAAAAGGGATGAGTTGGATTCCATATTTTTCTGGGTGAATCAATAAAAAAAATATTTTACTTACAAAAGCCAGTTTCATCTGTTTACAATGTGAATATCAAATATTAATAGTTGCGTTTATAATATCCCATTTATGAGTACAATTGAACTATGTCAAAACCAAATTGAACACATTATAGCTTTTGGTTAAACCAACCAGTGTGATTACTTTTTGCAATTGGAATAGCTTTCAGTCACTTGTCAGAAGCACAGATGTTTTAATTTTTAAAATTTCAGTTGAAACTATTGAAAATGATTAAACTATAAATGATTTAAGTATATCAAGAAGAAAAAGCAGGAGAACAACTGAACGTATCAAGTTGTGCAAATAATTTTCAATGATTTCTGCTTGGTGATTCTCTAGAGGATAGAAATTCTTTGTGAAAGTAAGACCTGGACACACATTCATAAGATTACACATTCCATCAAATTCATTGCTTTCTCTCTGAACAATTGTGAAGTGGAGGCAACATATTACGGCCTAGATACTTAAATTATTTCACAGGATATGGTCTCTGGTCACCAAGAAAAATTTGAAGTGTTCTCAATATTATAAAATTATTAATACCCTTCATCATTAGGCTGAACATTCAACTAATCAAGTGATATTCTCATTTTTCTTAGAACCACTATGTTAGAAAATGCATTTAAATCTGCCAGGAGTCTTCCATGGATATAAAAATAATCACAGTTAATATAAAGTACACTTAAGGTATTCTAATCTGTTCTACCTCTGAAATAATTGCATGAAAATGAAGTGTTAGAATCCATTTTATATGTTGTTTAATAACTTAGTTTAGCTAAGATATGTTAGCCTATCTCTAATAGAAAATATATGAGAAATTTGAAAGATGCTAAAATACTTTTCACTAAAGGGTAGGTATATACTTGCTTCAAAATGTTTTCCAAATTAATAATTGAGCTTGATTTTTCAAGCATGTAATTGTTGCTTAATAAATTCTGCAACTGTGTACTGATAATCTCTAGCTTTCTAAAAGGGTTAAAAGAGCTTCCAGAACTGACAAATTCACTCCCAAGTTACAGCTTATGCCTCGGGAAAAGCACAGATCATGCTGCAACCCTATGACTAATCTATGTCTTTCCAGAGCCAGTAATAGGCAGTTAAGTTCACTGCCTTTCCCTAGCAAGGCTATGTTGAAAGGAAATAGAATAATTAGCAACTAATTGGTAACTTTTTTCTGTTTTTTTTTTTTTTTTTTGGAGACGGAGTTTCGCTCTTTGTTACCCAGGCTGGAGTGCAATGGCGCGATCTCGGCTCACCGCAACCTCCGCCTCCCGGGTTCAGGCAATTCTCCTGCCTCAGCCTCCTGAGTAGCTGGGATTACAGGCACGCGCCACCATGCCCAGCTAATTTTTTGTATTTTTAGTAGAGACGGGGTTTCACCATGTTGACCAGGATGGTCTCGATCTCTTGACCTCGTGATCCACCCGCCTCGGCCTCCCAAAGTGCTGGGATTACAGGCTTGAGCCACCGCGCCCGGCCGGTAATTTTTTATAAGTAAGCAAAAATGTTGCTTGACCTATTTTCCATTTCCAATACATTAAAATCAAATTTTATTGCTCTTCCAATATTTTACTGGTCCTTGAAATTTAAGATCTAAGTTAATAAATCACTCCCTAATTTAAATGTATATTTAAATAATATTTAATATAATATTTAATACAATATTATACTCAGAAGTAAATAACCCTTGAATAAACTTTTGGCATCTCATTAGGAGAGTTCAAAATACAGTTTAAAGGAGAAATTCTTAAAAGATGGCAAAGGGTATTAGAGAGCGATAATTTAAATTTCTCAGTGAGGGAGCATCACACACTGAGGTCTGTTTGGGGAGACTAGGGAGGGACAGTAGGGGCTAGGGAGTTGGGGAGGGATAACATAGGGATAAATGCCGGATATAGATGATGGGGATGGAGGCAGCAAACCACATTGCCATATATGTACCTATGCAACAATCCTGCATGTTCTTTACATGTACCCCAGAACCTAAAATGCAATAAAATACATATATATATAAAATAAAAATAAAAAAATAAATTTTTCATGCATTTATCAGAAACTGAGAGCTGTTATATATAAGTCTAGACATATTTATTTGTATAATAAATATTTGATATACATTTACATATCTTTTCAATGAGTTCTACTTACAAGAGTAATCAGAAAATTTAAATATCTAGAAATAAATATAACCAAATGTATGTAATTATATAATAACTTTATAAACAGAGTAAGAATGAGAATTATTTTACTTTACCATGGGATACAATAAAACATTTACATATACATTAAATGTTTTCTGAAGGAGCTGGAGCAACATTGTATTATTCTGAGATGTTTTTACCCTTAATCACTGTTTGCTATTCTAGGGAAAATAAAAACAAAAACAAAAACAAAAAAAACACACAAAAAATGTCCTATCCAGTGACTAGTGTTTCCAGCAGCAGCTTGAGACTGTGGTGCGGAGAGATTTGGATCTCATCCAGGTTCCACCGTAGCATAGTTGCATGACATTTAACAAATTACCTACCTTCTCTGATCATTAAGCTTCATCTCTACAATGGGAATACCCCTATGTCCCTGTTGGCAAGACAGAACTGAGTGAGTAGACACAATGTGCCTATTAACAATATTTGGGACTTCATAAATATTAAGTTATAGTTTATATCATCTTCATTTTTGCCTTCATATCACTAATAAGGGTTTTCTATGTTACTTGAAAATGCAATTCTGCTAGAGAAAACAGGAAAACAAAACAGGATGGAATAAAATATTATGTATAGATGGTAAGTAAATAAACTACCATGTGAATATGGAAAGGATTCATGAGATATATAGAGAATAATTTAGTAGCTTGTAAGATATGCTAAAGATGAAATAAGTGGACTACACAGTAGAACCTGACAAACTTTTTATTCCTAGTTCAAAAGGAATAGAAAGGCCAAAAGACCAAATCACACAGCTTCCACCTCTGGGTCTCTCAATCAACCACCTTTGGTTACCAACAGTACTATTGGTTCCCTGCTCCCTACACCTGTTTCCAGGTGAGTTGGCAACTCCAGCTGGGATTAAGTATAATTGCCCCTCCAACTCTCTAATAGAGCAAGGATGTGTTGGCCACAGCATGTTCCTTCTGTCAAGCCCTCATCCTCAGTTCTTGTTCCCTTGGACCGTGTCCCTAGTGTATTAGAGGTGTAGGGATGTGAGAATGTAACTGGCTTCCTGCTCCAAGCCCACAGAGCCACAAATCCAGCCTGCACAGGGAAAATGGTAGCTTATGATATGAGATTTCTAGAATTCAAGTTAAAAAAACATATAACTATGGAATAATTGCAAAATTGAAACTGTTTGCTGTTAAGAGACCTACTACCCAGCAACAAAGTAAGTTTCAACATTGCCCATTTAAAGTCAGCGCCTGAGAAATAATAGGACCTATTCTTTGATATCTATAAAGAGTTAAGACTCCTATAATCACCACTTATACAGGTAATAAAACTATAACCAAGTCATTAATAATTACTACAAATTTTCTTAGATATTTTCAAATTAATGCAAAAAATAAAATCTATGCCCTCTAAATAAATTTAGATCAAATTATCTCTTGTTGAAAATAAAATAACTACTTTTTTAATATCGTTGATTGCTTTCAGTTAGGAAGAAGGAGGAAAGGCTACAACATTATCAGTTGGTGGATTTTTAGTTTTGATTTCTCTTACTGTACTTATAACATCAGTTTTTATCTCCTTTTTTAAAAAGTACTTAAAATTATTTATAAAAGTAATAAAGAATACTAGTGCCTAAAGACAAGAGATCATGTGTTCTTAGATGCCTGTGTACATGTCTTACCCTCCAAGCTGATTATTTGTGGGGAAATTACTCTCTGAGCATGCCAAGAGCCTGGCAGTTCAGTTCTTTCTCTATACCAATGCTATCATCTCTAGAGAAGATACGGGTCCTCCTTGGTAGGGAAGATCTTCAGAAGACATAATGGGCACAAATGTTTTTGATTGTTTTATATATATATATATATA
>NW_022436961.1:18869366-19020523 GCF_009761245.1 Sapajus apella | reverse complement strand
ATACACACACACACACACACACACAAACACACACACAAAATACCTCAACATTTTATTGAAAAGTTTCAGATTTTAGGAAAAGTAACGATGTGTGAAACATTGTATGATGTCGTAAAGGAAATATTTTGAAAGTGTATCCTATGCTCACTTGTTATTGGGCAAAAGTTATTATAAGGCAACCATGGTATGGACAAGACTTCTTGACAAATTGAGAAATTTAATGCCATACCATAAAGAGAAAGGCTGTAAAACAAAATGTTTTTCCTGCTATTAATGGATAATACGTTTCTTTACGTAAAAAGACATTTTCCTAACGATCGTCATTCTAACTGGCATGAGAGGGTATCTCAATGTAGTTTTGATTTGCATTTCTCTAATGACCAGTGATGAGCATTTTTTCATATGTTTGTTGGTCTCATATATGTCTTCTTTTGAAAAGTTTCTGTTCATATCCTTCACCCACTTTGGAATGGACTTGTTTGTTTTTTTCTTGTAAATCTGTTTTAGTTCTTTGTAGATTCTGGATATTAGCCCTTTGTCAGATGGGTAGATTGCAAAAATTTTTTCCCATTCTGTTGGTTGCCGATTCACTCTAATGAGTGTTTCTTTTGCTGTGCAGAAGCTGTGGAGCTTGATTAGCTCCCATTTGTCTATTTTGGCTTTTGTTGCCAATGCTTTTGGTCTTTTAGTCATGTTTATAAATCGTTCTATTATAAGGACACATGCACACGAATGTTCATTGTGGCACTGTTTACAGTAGCAAAGACTTGGAGCCAAGCCAAATGCCCATCGATGATAGACTGGACAGGGAAAATGTGGCACATATACACCACGTAATACTATGCAGCCATAAAAAACGATGAGTTCGTATCCTTTGTAGGGACATGGATGAACCTGGAAACCATCACTCTCAGCAAACTGACACAAGAACAGAAAATGAAACACTGCATGTTCTCACTCATAGGCGGGTGTTGAACAGTGAGAACACATGTTCACAGGGAGAGGAGCATCACACACTGGGGTCTGTTGGGGGGCAATAGGGGTGGGACAGTGGGGAGTGGGTAGTTGGGGAGGGATAACATGGGGATAAATGCCAGATATAGGTGATGGGGAGGAAGGCAGCAAACCACACTGCCATGTGTGTACCTATGCAACAATCTTACATGTTCTTTACATGTACCCCAAACCTAAAATGCAATTAAAAAAAAGACATTTTCCTTTGTCTGAATGTACATATAATCTGGCCCAAACCTGTAAAGAACAAAATGTGTCCATGATTCAATTGGGAATAAATGATAACTTTATTAACACAGTAGATAGTATGAAAAAAAATCAGCAGATATCACATTTAATAATGAAATATGGAAAGTTATTTGCAAGAGCGGGAATAATACAGGCATACATGTTCTCATGTTTTCTATTCATTGTCTCTGATATTTTCATGAATTCAGTAAAATAAGAAAAAAATTTAATGATTGGAAAGGAAGAAGTAAACTAACATTATTGGAGATAGTTATCACTGTGTTTTGTGGAGTATAAAAATATACATTCAGTCTTGTTTCTCTTTATGATGATTGCAAAGCTTTGAAATATTATTATTTAATATCGATAGACATGGTGGATCATACTCGAATATTGTAGCCATGAATCCAATGCCTAGAAGGATTAAACAATACACATTTATAGAAGCCTTCACAAACAAGGCTTATTTCTGTCTTAGAGTACAAAATTTTGAAAACCTTGTGACAGTAAATGGTTTCATTTAATCTTCACCACATTTGTAGGAAGAAGACATCTTTAGTAATTACCTTTTTAAAGGAGTAGAAAATAAAGTGCAGAGCAATGCCATGATTTGCGATAGTTAGGGCTAACATAGTTTGTTTAACAGCATAAAGCAGTTTCACTACTTGTTAATGAGAAATGCAATCGTCACAAAGGTGGAAATGATTGAGTCAACATGAGCAGTACATTTTCTCTGTACCAGAAGATTATAGAAATCCCTTGGTGAAACAGATTTAGAATGAGGGAAGTTAAATGGATCAAGTGATAAATGGCATCTAATTAATCAGATTCCATAGTTAACAATGGGAATGACGTGACCAACAGGACAGAGCATAGTCAAAGTGGATTACACCCTATGTGTGTCTCTGTACAAGAGATAGTCTTGCTATTAAGGCTGTAAGTACCCCAAATCTTGCTGCCAAGATTTCTTCTTCTTTAGAAAAGGCTTAGATTTTTCCAGTGTTTGTCTCTGTTGCTCACAAAGACATACTTCCAAAGATTCAGATGCAGTATGTTTAACCAGTCTTAATCTTTAATCGTGACCATTGCACCTTACTGGCAGAATTTGAAGTAAAATGGCTTTGCATATTAAAATAATAGTAATTCTAATTGAGGTAATATATATTTACTTGCATTTGTGCTTTTGTCATCATGTTTGCTTTCCAGTGATGTTTACTTTAAATACAAGAGCAGGCCAGTCTGAGAATCCCTGCACCCTAAATCTGAATTATCCATTAAAGACTGGCAGAGCCTGAGTAGAATGGGATGTACTGTTATTCTCAAAGGAAAAACTATTACAACTCTTAGAACATGATACTTGGGACATGACTACAGCACATATTGAATGGGCAGATGACTAAACCCATTGGAGTTGGTTACAGCCTATTAAATAAATTCTTGAGAAAGTCTTAGTCTGAAATCCTCATTTTCCTTTTCTGATAAGAATGCCAAAAGTCACCTGTTTTCCAAAGGTACATGCCACCAAATCAAGGAAAAGCATTAGAAGGCAGCCCCAGAAATGATTAATCAGGTGTCCAGACAGGAATATCGTGAACCACCAAGGGCTATGTGAAAATTGATTTGTTGCAGGCAGGAACATCAGGGTGAGACTTTTTCTTTTACTTTAAGTATAATACATAGCAAAACTCAAGCTCCTGGGCTAAGATAAAAGGAAAGGATTAGAGTCCATGGGATGTCAGATTTGCAAACATGCCAAATTCTCAGTTACAAATATTTGAGGGAAATCTTCCAAGACTAAAAGAGAAAAACCTTTTAGCTCATTGGTTATCAAAACCAGGACCTCAAATCAAACTGGAATCTAATAAGTGACTTGAAGATGTACCTTGGAAAACTTAATAGAATAACTGCACACGGAGCAGGGCTTAGTTGCATGCTTGTGGGATTGGATTCCACCCATTTTAAGAAGGTTTTCTAGAAATGTCATCATTTATTTGTATCATCCAGCAGTTCACTTTTATGGCAAAATTCACATATCAGCCATGGCACTTGAATCCAGTAAACAACTAAGCATTACGAAAAGAAAGTAAAAACTCAGGACCCCAATTTACTTTGTCAAAAGAAAAATGAAGCTGAAAGCTGAGACATAAAAGAATCTGCTTTCCTTTTGTTCATGAAGCAGATAGTTACAGAGAAAATATTATATATCTGTACTCTGTGTTCACTTTTATCTTATGTAAAGTGTAGATTTACTGAGCAGGAGAGGAATGCATGAATGACAATTCCTTTACCTGCTCATTTTCTCTTGCAACATGTGTGTTACCATACTTACCCTCTGCTTTTCATTCCAGCCTGCTTTTTCCCTTTAAATATTGAACCTCTCAAAATCATCATTGGAGAAAAGCACAGACCACAGACTGTTTCTGTGAATCTGTGTTATTTTCTTTTGGGAATGTTCTTAACCTTGGCAAAATAAACTTCTAAATTGACTGAGGCCTGCCTCAGATAGTTTTTGTTTTACAGACTTAATTCAAGCCAAACATCTTGTGCAAAAAGAATATGAATCTAAAATATAACATTGAACTAAACAAAATTCTAATTAAAATATCTGAAAAATATTTGTCATCTCAGTAAATACGTTTTGTGAAAATATGAAAATATTCCTTTGAGTATATACCCAGTAATGGGATTGCTGGGTCAAATGGTATTTTTAGTTCCAGATCCTTGAGGAATCACCACACTGTATTCCGCAATGGTTGAACGAATTTACACTTCCACCAACAGTGTAAAAGCATTCCTATTTCTCCACACCCTCTTTAGCATCTGTCTCCTGATTTTTTTAATGATCGCCATTCTAACTGGCACAAGATGGTACCTTAATGTGGTTTTGATTTGCATTTCTCTAATGACCGGTGATTATGAGGGTTTTTTTCATGTTTTTTGGCTGCATAAATGTCTCTTTTCAGTAGTGTCTGTTCATATCCTTCATCCACTTTTCTATGGAGTTGCTTTTTTCTTTAAATTTGCTGAAGTTCTTTTATAAAGACACATGCACATGTTTGTTTATTGCAGCACTGTTTACAGTAGCAAAGACTTGTAACCAACCCAAATGGCCATCAATGATAGACTGGATAAAGAAAATGTGGCACATAAAAACCATGGAATACTATGCAGCCATAGAAAAGGATGAGTTCATGTCTTTTGCAAGGACATGGTTAAAGCTGGAAACCATCATTCTCAGCAAACTGTGACAAGAACAGAAACCCAAACACTGCATGTTTTCACTCTTAAGCGGGTGTTGAACAATGAGAACATATGGACATAGGGAGGGGACCATCACACACTGGGGCCTTTCAGGGGCTGGGAGACTAGGGGAGGGATAGCATTAGGAGAAATACCTACTGTAGATGATGGGGTGATGGCAGCCCCATCATCATGGCAGAAACCACCATGACGCATGTATACCTATGTAACAAACCTGCACGTTCTGCACATGTACCCCAGAACTTAAAGTATAGTAGTAAAATAAATATCATTTAGCAGAAACACTTAAAGAAAATATTGAGGAATTAACTCATGGTTTTTTTCAAAGACATATTTTTAAATGTAGATTTAACTATAGAATAATAAAATTTTGTAAGAAAAAGAAAAATAGTATTAAATAAACAAAAAGAATTCTATGCAGCTAGTGTGTTTAAACAGAATAAGTTATAAATTTAAATTATAAATAGATATTTTTCCGTTTTCTGTATAACAGTCCTTGATATAGGTTTTTTTGAAATTTAAGCTTCGGCTATATAAAAAATAAATACCTAGAAAAAGATGTGTGGTTAAAGGCCAGAGCATTCAAGATTTGATGAACTGTATAAAGTAATTGCTTAGATTTATAAAAATACTGCAAATTAAAATTGACAGAATTATCTAATATTTAAGAAAATATATTTTATTTGGTGTTACCTAGTTAAGGTACTGGTTAGCCAACTATTACAATGCTATTTATAAGTTATTCATTCTTTTCCCCAGTGATTTTACATGTCTCATATACCAAATTCTTCCTCAAAAAGTTTTTAGATTTCTGTTCTAAACCATTGTATTTCTTGTCTATTTCTGAGCTAATAATATCAATGAAGTAAAATATTTTCTCATTTTTATTTTAAAAGTATTTTTGAATGGTTTATAGTTATTCTGGATAACTTTACCATAATGTCACAAAGATTTAATTGAAAACAAAATACAAAATGTCTCATTTCAAATCTGATTTTAAAAAAACATTGCAAGTATTGGCCTCTTGGGAATATTTAATCTCATTTAAGCTCACGGGATACATCTCTAATAATTCAGTCTCTACCTGAAGAAGTTTTATCTTTCCATATTTTTTCCAAAATATTTCTTGCAAGTTTAGCATTACTTTTTAACTTGTTTAATCAACTTACTATCATGAATAGAATCATTAGGCTTATCATTTGTAACTCCTTTGGGTGATGTATTTGGCTTTATTTTTTTAACAAAATGGAACAATAGCACAGAGCTGGTTTTTGTAGAACTGGAGAGAGATGTTGTGATGATTTAATTATATTCATCTTAAAAATGAATAATTACAGAAATTTATTTACTCGTGGTTACATACATACCTCAAATCAGAAGATCGTCATCATTTGACTCTGCAATTTTTGTAAAATAAATAAAATATAACTTCAGAATTATATCTGGATGAACTAAGGAATTGTTAATACGTAACTACTTCCTAATTTAAAAAATGCTTTAATCATGTGTACTTCCATTCAGGTGTATTCAGTATTTTTTAAGCAATCTTTGGTAATCAGGAAAATCTTAGGATATTTATTTCTAGTTTTGTTAGTCTGAGACTTCTATAAAATGTGAAAATTTGTTGCTATATCCCTTTTGGTAAAAGAGAGATGCATGACCAGAGGGTGGTGAACCAAAAAGCTAGAATGGCAACACATTCTTTTGGCTTGCTGTGAGGTCACCACTTTCTCAGCACAAATGATGAGCTGCTGGCAAGTGTCATCATGAAAGATGCCAATGACTCCCAGGGCATGAAACCACAGACATCTTTTTCATCTGGCTTTCCGTGGAATTTTGAATAGACCATTGCAAGACAAATTGTTAAAATCCTTGTGTTTCCTTTTTATTGTTAATATGGTTTACATTTACAGAGAAAAAGAGCTTTTATATGACATAAAGCACTTTTTTGTGTTACTTTCAACTAAAGTTCTATTTGTTTTGAAGACAATTCATCTTAAACTGATCTAGAGAGCCTAGAGTGCAAATGAAAGTATGATTTTGTCCAATTATCAATTAATCAGGAGTTAAAAGCATTTGAGCAGAGAATTGGCTAGACCCTCCAGTCAGAGGAAAACAGGGACCTTCTTTGTCATATAAATGAAGACATTTCCCAGTGAGGGAAAAAACTCATAAAAAATGAATAGACATTATTGTCACATTACCCACATCATTTAATTTTGTTTTCTCCTCTCATAAAATTTGTCACAGAACAAACAGATGACATTGGATGTATGTGTATTACCACTGGTGACTCAACTATCAGCATGATTTAGGGATTCTTCTATAGTTGGGCATATCTTTTCCTTTGATGCTTTGAAAATTAAAGCAGATTCTATCACCCCTCCTCAGTCATAATCATTTGCATTTTAGTCTTCTCTCCTTGTGGGACCTTAAATTTAGCAAGGATGTCATTTCCCAGTTCAAGGAGAAACAGTCCCTGTCAGAATGCAATTGTATATTTGCATAGAAATAAGTTGATTTTAACAACTGTTTACAAGCGCAACAAAAACTTTGGACAAAGTGAGATGTCATCTTTTACTGTGGTATGAATGTGGCCACAATCTTATTATAGTTGCAAATGTAATTTATAGTCTTCCTTAAACAGTTAAGTCTCTTGTCTGTCATTACACTCTGTTATATAATCAAGGATAGTCTTATCTTTCCAGTGTCATATAGACTACAGTGGCTTACCTTATCTTTTGGGCACTTGAAGAATATTGGTGTGTTTAATAATTTTTGAAGAAAGTCCTAAACGATAGCATAAACATAGAAGGACTGATAAACATACCATTGTCCTTCATTTTCAGATAGTATCTTATAGGTAATGTTGCTATCAGTATGTGCAGGGAGAATTTAAAAGGCCCAAGAAGATGACAGGCAGTTGTGTCCAGTTGCATACAAATGGTGACTGATTTTACTTTGCCTGTAAACTCATACTGACAGTCACCCTTCTCTTCCTCTTCAAGATTTACCTGCAGTGAACCATGGAGTTCCTTAATGGTTATGGGTGGTATTGTGTTCTTACTGCTACTGCTCAGCTGCAGCTTCTTTGCATCCATTAAATTTGGGTTCTTATGAAAGCTGACAATGTGTTTTGCCTTGTAGCCTTCTGGGGCTTCTTTTGGCTACCCTGTCTAAAGTAATTTCATTTTACCTGCAGTATAGCAGCTGTTTATGTATCCTTTGCTCATCCGTCATGCACACATTAGCACATATTCTGTACTCAAGGGAATAAAAAGGTGACTCACTGCTAATAGAATTCCAGGAATTCATTTGTAGAGAATCTACCTGAAGCTTAAAAATTATTAGAACTGTAGCCAGGCATGGAGGCTCATGCCTGTAATCTCAGTGCTCTGGGAAGCCAAGGCATGAGGATTGCTTGAGACCAGGAGTTTGAGACCTACCTCGGCAACACAGCAAGATCCTATTTCTACAAAAAAATTAAAAATTAGCTGGCCGTGGTGATGCATGCCTGTAGTCCCAGCTGCTTGGGAGGCTGAGGCAGGAGAATTGCTTTAGCCCAGGAATTCAAAGCTGTAAGTATCACACCACTGCACTCCAGCCTTAATGATAGAGTGAGAACAGGCCATGGGAAAAAAAAAAAAAAAAACCTTACTTAGGGTTTAAAAAACATTTCTGTGTTATCCTAATTTTTGCCATCACCATCCTCATTATCATCAACATCACAGACACCAATGGAGCAGTTACTTTTTTGGGTGGAAGGCACTCAACTAAGGCACTATCAACATCAGCTCATGTATTAGTCTCCCTTACAAAAAAATATAAAGGGTGAGAGAAGTATGATGAAGAAATTCATAATTAGAATACATAATTATCTTTCTCAGAGTTATAAAAATGGGGAAGCATGTGAGTCAAAACTATGAAAGAGCGATAAGTGACCTTTTAGAGTTGTTAGGAATACAAATAAAAATTACTAATGGAACCAAATGTTTCACTTTAGTGCATCAAAATTTTCTTTTTTTAAAGTGCATATAATAGTAATTTTTTTTCATGGGTTTGTAAGATACAAACGAATTCATATATTTAATACGTTTATAATATTTCCTGGCACATATTAAATAATAAGCATATAGTAATTTTTGGCTTTTTTGCTGGTTTAGTTGCGAGTGAATTTGAATGGAGAATATCTTTAAGATGTATTAGAATGTAGAGGAGCTTCACGTTTGCTTATAAATCCCAGTTCTGTTGACAGCATCAAATACTTTGATAAATAATATTGAACCAAATACGTCTTTATATGGAAAAAAGGTATAATACCACAACAAGAGATTATCTGAAAGATAACTGTATCATTATAGTTCTGACCTGCAAACTAAATATGGATTCATATTTTAGATTCCAAAATAAAATTAGTGTAAACAGTATAAAGAGAAATTTCAGCGGTTTTGAACCATCATTTTCTGTTTAAATATCGCCTCTTTCTGCTGAATCTCCAACAAGATGGATATTAGACATTTTATTCTCAGCCTCATGACATAGTTTCCTGTTTTTTTCACTCTGCCTTTACTGCCTTCTGCTTAATTTCTTCAGATACGACTTTATGTTCAATAATTCCCTCTTCAGTTTCATCTTCTGTTTAATCTACCCATTGAGGCTTTCTCACAATTCTTCAATGTTTATGCTTTTCATTTTTGGAATTTCTTTCTTTCTTTTTTTTTTTTTTTTTTTTTTTTTTACAGCAGAGTCTCGCTCTGTCTCCCATGCTGGAGTGCAATGACACAATCTCGCTCACTGCAACCTCCGTCTCCCAGGTTCAAGCAATTCTCCTGACTCAGCCTCCTGAGTAGCTGGGATTACAGGTGTGTGCCACCACGCCTGGCTAATTTTGTATTTTTAATAGAGACAGGGTTTCACCATGTTGGTTAGGCTGGTCTCAAACTGGTGACCTTGTGACTTCGGCCTCCCATAATGCTGGTATTACAGGCTTGAGCCACCATGCCCAGCCCCTGGTCTGTTCTTTCTTGATAATCTCTAAATGCCAACTCACATTTATTTAATCATGTTATGCATAATTATTCTATATTGAATAATTCTAATTCTCTAGTCTCTGTTTCTTCCCCAAAATTTCTTTGTGGGCCTACTCAGCAGTTCATTGTTTGTGCTGATGTTCAGTCTTGTGACTTGCTTCCCTGTGTTTTGGTGATACTTGTGAACTCATATTTGCTTATTCTCCATCTATGTGCTCTTGAGTTGCTATATTGGGCATGTTCTTTCCCAGAAAAGTTTCATGTCCACTTTTGCTAGAGGTTGGGGTACTTCAAGTCAGCAAGTTTGAAGGAGGAAAACGTCAGCTCTTTATCCTTCTTCAAGCCGTAGCATGATGTGAACTCTCAGGTTCAGTTGCTTTAGTTCTAGTGGAAGATGGACCACTGGAAAGTGGCCAATACAGAAATGGTGCTTTATCATGATCATTGCAGAACCCAGTCTCTGTTAGTCTACAGTGTATCATTACGATTTACACAATCTCAGTCACAGAAACATGGGTGGATAGGACTTAGAAAAAGAGAGGACCAGGTGAGAAAATGCATACAGATCGTCTTGTTCCACTGGCCAGAGGCTCAGTTTGGAATTGGAACGTTATAAGTAGCATTTGTTGTCAGGCAAACTTTATTCTGCAGCTTCACTGTTCCTCACCACCACCAAATACAGCTTTGGCTGATAGTTTGTTTCCTAATTTATGTGTCTTTTGGAGGAGGCAGGCCAAGATCATTGGAGATATTTCTAATACCTGTCTGTCTTAGAGCATGAGGCCAAATGAAGAGTATTTTGTCTCCATTAGTTAGGCGGCAAAATCCATTTATGATATCACACCAGTTTGGCTTAAATGCAGAAGACCAAGACCCCTGTGGACCATTGAGCCCCAGATGAATGACTGCACTGACAAGGACTAATTTCTTTATGCAATTTCTTGCCTGACTCTCTCTTTTTCTGTGCCCCATCCGTGTTCCTGTGGCTGAGATTATGTCAGTCATAACAATACACTGTGTATTAACAGTGACTGGGTTCTGCAATGATTATGATAAAGCAACATTCGATTTTGGCTACTTTCCACTGGTCCACCTTCCATTAGAATTAGGTTTCCGAAGTGTCTAAGCTAACTGTGCTGACAATTGACATAATACCACAGTATCACTTTATAATTCACATAAAGCTCATTATCTACTCAGGAAATTACAGGTTTTCTGTTTCTTCTTGAAGTAGAGAAATACTTGAACTTTTGTTTAGATTATGCTCTGCTTCAATCGAGGTAGGTGAAATAGCATATATAAGGCAAGAATGAAGGGAAGTATCTAGATTTCTAATGCACCTATTTGGGAAAATTAAATTTAATAAGAATGTCATGTTGATTTCATGTCCCATAATGCACATACTAATTCTAGTTTTTTTCTATTTTTCTTTTTTTTTTGTGGTTCCATGGCAGGAAAAAAAAAACCAATAAAATGAAAAGGAAGCCCCACTGAAAATTACCTAAGAGAAAGGCAATTATTTACAAGTTTCTGTAGAGATTTTTGGAATCCTTTTTCCACTTTTTAATTTCCAAACTTCTGAACACATTAATTTTGTAAAATTCATTATGTCGTGGTGAAATAAACAGCTTAATAAAAATACATGATATATTTCTCTAAGGGATTGAAGTAAATAGAATATAAGTTGAATCTATCTGATGGTAAAATAAATAATGTAATGCCTCTTAGAATATTAAGGAAATGAAAAAATATAGTTTGTAGTTATCCATCATGTAATACTGAGTTAGTGAAAAAAATGGGAGACCATCTCCAAATAAATTATGCTGTTTTAAAACAACATCCATGATACAGAATGAGCACATATGATATCTTGTTTCAAATAGTCTTCCAGGGCCAAAACTCAGAAACATCTTTTCAGATGTCTGTTCATATTCCCATTGGACATTTGTCATAATGTCTTTTGATTCAACACAAAGAATTTCTTGTTACTCTCTGTAAGACTAAAAGTTGCAACTGGGAAAAATAACATAGCTTATTTTTTTTCCCTGGGAAATTTGGTGCCTCCAACCAAGTCAACATATCTTTTAATCGCCTGTGATATCACAGAATAATGGCAACTACCATGAGAAGATGAAATAAATATGGTGCTGTAAAAACCAGGAGACACCAACGGCATTTTACCCTTGCCATTCCTGAGGAGTTCATTGCGTACAGATGCAAGTGTACATTTTATAATATTGATGGAATTTAATGCAATTGAAATGTGTGATAAATAACATGCAAAGGGTTCATAAAAATAAAATCATGAAAAACAGAGGCTTGAGAAACCTGAAAATTGAAACATCAGATAAGAAATAAACTGGCAAGGCAAACTAAGAAAAGTAGGCCAGAATTGTTGATTGGAAGCATGGAAAATGTAGCGTCACAGAAGCCAAGGAAAGTGTTAGAAGTTGTAAACTGTGTGAAATACTCTAAAATTATCAATATCATAAAGACTGAAACTCTAGAATAGGGATTGTTTATATGTAACTCATTGGTGACCTTGATGAGTGGTGTGAACAGAAGCCACATTGCAGAATAAAATGGAGATGGGCAAATAGAAAGTGTGCCTGTGGATACAACTCACTTAAGAGACTTGACTTTCAGTTGAAGCAGAGCATGACAACACACAGTAAAGAATTAAGAAGAGGTTTTAATTTCATTAATATATTCCAGAAATTTAATCAGGTGTCTTCTATATTCCAGGCCCCCTTCTAAGTAACAGACATAAAATGCTGAACAAGAATGAGAAAACCTGTCTTCCCATGGAGATTACATTCTAGTAGTGAGAGACAAAAAAGAGGGATAAGTAAGGTATATAATGTATTATCTGGTGGTTAGTAACTATCAGGAACGTTCCTCCAACTCATATGCTGTTTATTAGTATCCATAAGATAGCACTGTTGGGTCTTTACTCAAAAGTCACTTTCTCAGTGACGCATTTCCCCAGTCTCCATTGG
The DNA here is from genome assembly GCF_009761245.1 of Sapajus apella. Taxonomy (NCBI): domain Eukaryota; kingdom Metazoa; phylum Chordata; class Mammalia; order Primates; family Cebidae; genus Sapajus; species Sapajus apella. The sequence goes on along the minus strand of NW_022436961.1, from coordinate 19,007,991 downwards.
CATTTTTGATTGCTCCTCTTTCATTCTGTTTTATTTTTCCTGATAGCACGTATCGCCAGAATCAAAGAGGAGCAATGGCAAATGTCAATGGAGACTGGGGAAATATTTCACTGAGAAACTGGCTTTTGAGTAAAGACCCAAAGGAAACAAGAGTGTGGTCTTGTGAACACTGGGGAAGAGCATCTTAGTTGGAGGAAAGTTCGTGTACGAAGACCCTGAAGAGAGAATGTGTCTGATTTTTCCACCAGCAGAAAGGAAACTACTGTGGCTGCATAGAAGGAAAAATAAAATCAGATCAGACATCCATTGAAGTGCAGAACATACATGTTCTGTTGGGCTGTGGTACAGAATTTACTTTTTACTCTGAGACAGGAAGACACTAGACGAGTTAGAGCAGAGGAGGCGCGTGCTAAGACTTACCTTTGAACACACTCACTGTGACCGAGGTATTATGAATACTCTTGAGAGGCAACAGCAGAAGTCAGGAGTTCATTTTAAAAAATGAAGAGAGGAAACATGGGGCTGGGATCAGAGTGGTGCCTGTTGGGTTAGTGAGGGGCGTTAGAATTCTGGATCTATTTGTAAGGCAGAGCTGACGGCAGTTGCTGATGGAGTAAGTAGGGCTTTTAATGGAAAGAAGGAGTTAAAGGTGGCTACAAAGTTCTTAGCATAATTGAATTGCCGTTAATAAGACATGGACAACAGAGAGTAGAGCAGTTTCTGGAAAGGAATGGGAATATCACTAGCTCAAGTTTGTTAAATTGAAGTTGCCTGTTAGACATCTGTGTAGACATATCAACTATTGTAGATGATGATTGGCCATAGGGGCCTGAAGTTCAGGAGGACATGTGGCCTTGAGATATAAATGTAGGTTGTAGATGATCTTTAAAGCAATGAGATTAAATGGAATACCTAGGGAGTAAGTGTGGATAGAAAAGTAAAGAGGTCAGTAGTTGAGATCAGAGTTACACAGAATTTAAAGGTTGACACATGAAAAGTAAAATAGCAAAGGAGTCTCAATGTGAATAACCACAAAGGCAGGAGGAAAGCCAGGTGATTTGGTGTCTTGTGAAGGAAGTGTATCAAAAAGGGTAAAAATCAACGATGTCGAATGCTGTTACATTAACTGAGGTAGCAACTGCAAAATGACGGTCTGTATTGACCCAGACCTGAGAAGAGCAACTTTTAAATAAATGCAAATTAAAACCGTATGGTGTTTCTAACAAAGAACTTTTGATTTTTGATTTTTTTAAATCTGTCATCATCAAGCATTCCAAACATGTGGGGTTTGTTGGGGGGAAATAGGGGAGGGACAGTGAGGGGTGGGGAGTTGGGGAGAGATAGCATGGGGAGAAATGCCAGATATAGGTGAAGGGGAGAAAGGCAGCAAATCACACTGCCATGTGTGTACCTATGCAACTATCTTGCACGTTCTTCAAATGTACCCCAAAACCTAAAATGCAATAAAAAAAAATAAAATAAATACAAATAAAAAAACACATAAAACTATACAATCTTGATAGAAATAAAAATAAACTCCTAACAAAACTATTTTGCATTTTTTTGCAAATATGAAGATGGACATATACTATCACTCTGCAAGCCCTACCTAGTTAAATACCTACGGAAATATTTGCACTTCATATACAAGAACGTTTGTAGCTGCCTCTATGAATAATAGTTCCAAACTGGAAATAATCGAAATGCTCATTAAGAGTAGAATGTATAAATTAACTGGTGACAATTTCTACAATGAAATATGAATCAGCACAGAATGAATGAAGTATAGTTATAAGAAGCAATATAGATGATTCTTAGGAACAGAATATTGAAGAAAAAATCAAATCTCATAGAAGTCTTAGAGTCGTTTCTATTTTGATGTGATGAATAAACTTAAGCAACAGAAACATTCAAGTTAAAAATATGTGTTGCAAAATTATAAATTAAGGCAATAAAATTACAAACATCAAATTTATAATAGGGGTCCCACCAAGGGAAAAGAAAATTTATTGGTTTTAGGAAGCACCATAGGAGACTTAGAGATAATGGCAAACTCTATTTCAGATCCTCAGTAGTGAGTATATGCATACTTATTATTACCATGCCTCACATTCTCTTCATATGTTACAAATATCGGTGTGAATCTACTCAATGTTTAATAAAAACAAAAAGTCTTTAGTAATCTATTAACTTGTATTCGTCTTAAGATATCTTATGTGTAGATCAATTCGCTATATTATATAATCTCATAGTTTCATGTAGCTCTTCTTTGTTTCATTTATAAAGTTTTAATTTTACATTTATCTATGCAAATCTTTTTATCTGCTATCTTACTAGGGAATGCACTTCATAGAGTATGAAAGAATTTGAAGCTGTGCTTTTTGTCCCCTCTTATACAACATTTTAGTATACTTTTGTTAAATACCATTGTATGTATGTATAAGTAAATGAATGAATGAAAGAAAATACTAGCTTGTAGAATGCACTCATCTTAAAATTCCTTTTAACTCTAGTATTTTAGAGCTTACAAATTGAATTGGTTGCCACATCTGAATATGATCTTCATTTTCCCATAACCTCATTTTAGTTCAAGTTTATGTAAAGGTTTTTGCAGACTCTGCTGAGCAAAGCAGTATATTTTCCACCCACCCACTCATATTTGCAGCAATTCTTTGTCAAGTTACCATGACATGGTGGGTCAGATTAGGGGTGCCTGTGATTCAGTGGCAGACAATGTAGACAACGGCCCTAATTTAGTGGGTATTTTAATCCAAACAAGTAAATGAATGTGAAAAGTTCACTTACTGTTAAGTGTGACCAAAAAAACTAAACATAGCAGTAGGATAAAAAGTGCTTGAGAACTGATGGGCAGGAAGGCTTCTGGGTGGTCAGAGGGTCCTCATAGTTGAGGTGAGACTTGAATGAGAAAAAGGAAGGGGCCATGGAAAGTCCTAGGAGAACTGCAGTTCACACCGAAACAATATAAAGAACTGTGGCAAGTATCAGCTTGGCTATTTCAGGAACAGAAAAAGGCCACAATAGCTAGAACAGCCTTAGTGACGAAAGTCAAGGTAAGAAAGTACAAACAAAATGGATCACGCAGGTTTACTAGACGTGGTTCATATTAGATATAAATTCCAATTGCAATAAGATGCCACTGAAGAACTTTAAGTAGGAAAATCATATGGACAGAAGGAACTGTAAGGGCAAGAGAGAGGAAAAGAGTACTATAGCTACATTTTTGGAAATGCGTATCAGTTAAAATGGCAAGTATTGTTTTGTTAGGATTTGTCATGATTTATCATGTTGTCCCAGAAAAATTATTTCCTAGGTTGGATATTACATTTTCTGGTCTTTCTAGTATCTGTTCACATATTGGCAAAACTTTCTAAAATATTTGTTAAATATTTGTTAAAACATTGCACACAAAATATTTTCCTTTCATTTGAATTTGCAAAAGATAGAGAATAATTTTCATTAGAATGATTTAGGCCTCACTCCACCTGGAGCTAACAGGGTACTTTTGTACTAGACTTCTATTTCAATTCCACTCCAGTGTTAAGATTTTATGAATTATGTTATTTCACATTAGCTTGAGACTTATGAGACAATTCTAAACCTGTTTGAAGAAATTATCCAAATGCATGATAAATCATCTTTTTTATTATCCTTACCGTTGCTGCTGAACTGTTTAGATAGGAAAGAAGTATCAGACTCTTTTATTAGCTTGGAAAAAAGCAGAAAAGCAATAAAATGCCCAGATAAGAGCCACACAGGGGCAATAAAGTTGTAATAAAAATGACTTGGATTTTGTTATTCGTATCTGCTGTTTGGCACCCAGTACTTAGAAAACAGGCAAGGGCCTTATATTACAGACAATAAATTATTCAAAAACAGTGGGGTATAAAACTTAAGCCCTGAAGTTCTAAGTATTCTTTCTTCCCTCACCTTCTCTTTCCTACTTTCTTTCTTTACTTGGAAACTAGTGCTTAAACTACGTAAAATGGAATCTGAAAAGGAAGAGGAAATAAAATATGAAGCAGTTTACTTCCACCAGAGGAGCAAAAGGCAACAAAACTGCAGCCATTAAAATCTAGAGTGTTTAAACACTCAGAAACCCAGTCCAAATGAAATTCTCTAGGAACCCAACCACATGTGGTGTTCTTGGCAATTTTTAGATGTTTTGCTATTTACATATCTATTGCAGTCACAATAAGATAACATTTTTTTGAGTTTCTAATATTTTTATGTTGTAAATAGTCTGAAATATAAAACTTACTGATATCAGATCTAGAACACAAATTATATTGAAATTAACTGTGAATTTGAACATAATTGTAAAACAAATGAAAAAATTGCAAATTTCACACTCAGCTGCACATCCTACAAATACCTCTTGGGTTTTATCTGGACACAATTGTTTCATTCCCACTTCAACCCATTGCCATCATTATTTTTTCTCTTGGGAAGGCAACTTTGAAGGACTCTGATATAGGTGCTGTGATGGTTTTAACATTAGGAAAGTGATAGATTCTAGACAATTATACCTCAGGTGGAAATTATCTTTCTAAAACAATTTCTCAGTTAGATTATTACTATTATTTTACAAGTTTTAATAATATCTAGTTGCCCAGGTAGTATTATCTTTGTTACAAAAATCTCATTTCATACACCAACGATTCTTTTAACTTCCACCAGTAGCCCCACAATGAATCCTAAGTTTAATCGCATGCATTTTGCACACTTCGCGGTTTTACTCATTTTATTTCTCCTCTAATGCTTGATTTTTAAGATGACATTAAGTGATCTCTTTTCTTTGAAGATTTCCATGACTTCAGACCCCAGGGAAGAATGAATCTCTCCCCCATCATTTCCCATAGCACCAACATTAGGGGAAATGGCACTAGTGGCTATAGTCACATTATATGCACTAAGCACAGTATCTGGGCTAGTAGTATGATATGGTTTGGTTCTGTGTCCCCATGCAAATCTCATCTTGTAGCTCCCATAATTCCCACATGTGGTAGGAGGGAGCCGGTGGGAGATCACTGAATCATGGGGACAAATCTTTCCTGTGCTGTTCTTGTGACAGTGAATGGGCCTCAAAATATCTGATGGTTTTAAAAACGGGCATTTCTCTCCACAAGCCCTCTTTGCCTGCTGCCATCCACGTAAGAAATGACTTGCTTCTTCTTGTCTTCTGCCATGATTGGGAGGCCTCCCCGGCCACGTGGAACTGTAAGTCTAGTAAACCTCTTCCTTTCGTAAATTGCTCAGTCTTGGGTATGTCTTTATCAGCCGTGGTAAAACAGACTAATACATGGTATCAGCCTTGCGATAGCATTAATCCTCAGGCCCACACTGTGTGAAGTGGATATTGTTTCTACCACCATACAGTGAAAGAAATGGACACTCAGAAAGGCAATGTGCATTCCAAAAGTTAAAGCCCTATTAAGAGGGGCAGCTATGATTCACCATCACCTGTGACGTAATCTGTATCCTGTGCAGTCTTTTTATGCAGCTTCATCTGATTATATTTTATTAAAGTCATTTTTTTTCCAGTCACCTTAGTAGGCCCATTGAATGTCTGTGAGATCCATATATTTATTTGAAATATTTGGAGTTTGAAATCATCTCTCATGCCCAGACTATGTTCAGCCCAGGGCCTTGCAGTCAGCTCAGCCAGCATCACCTTCGCCCTGCTCAGGCTAAAGCTAAAAGCGCAACTTTTACTACCTCTCATCTCCCTCCAGCCCTGCAGCCTGTGAGCCTCAGGGACACCCATGATTGGCTGAGGCAGAGGAGGATAAAGGTAGCCTGTGCCTCGGGTGAAAACTGCCTGAACCAGGATGTAGGGCTGGAAACCAGGTCTTTTCCCATCCTCACAACTTCCCTTTTTATACAGATTTTCCAGGCAATTCTAAATGCCTCCCAAACAACCCCCACGTGGGCTGAGGGGAGGGCAGAAACAGGGTGGTCTTGGGAGATGGCCAGCTTAGATACCTGCACTGGGGAATTTGGGGTGGTTGGATGTAACAGACATGGTCATCCTCTCTGGCCACTCTTCACACCTCCCCACTTGTCTTCATTTTCCTCACCCAGTCCTCCCCATCCTGGGGAGTACACTTTCTGCTCTCCAGTATTTTCTGTTGGTTCGATAGGTTGCTAAATGGTTGCATAACTTTCTCTCAATACCATCCCTTTAAGTCCTTGCGTTTCAAAGCTTGTGAACCTTCTAAGGCTTGGAACACAGGAAAGGAGCCCCTGGTGACCAGGTCTAGAGATGTCACTGACCTTAGCTAGAGGCTGATTACAAGGTTTTAGTCACCTTTTTACAGTCCCTGAAAAATATTAGGGGCTGAATGATAGTTACATAAATTTTAATGAGATAAAATATGCTTTCTATTTTAATCATCATTAACAGAGAAGTTGTTTTATCCCCACGGACACATATGTAGTAGATTCATAATTGCAGAGACGTGTAATAGCCACTTAAAAATTCACATGCTGCTTCCTCTGACTCATAGCCTTGTACATTGATATTGAATTATGATCATATTTTTCCTGTTTTTACTCTTTATTTATTTAATTTTTTGTATATTTTTGCCAGTAGGAGAGTTAATTGGCATTGCTCAAATGACTTCTCCATATTATCAAAGAAGTCCTGGTACTTATACAACACACATAGAGATTATATAGGCTTGATACACTGGAAAATACTAGTTTTTCTTAAACATACAGTTCCACAGATTCTTAATAAAACCAATTGCTCTCAAGGAATTTATTCATTTAGTCATTTTACAAATACTTAGCACCTGTTCTATGCTAATCACTGAATGTACAGCAGTGAATAACACGCTGTTCTGATTGATCTCTAATACTACATTCCCTCCCTTACAGTCTATTCTTCTCAGAGTTTCAAAGATGATACCTTAAAAACATAAATCAAGGAATGTTATTCTCATGTTTAAACTCTCCAATTCCTTTCTAGTACATTAATCTAGGCTCTTGGCCCGTATATTCTAGGATCTTCCTGATCGCTGGGAATTTTTTTTTTTTTTTTTTTTTTTAGAAAGGGTCTCTCTCTGTCACCCAGGCTGGAGTGCAATGGAAACATCATGGCTCACTGTAGCCTCCACTTCCTGAGCTCAAATGATCCTCCTACATCAGCCTCTAGAGTAGCTGGGACTACAGGGAGTCACCACCATGACTGGCCAATTTTTGTATGTTTTGGAGAGATGAGGGCAGGCCAGGTTTCCCAGGCTGGTCTTGAATTTGAGTGATCCTCCCACCTCAGACTCCCAAAGTGATGGGATTACAGGCATGAGCCACCACACCTGGCCATTGGGTCATCTTTAATCTCTGCTGCACGTGCTGCCATTTCCTCTCCTCTCTCCAGACACCCTGGTCTTTCTGCCCTTTAATACACCAAGCTTGATGCTACCTCAGTGCCTTTGTATATGAAGTTCCTCAGTCTGGAGAGTTTTCTCCTAAACTGTTACAGTATCCTGAGTCTCAACTATAAAGTTACCTCCTCAGAGATGTGATACCTAGTCTACCTTTCAAAAATTGACCTCCTCCCTTACCTTAGTCCCCTAAGTCACTTGGTAACATATCTTTTTTTGTGAAAATGGGGTCTCATTCTGTCATGCAGACTTTAGTGCAGTAGCACAGTCTTGGCTCACTGCAGCCATGACCACCTGGGCTGAAGTGATCCTCCCACCTCAGCCTCCTGAGTAGCTTGGACAACAGGTACAGGCTGCCATGCCTGGCTAATTTTTAAAAAATATTTGTGGAGGCTGGGCGCAGTGGCTTACGCCTGTAATCCCAGCACTTTGAGACCAAGGCAGCGGATCACAAGGTCAAAAGATCAAGACCATCCTGGCCAACATGCTGAAACCCGTCTCTACTAAAAATACAAAAAAATTAGCTGGGCCTGTTGGCGTTCGCCTGCAATCCCAGCTACTTGGGAGGCTGAAGCAGGAGAATTGCTTGAACCTGGGAGGCAGAGGTTGCAGTGAGCCAAGATCGTGCCACTGCACTCCAGCCTGGCATCTGGTGACGGAGTGAGACTCTGTCTCAAAAAAAAAAAAAAATTGTGGAGATGGGATCTTGCTATATTGCCCAGGCTTGTCTCAAACTCCTGCCTTGGTGGTAACACATCTTATGTTCTGCATAGCAATCGTATGTATATGAAAGTCTCTTACTTAAAAATGATTTTATATGAATACCTTGTAGTGTCTTCTACAGACACTTATTTCTAAATTCAAACAAGGGAATCTGTGACAGTGGTGTGGAGTTAAGCATAAAATTGCATTTTCTGAACCAGTAAATGTTGAGTTGATATCATCACATTGAGAGGAGATTAAGGACACCTTTTACCAAAAATATGCTATGACTCCACAGCCATAATTTCAGGAAATGACTGTATTAGTTCATTTTCACACTGCTATAAATTGCCCAATACTGGGTAATTTATAAAGGAAAGAGGTTTAATTGACTCACGGTTAAACATGGCTGGGGAGGCCTCAGGAAACTTACAATCATGGCAGAAGGCAAAGGGGAAGCAAAGCACCTTCTTCACAGGCAACAGGAAGGAGAATGAACACAGGAGGAACTACCACATACTTCTAAAACCATCAGATCTCATGGGACCTCACTGAATATCACAAGAACAGCATGGGAGAAACCACCCCCATGATTCGGTTACCTCCACCTGGTCTCTTCCTTGACACATGAAATTATGGGGATTACAATACAAGGTGAAGTTTTGGGTGGGGACACAGCCAAACACTATCATTGACACTTTACATAGATCAATAATTTCAGCTTTGTTTTTCCCATTCCAGTTACTCCGAATATGGGATTCCTTTTTTCCTTTTTGTTGATGTGTTTTGTTATCTTTGACTTGAGCTAGTAAATGCTTGTTTCATAATTACTTCAGGATTTGTGTGTGTGAGTGTGTGTGTGTGTGTGTGTGTATGGAAATTTTTGAAAAATTATTTAATGTGCAACTCAGTGTGTATTTGAAATGCCATTACCTAACTTGAAAAATGCAGAGAAGCCTGCTGAAGATCTCTGGTATCCACTTAATGCTATCTGTTTTGGTTTATTAAGGAGATATATCCTGAGGGGAGACAGTGGAAATACTCAAAGGCACATAATGTGCTAAGATTGTAAAAGCAAAAACAGTTTTACTGGTTTCCTCGGGAGGATATTAAATTTGGAAGTTAGTTGCCCTTGGTTACGTACTTTTTTTTTCTTTATGTTTGTAATCTTCAACTTTTGGAATCTATGTTTTTTTTGTTTGTTTGTTTTTTTTTTTTTTTTTTCCCCTCAAAATGCTTTTCCTACTTGTAAGGAATTAGTTAGAAATAATCCATATCCTTCTATCTAATTGTGTTTCTAACCTTTTTTCTTGGATGGTGGCCTTTATATTTAGAGAATTGCATACAATAGAATAATATATCTAAAAAATACCAAAATGTTTGGTAGCTCATTTCTGAAAACACATTATACTTAAGAACTGGTGGAAAGTTTTTTTTTTTTTTTTTTTTTTTTTTTTTTTTGGAGGGAGGGTTGTTTGCTGTTTTTTAAAAAAACTCTATCATTTAAAACCTCCAGGTGAATTATTATAATGACTGTATTAATTTGCTAGGGCTGCCGCAATGCAGTACCGTAATCTGAGTTACATGATTGTCTCACAATGCTACAGGCTCGAAGTCAAAAGTCAAGATGTTGGCAGGGTGGGTTCCTTCTGAGGAAGGAATATCATAAACATTTGGGTCAACATCATTTCAGATATTAGCTAGTTATCTACCTACTTGTCTCTCTAGCTGTATAGCTACAAAAACTGTACTAGTTATGAACACTCTTTTATATTAATAACTGGGCATATTTCACTAACTATATGCCAAGAATGTTACATACCAATAAGTGTACACACACATATAACACATGTACATATAGTTATATATTTTTAAGAATCCCTGATATATATGAATACAGAGACATATATTGCCTTTTTAGCAACTGGATATTTTATTTTTATTATGTTAACTTTGAAATAGGTAATTATGTAATGTATATAACAGTTTAAGTAATAATAAATCATCTATATGCCCAATACACTCCTAAAAATAAATTATTATTCATATCACTCAAATTGGGAAGCAACCAAACTGTTCTTCCACAGGTGAATGGATAAACAATCTGTGGTACACTCACATGATGGAATATTACTTAGCGATAAAAAGCAAGGAGCTGTCAAGTCAGAAAAAAAGATGTGGGGGAACTGTAAGTGCATATTGCTGAGTAAGAAAGTCAGTCTGTCTATACAATGTATTATTTTGAGTTTATGACATTCTAGAAAATACAAAACTATAGAGAATACTAAAAAATCAGGAGTTAATAAGGGCTTGGGAGGAAAAGGGAGGGATAAATAAATGGAGCGCTAAATAAATGGAGCACAAATAATTTTTAGGGCGGTGAAATCTCTCTGTATAATATAATGATGGATGCGTGTCATGGTACAATGTGAAAACTCACACAAGGTACAGAGTGAAACCTAGTCTAAATGGTAAACTTTAATTTATAATAATTAATCAGTATTGGCCAATCAGCTATAACAAATATACCACATAAGGCAAGATAATAACAATAGGGAAAGCTGAAATTGGGGGGGGGGGGTCCAGATAAAAGGCTTTGAAGGAACTCTGTTCTTTCTGCTCAATATTCTGTACATCTAAAACTGTTATGAAAAATAATTTTTTGAGACAAGTTCACAGTCTGTTGCCCAGGCTGGAGTGCAGTGACACAGTTATAGCTCACTGCAGTCCCAATAGCTCACTGCAAGCTCGAACTCTTGGGCTCAAGCTAGGCTCCCACCTCAGCCTCCCAAATAGCTCGTACTACAGGTGCATGCCACTATGCCTAACTAATTTTATTTTTGCAGAGGTGAGAGTCTCGCTTTTTTAGCCAGACTGGTCTTGAACTCCTGGCCTCCAGAGACCCTCCTGCTTCAGCCTCCTAATGTATTGGGATCACAGGCACGTGTCTGACCTCAAAATCTATTACTGAAAACACAATAGTGTGTCACCAGCTCCTGTAAACCTAATATTTTCCCAGATGGCAGTCTGAAATTTACCCAGTCGTGATCCGGAATTTTGTGTTTATAATTCACCTGTTTCACTTTGTGGTTTTACCACTATCCCCCAAATAAAATATTTAGTTTTTCCAGTTTCCACAGTTTTTAAAAACAAAATATATCTTCATTTAGAATTAATGTTTTACTCAATATGCTCCTGAAGCCTGTTTATGCTGACTAGATCTTTCTTATTTTATCTCCTTTTAGTAAGCCATTAAATCATTTGATCCAATTTAAGTATTTGTTTTTCTGCTACTGGATACTGGAATTCTTTCTTTCTTTCTTTTTTTTCTTTTGGCTTTTTGGCTTGTTTTCTGTTATAATGAACTATGCTACTATCAAGAGTCTTATCCATGCTTCTTCACACTCTGCAACTTGTCTTTGTATTTTCCTAACAGTATCTTTCAAAAACCAGACATTTATTACTTGACAAAGTTTAGTTTAACATTTTGTTATTTTATGGATCATGCTTTTGTTGTCACCACTAAGAAACTTACTACCCGCCAAAGTTAGCAAACTAATTCAACAACCTAATGATGTATAAAACATGTTTTTCAGAAAAAAAGTGTTTACTCTAGGATTGCAAGGTTATTCATCATGAGAAAATCTATTAAACAAATTGAAGTAATAAGTCATATTTCAATGAACTCAGAATGAGAGCATTTGATAAAATTGGACACATTTATGAAAATTCCTGGTGAACCAGACACACAGTTAACCTTCCTCAAATTCATACAGAAGATTCAGAGAAAACATAATTGCAAAATGTTAAAAGCATTCCCTTAAATATTTGGGGAAAAAAAAGGACACCCCCTGTAAATTCTTGTATTCAACTTTGCGCTTGCACATGTTGACTCTCCAGTGAAAAAAGATAAATATAGTCTGAAATTATTTGAAACAGGTAACAAAATTATCATTATTCAAAAGTAATACGTTTTTATATAAAAACCCAAAAGAGAAGCAACAAAAATTTGGTAAATTGTTAGGTAAAAATTCAATATGTAAAACTTCATTTCTGTACATAGCAAACATAGACTTTTGAATGTTATACTACAAAAACTCAAATATGTTACTTAGGAAAAAATCTAATGAGAAACATGCAGTCATCTACAAAAAAAAATCTTAAAGATGCTAAGTTCCCAGTAAATGGAAAGATATACAATGTTTATTTATTTATCAGCAGGCATAGCATTTTTGAAATATAAATTCTTTACAAATTGATGTATAGATTCAATGTGATTTTAAAGGACTAAAAGGGTTGTTTTGTAGAATTTGTTTTTTCTCAACAATTGTATCAATACATAAAGATCCAGGAATAGCCACAGTATTCTCAAACATAGCTGAAACTCAAAATAATTATGTTGAGTGCCTGAAGCCTGACAAGAAAGGGCACCTACTAAATATATGATTCCATTTGTATAAAATTTTAGAAAATATACACCAAATTTGGTGATAAAAAGCAGATCACTGTTGCCTAGTAACTGGAGAAGGAGCGTGGAAATGTGCAGCAGGGTGGGATTTCAAGGGAGCATGAGGGCATTCTGAAGGATGATGGATATGTTCTTTAAACTGATTCTGGTTATGGTTTCATGGGTGTATACAGATCAAATTTATTACATGTTACACTTTATTTTTAGCCAGTTATATGTCAGTTATGCCTCATTAACATTGTTAAGATAATTAACCATCAATTGAAAACAACAATGATTAACAGATGTCCTTGTCTTTGTAAGTGACATTTTTGTATGCAAGGTGAGTGGCTGTGAAGTCATTCAAGCAATACAAAAAATTTAAAAAGGCGCGAGAGTGATTCATCTCACTATCATATTCAAAAGTTTGAAATGTGACTAGTAAAGCCTCTATTTGTCAGCAAGACTGTCAGAAACTAAAAGCAACTACTGGATACCTGCTGAATGGTTCTGGAACTGGACTGGAGCTAATATGTGAAATACATTAACCTGTTGTCTACAGTTGGGTGAATATCTATGGTGTCAACTGATATGAGTTCTCATTTTTAATTTGGATTGGTTTTCCTAACAACTGAAGCAAAGCTTTAACTGTCTGAGGACCTATCCCAGAAAATAATCTGTTTGGTCCCCCAGCTTGTATAACATCTGATCGTTGGAACCATTTTCGTGTAGGCACAATTTATTTTTATTTTATTTATTTATATTTATTCATTTTTTGAGACACAGTTTCACTCCTGTCACCTAGGCTCAAGTGCAGTGGCATGATCTTGGCTCACTGCAACCCCCCCCTCCTGGGGTTCAAGCAATTCTCCTGACTCAGTCTCCCGAGTAGCTGGGATTACAGGCACCTGCCACCAAGCCCAGATGATTTTTGTATTTTTAGTAGAGATGGGGTTTTACCATGTTGGCCAGGCTGGTCTCAAACTTCTGACCTCAGGTGATCCTCAGCCTCCCAAAGTTCTGTGATTACTGATGTGACCCACTGTGCCTGGCCCTAGTGTAGGCACAATTTTACAGTGATCTAAGAAGCATCATATAGAATATATGGGCTAATCCTATATACTTAAATAGGCTATGGGTATATAGGAAAGAAGTGGACTGTTCTCTATCCCCAAGGAAGTAGACTGATTCAGAATTAAAACTAATAGTTGAAATACCTACTACCAAAATGCTGAGGTAAGAAAAGACTAAAAAATTGGTTGGCACAATTGAACTTAAGTATGCTAAAGTTTAATATGCATGGAAATAAAGAGGGATTGCTGTTTTCTAGACTGTGGAAGTAGTACAGGGAAAATGGGGGAGACAGGATGGGAGACGACACAGGAACTTATATAAACTTCTTTCCTACTTCTGTTTATTTTTTTCTGCCTGATCCTGTAGAACCAGCATTTGGATTAGATTTATGAGTTCCACCTAAAGAACTGGTTCTAAATATTACCCACACATGACATGAAACTTCTATTATTCCACTTTATTTATTTATTTACTTATTTATTTTTGAGACAGAGTTTCACTCTAGTCACCAAGGCTGGAGTGCAGTGGCACAATCTTGACTCACTGAAACCTCCTCCTTCCAGGTTCAAGTGATTCTCCTGCTTCCTGAGTGGCTAGGATTACAGACACACACCATCACGCTAGGCTAATTTTTGTAGTTTTAGTAGAGACAGGGTTTCACCATATTGACCAAGCTGTTCTTAAACTCCTTGCCTCAAGTGATCTGCCCACCGTGGCCTCCCAAAGATTACAGGTGTGTGCCTGACTATATTATTCCACTTCCTAAGGGGGTAGTGGGGAAGAGCTATGGTGCTACTCACCTGTCCAAGCTAGGGTGAGTGGTTTCTGCCTCTCTCTCTCAATGAAGAGATTAAATTAGTCATACAAGCTTGGACTTACCCAACCTACTTCATGGAGCTGGGAATGAAAGTAGAGAGACAGATTGGCTAGGTTCATAGAGCTGTCAGTTCTGCGGGCCAGTCCTTAGACAAAACCTGATGGCCTTCCCTTAGAGGTTTTGGGTGAAAACTAGTAACAAATGGAAGGAAGAAGTGATTGCTCCTAGAGCGAAACTGATAAGTAACCCAAAAAGGAAATACCTATTTTACCTTGGTACCTCCTAAGAGACTGAGAGCAAGAAAATGATAGTGTCTCTTAGCTTTATTTCCCAATCTCCATATGGGCAAAACTAATTGTCTGTAGAAATTGCCACATTTTTTTTTTAAGCTGAAGGTCCACATGGACCTCAGATCATTGGAGAGGTTTCAATCTGGAGTCATTTATATGTTATGTGGGCATGACCCTAACAAGGCCTTGTAAAGAAATACTTAAAATAATTCAAATGTGGCTTTATCCGTTCAAGGGCAATGACTTGGTATTATGGCAGCAGAAGGAATGATTTTGTGGGAGACTTATGGTCCCCATAGCCTATGAGATTTCATAATATGAATACGTAATTTGCATGGGGGGGTCCTCTAAATGCCAAGCCCCCGCATGTAAACAAAAGCCATATATATCCAACAGTGCAGTTAGTTGGAACTGGGAATCTATTAAACTTGACTAGACTTTACCAATGAGGAGAAATGAGCATTCCTTAAAGAAAAGATACATTTGGAACTCGTATTTGTACAGCCTTAGAGCATAAAATAAGACGTATGGCTCTTCCCATAAGAGATCTGGAATCCAAAATTAGCCGAGATTTCACTTTTGGTTTACACCTTAATCCGTGACATGTTTTATATAGGCATAGGCTGTTTTTGTTGGAAAGCCTGAGAAAACATTATACAGAAAACTGACTAACTTTCTAATAATCATATTCTAATTCCTAATGCAACTGTTTTTCATCATAATATTGCTATAGTTGGTACTATGAACGGAATTGATGTTACTTATATTGATGAGCAAATGAAAATCTCCACAAAATGTCCTGTCACAAACTGGTTGTTTAGAGGAGAAACAAGACTTGATTAGTTATTAGATAATTATTACTTGAATTAATCTGTTGATACCATTCACAAAGTTCAAATTTTAGTGGTAAAAGGAGGCAAAGGAGTTGTTGAGCTTTTGCATGATTACAAATGAATTTGGCATGGAATATTTGGAAGTTGAAATGTGTTCGAAGCAAACCACAACTTGTTGAATGATACAAATAATTAGTATCAAATAATTGGATATTATCCTTTGATTTTCTGTTTTATAAATGGTGGATAAGAAATAGAACACATGATAATGAATGATTTATAATTTCACAAGTTCAAACAAGAATCAAAAGTGTGAACTACATGACATAAAATTATCCTACAGCTAAATTAGCCTACAGCTAATTGGACTACATAAGATAAAATTATTCTACAGCGCATGCTCATCTTTGGAGATAGCTAGAAGTCTGATATTGGCCTTTGCCAAGATTAGGATAAAATGGACTAGGCTGTGATTGACGATGTGCTATTCAAAGTTCAAGATTATCCTTGTGACACCAGGGCCTAGCCGGCTTGCATTCCATAGAATGATGACCTACCCCTGGCCTTACCAGCATTACAGGCTGGCTTGGCTACGTGGCCAGCATGCATAAAAGGTTCCATTGAAAACTGTTGTCCAGGTACTCCCGAAGCTAAGGTTTCTCCAGCATGCCTTGGTTTTCATAATCTGAAGATGAAGCACATCCTGTTGTCCCAAGAAAGGCCATTGTGGGACTGCACCTGAAAACTTCTCTGATTCCAATGGTGCCTGCATTCTTCCTCCTCCTTTACTCTCTTCTTTACTTTTATTAAAGCCTTACATGATGCAGTACACACTAAGGAGTCTTGTGAATCCCTTCAGTTATCCCATCCTGTGTCGTCAATACACATCTGTACAGTTTAATGTCTATAAAATATGATTTTGTGCTATACATAATTATATCTATCCATTTTTTAAATTTCTGGTTTTAATATTAGTAGTATCTAACATTATGTATCAGACATTGTTCTAGATAACTTTTAGTCATTAATTCATTTGATCCTCAAATAAATATTGCATGCAGCTTTAAAAAAAGTTGTTTTATTGTTGGCAGTTTTCACATAAGGAAATAGGAGTGCTGATGTCCTAAGAAGTTCATTCTTCTAGGTTACACTTGTTAGTTGAGATATGAACCACAGCGGTTGGGCTGTAAGGTCAATGTACTTCCCCTCCATTCTTTGGTGCCTAATACAGTATGCTAGCAAAATTTTATAAATTTGTCTCGACCTAAAGTTATAAAAATATTTGTATATAATTTTCCTCCTGTTCTCACTTCTTCCATACTGAATTATTATTTGTAGTTTCTTAAATGTGTGTATTTTCTATTTCCACCTTATTTTGCTTTTATCTTTTGCTCTACAGAGAAAAACTTCTATCACATAATCTCTTTTATTGAGTTAATTCTGCCTTTTACTCAAGACTCTCCCTTTTCCATAGCAGTCTGAGTGTAATATCCCTATTTCATGTTTCAGTGGTGATAACTGCACACCTAAGCCATAGCACACATAATAGTGAGGTTTAATTTTATTTTTTTTCCAATGTGCATATATTTTTCTAATGCATATTGTGACTCTAAATGTAAACTCCTGAGGTCAGGATTATGCCTTACTTTTTGCATCTACAGGGTCCAACAAAATTTCTGAGACATAGTACTTGTTCAGTAAATATGTGTTAACAATGAGTATGCCAGGGTTTACATTACTTTTTAAATAATTCTGCCTCTGTTTGACAAGTATTACGGGTATTCTTGTTATTTGGTCATTTACTATCCCTGCCTCAGCCAGATAATACCACCTGTTTACATTAATTTTTCATTATAAGATAGCAACAACCAGACCATCAATATTCACTTTACTTCTTTTTTAGTTGAAATAAATGAGGCATGAAATGTTATATAAAAATAACCTAAGAGGGTTAAACAAATGAAAAAACAGACACAAACTTGTATTTAGTATATGGTAAAAACTTACTGTTTTTAAAGGGAAAAAAATAAATTCCAAAGGCTCTACTTTAAAGAGTGTGCTGGGTTTCCTTTTCTTCTCTGGACTTTATGATATGTCTCTTTTATCTCATTCCAAGAAAATGCACCCTGAATTTCCTAAAGAATATTGCAAATCATCTCTTTTTAAGAAGGCAGATGAGAGTCTTAATGGACACAACTAGGTTATCTATTAAGTATGCTTGCCTTAGAATGCTGGGCCTTGAGTTAATGAGTTAAGAGATCAGTTTGAACTGGTTTTAGTCAAACACAAAATCCCTAGGAAGCTAAAGAAATTCTGAGCTGGTTTAAGAGCTAATAACATAGTGAGATTTTAGACCCTGTTGTATTATGTAACAGCCTTGCAATAGATGAAACATTGAGCATGTAGAAGCCCCAGTATAGATAGAAATGCCGGTCTTTGCTTACTATATTCATTTAGCCTGGATAGAACCTAATCCTAGAACTCTACTGACTTTGATTGTAATGGAAGCCACAAATTGGCAGAGACAGCACATCCAAGTCATGTATAACAGGGACCAAGGGCATCACACTCATCACCATTCACATTTGCGCCATAAGAAAAAAATACTTAGATTATAAGAATTTTTCATGCCCTAGTTCCAACTAGGAGAGAACAGGGCTGCCTCCTATGCTTTATGCCCGTAATAGAACCCATTGCCTTATTTTTTTATTAACTTGATTATTTCTTTGTAATACTATTTAACCACATAGCAGGATCCATTTTTATCAATTCAGTAACTTTATATTAAATATTTCTTGCTTTTTAAAATTTTTCTTACTCTGTTTTCCTGTCTCAGCATTGATCCTTAAATTAATGCAGAATATATTCCAGCAGTGCTTCTCTGGACACTCAATCTGGATTTCACTAGGTCATGTCAGTATGCCGGCCTTATGGGAGGGAGAAAACCAAGGCATTAAATATCCCTGCCCATTTGATCTAGCAGTATTGAAACTGCTTCCCTCTGTAAGTGCAAGACAACAGATTCCGTGACACAGCTCAACTTTCACCTAAGAAAATTCTATAATCCAAAGTACTTTTTTTTTTTTCCTGAAATATTCCTAAAGTCTGGGACTCCATTGGTTTCCTTCATGAGCTCACTTCTACCTTTCCGTCAGATCTCTTTTTTGACGTTGCTGTTTTTGTTTTTGTTTTTCTTGCTATGAAGTCTTTCTCTGTCATCCAGGCTGGAGTGCAGTGACAAGAGCGCTAGGCTCACTGGAACCTCTGCCTTCCAGATTCAAGCAATTCTCCTGCCTCATCCTCCTCAGAAACTGGGATTACAAGCATGCACCACCACACCTGGCTAATTTTTTTCTATTTTTTTGTAGAGACAGGGTTTCACCATGTTGGCCAGGCTGGTCTCAAACTCCTGACTTAAAGTGATCCACCTGCCTGGGTCTCCCAAAGTGCTGAGATTACAGGTGTGA
This sequence comes from Sapajus apella, assembly GCF_009761245.1. Classification (NCBI taxonomy): domain Eukaryota; kingdom Metazoa; phylum Chordata; class Mammalia; order Primates; family Cebidae; genus Sapajus; species Sapajus apella. The sequence continues at coordinate 18,988,955 of NW_022436961.1, read as the reverse complement.
GCCACCACCCCCAGCCCAGATCTCTTTCAAGAGCATTTCCTTCCCTTGCTAATGGGCCCAGATCTTTGATTCTTGGTTTGCCTCTGCAACTCATCCATCCAGATCATTCCTTGACACTAATGTCAAAACAGTGTGGTCATGCACATGTCTGGATCTTCAGGGCAGAATAATCCTGAAGTTTTTGTAACATTTCCAAGGAAAGAGTTCTGGGAAACATGTCTATACTATTGAGACTGGGATAAAATTAAGTCAGGTTTCCTGATAGGAATCCATACAACTGTTGTAATGCTGGCTTCCTTTTCTGACCCTTTTTTCCCCTAACATCAGACTTTTGTAGCTAAGCAGTATATAGGAAAGGGTCTAATGAACTCTTTCAGGAATGGTATGTGGCCATTATTATTATTTTTTTAAATATATATATTTTATTGTGTTTTAGGTTTTGGTGTACATGTGAAGAACAAGCAAGATTGTTGCATAGGTACATAGATGGCAATGTGGTTTGCTGCCTTCCTCCGCATCATCTATATCTGACATTTCTCCCCATGTTATCCCTCCCCAACTTCCCACCCTCCACTGTCCCTCTCCTAATTCTCCCCACACAGACCTCAGTGTGTGATACTCCCCTCCCTGTGTCCATGTGTTCTCATTGTTCAACACCTGCCTATGAGTGAAAACATGTGGTGTTTGATTTTCTGTTCTTGTGTCAGTTTGCTGAGAGTGATGGTTTCCAGGTTCATCCATGTCCCTACAAAGGACATGAACTCTTCATTTTTTATGGCTGCATAGTCTTCCATGGTGTATATGTGCCACATTTTCCCTGTCCAGTCTATCATCGATGGGCATTTGGGTTGGTTCCAGCTCTTTGCTATTGTAAACAATGCTGCAATGAACATTCATGTCCATGTGTCCTTATAATAGAACAATTTATAATCCTTTGGATACATACCCAGTAATGGGATTGCTGAGCCAAATGGAATTTATATTTCTAGGTCCTTGAGGAATCGCCACACTGTCTTCCACAATGGTTGACTTGAACTAATTTACACTCCCACCAACAGTGTAAAAGTGTTCCTAACTCTCCACATCCTCTCCAGCATATGCTGTCTCCAGAATTTTTGATGATCACCACTCTAACTGGTGTGAGATGGTATCTCAATGTAGTTTTGATTTGCATTTTTCTGATGACCAGTAATGATGAGCATTTTTTCATATGTTTGTTGGCCTCATATATGTCTTCTTTGAAAAGTGTCTATTCATATCCTTCACCCACTTTTGAATGGGCTTCTTTGTTTTTTTCTTGTCAATCTGTTTTAGTTCTTTGTAGATTCTGGATATAAGCCCTTTGTCAGATGGGTAGATTGCAAACATTTTTTCCCATTCTGTTGGTTGCTGATTCACTCTAATGATTGTTTCTTTTGCTGTGCAGAAGCTCTGGAGTTTAATTAAGTCCCATTTGTCTATTTTGGATTTTGTTGCCAATGCTTTTGGTGTTTTAGTCATGACGTCCTTGCCCATGCCTATGTCCTGGATGGTTTTGCCTAGGTTTTCTTCTAGGATTTTATGCTGTTAGCTCATATGTTTAAGTCTGTAATCTATCTGGAGTTAATTTTAGTGTACGGTGTCAGGAAGGGGTCCAGTTTCTGCTTTCTGTACATGGCTGGCCAGTTTTCCCAACATCATTTACTAAACAGGGAATCCTTTCCCATTCCTTGTTTTTGTGAGGTTTGTCAAAAATCACATGGTTGTGGATGTGTGGCATTGCTTCTGAGGCCTCTGTTCTGTTCTCTTGGTCTATATCTCTGTTTTGGTACCAGTACCATGCTGTTTTGATTACTGTAGCTTTGTAGTATAGTTTGAAGTCAGGTAGTGTGATGCCTCCAGCTTTGTTCTTTTTTATTAGAATTGACTTGGATATGTGGGCTCTCTTTTGGTTCCATAAGAAGTTTAAGGTGGTTTTTTCCAGTTCTGTGAAGAAAACCATTCGTAGTTTGATGGGGATAGCATTGAATTTATAGATTACTTTGAGCAGTATGGCCATTGTTAATATCTCTGTTTTAAAGATGAGGAAACATGCTTATAAATAGAGTGTCTCTGTTTTGTTTCAAATTCTTATTCAGACTTTAAATTTAACCCTCAAGAGGTTAAGGCTTTAAAATAGAAACTTTTTCCCAACAGGATGCTTCAAAATACCACATCAGATGTGAAAAACTTAAAAATATTGTCATCATTATAACAGAATGATGGATCATGGGGTATATTTTATGATCCACTTGTCTTATTTCAGTTTCTGCCTTAGCAAATATATCTGGATTACAATGAACAACTTTGAAGGTAAATTAATGAAAGTTTACTTGATTAGTATGTAGAAGGGTTGGGTGTAATTCTTTGCCTCAGTGATACTAATTATAACAAAAAGAGAGACAAGAGGTCCGAACTTATTGTGTACTCTTGATGCTTAAATTCAACCAGTATTAATCCAATAGCTACCATCTTTTCTCCCAGTCAACGCCTATTAATTAGGAGAAACCACAGATTCAGTCCATGAGTATTTTCACCTTAGACATGGTTGCATGATGACCAGCAGAAAATGTTAAAGAGTGAGGTAAAAAGATTATGATTATCCTCTACTTACCAAGGTGTTCTGCAGTGACCAACCCAGTGATCAGGACCAGACTCCCTTACGATCACCTCACTCCTTTGTTCAATTTTGTTTGACCATTTCATAGGTTGACAAGCATCAAAACATGGACTCCCACTTTTGAAGGGATAACATGGGGAGAAATGCCAAATAAAGGTGATGGGGAGGAAGGCAGCAAACCACATTGCCATGTATGTGTCTATGCAACAATCTTGCATGTTCTTCACATGTACCCCAAAACCTAAAATGCAATTATATATATATATATATAATGGACTCCCATATACTGGGCAAGTAGCTGGACCTTCCTCCAGTGTTCCAAAGGCCACTGCTGCCAAAGTTTTCAGTCAGAATTACCAAGATCAACCAAGACAGGAGGCTTGCTTAAGACCAGGAAATCGAGACCAGCATGACAACATAGCAAGAACCTGTCTGTGTTGAAAAAAGAAAAAATTAATTACTAAGGTCAAACTTACTGGAAAAATGATTCTCAATTGTCATTGAAAATAAGCCCTTGTTATTTTAAATGCTTTTGTGTCTTCTGTTAAACTTAGCGAGACTTATCTTTTCATTTCCTCTACATTAGTGTAACCTAAAATAGTCCTTGATCTTGATTTCTTGTCAGTTAAAATTCACCGTTCTATAGGCGGGAAATGTGATCGATTGCCTGGCCTCATTTAATTTGAGAAACATATTTATTTGCTTAGATTTACTCATTTATTCCTAACATACACTATATTTTCTTAAAGCTAAAAAATTATTGAATACCAATTTTGACTCAATTGAGGAAATAACAGAGTAAATCATGCTGCAAATTTCCAATTTAATAAAAGCGTGAAGAAGAAAATTGAGATTCTTCTCCCCCCTCAACTCAGTTCATTGTTTCAGATCCATTCTTTCAATCACCAACTATTTGTTCTTAATGATAATGGGAAGTGAATGCATATAAAATACACGATTCTTTACGGGATTGTCATTTTCTGTGAACATAAAATATGATTGCGTTATTATTCACTTTTATTTGATTCTTCATATTTAGACCAACACACTAATGGTTTTCATGCAGAATCAATCAAATAGGCAACAGGTACTCTAGTCTAATAGCTACATTTAGGTATACTTTGGCCTAAATAACATGTTTGTGAAATTCCTAAAAAGTTTCTCTAGATTTTTGTTTAAAGAAATGTTTTCAAAGCTTTAGAAGTACACACAAAAAGAAGGGTGCTATTTTTAAAAGGTGAGGGCAAAATTGTGCAATTCTAGGATAAAGATTTTTATTTTCTTTTTTGAGGCAGAGTTTTGCTCTGCTGCCCAGGCTGGAGTGCAGGTGCACTATCCCAGCTCACTGCAAACTCCACCTTCAGGGTTCAGTTGATTCTCCTGCCTCAGCCTCCCGAGTAGCTAGAATTACAGGCACCCACAACAACACGCAGCTAATTTTTGTATTTTTGGTAGAGATGGGTTTCACCATGTTGGCCAGGCTGGTCTCGATCTCCTGACCTCAAGTGATCTGCCTGCCTCGGCCTCCCAAATTGTTGGGATTATAGGCATGAGCCACCACAACCAGCCAGGACATTTCTAAAGATGGGAATTATTAGTGGGTCAAAGACCTAATGTTAAAGACCCATTCTCAGCCACAGCGTTTGAAAACAGAACAAAGAATACACAGAATTAACAACTGTATGCCCTCCCCACCACAGCCAAGTTTCTCCCACTGTCTGCTGAATTATTTGTGTTCCAAGATAATCTCCACTTTAAGTTAAACCATCCATGCTTTTCCCTGCACTTCAGTCTGAAAATTATTTTAAGACAATAAGCAGAGGCAAACATCCTCTAGGTTCCCCGCTGAGGAATCAGTGTCTTGTGATGCCTTGTGTCTGCCGTTTGAAAATCATTTTCATGTATTTTATCAAGTTATATAGTTGCTTTAGGCAAGAGGGTAAATTCAGTCTCTGTTATCCCATTGTAACTATAAATCAAAGTTGCATTTGTTTCATTAAAAATCTAATTTTAAAAACAGATTAAATTTCTATTGATATTTTATATGCAGATCAAAATTGGCTATCTCCACTGCTCCTTGCATCCTATGCTGTGTCAGGAGTTATCCTGAGATAAAAACCTAAGATTCTTAATGCAAGAGAGTTGGCAATGGCACCATTTCCCTTTCAGCATATAAAATTAACATAACTGCCTGTGCAATGGCTCATGCTTGTAATCCCAGTGCTTTGGGAAGCCAAGGTGGGTGAATCACCTGAGGTCAAAAGTTTGAGACCAGGCTAGCCAACATGACAAAAATCTCATCTCTACAAAAAATAAAAAATTAGCCAGGCATGGTGGCAGGTGCCTGTAATCTCAGCAACTTGCAAGGCTGAGGCAGGGAATCACTTGAAACTGGGAGGCAGAGGTTGCAGTGAGTCAAGATCAAGGCATTGAATTCCCACCTGGGCACCAAGAGCAAAACTCTATCTCGGAAAAATAAAGTAACGTAATATTTCTAGATAAGCAGAACTATAGTTTCTGTTACTTAGAGTTAAGTGCATTGAATGGTCAAATGTTCTAAAATTTTACCAAGACAAGCCACATATTGAAGATAATTAAGAAAAAGAGAAAATGAGTAAACAGTTTAGCTGTCACGTGATAGAGTGTGAACTCTTCATCAGCCACATTTTGAGTCTATAATGATGACCTAATTGAGTATGAGAAGTTGCAAAAAAAAAATTAAATGTTTGATTATCCTGAAATATAAATTTACATTTACTATTATGAAAAATGAATTGCATTATAAATGGGTTCCTGGAGATATTAGCTAATAATACTTTGAAAACATTATGGTTAGCATGACATTTTAACAAATACGACAGACAGGCTGATAAAACAAGAGCCCAGAAAAAGACCAATGTATAGAGGGTCATTTGATTTTTGGCACAGCTTACACTGCAGTGTTGTTGGGATGGGAATGTCTTTTCAGTAAGTGGTGCAAGGTTAATTAGATAACTACGCAGAAAAGACCAAATCAAACCTTTATGATACAATACACGAAAGTCAGTTCTAGCAATGTTGCAGATCTAACATTAAAGTGAAAAAGCTTTTGGGGGATAACATAATACCCTTAAGACCTTGGTAAAAGAAAGATTTCTTCAAAAGGGATAAACTTAAAGAGAGTTAAGAGAGTTAAAAGCCAACTACCATCTTAAAAGAAGATATTTACTGTCTACATTTGAGGAAGGACTCATACAGAATATAGAAAAATCCCCTATAAATGCAAAAGATAAAGTGTCAACCCAGTAGAAAAAGGGACAAAAATTCAAAAAGCATTTTGCAAATGATGATAAACAAAAGCCAAAAAACATTAAATGATGCTAAAATTTATTAGTCATCAGGAAAATGTGAATCAAAACCACATAAATACAGAGTGACTAAAATGAAAAAGGCAGGAAACACCAAATTAGTAAGAAGCAGTACCTAAAAAACTAATTTCCCTGCTAGTGTAAGTATAAATTGGTATAAACATTTTGGAAGACAGATTATCTAATAAAACTGAAAGTATGCTATGCATGCCTATTATCCATTAATTTACTCTTTCATAATCACCTTAAAACCTGAATATTAATATGCATCTTTAGTGGGAACACACTAAAACACATATGCAAGAATGTTCATAGAAACATCTTTTAAAGTAACCCAATGTGAAAGGCAACCTAGAAGTTAATTTATAGTAAAATGGACAAATTAATTTGTATTCTTACAATGGGATTTTATATAGCAATTGCAATTGTTGAATGAACTACAACTGAATGCCTCAGTAATTCACAAACATAATATTGTGAGAAAAAAATCTAAACACAAAGAATACTATATAATTCTATTTATGATATTCAAAAAGAAGCAACACTAATCTATGGTGTAAAAATTGAGATTATGACATCTTTTCCCCCTAGTATTTGCTAACTACAAATACACAAAAAAGATAATCAAATTATTTGAAAAAGTATAAACAGATTCAAGCTTTCTTATCACTAAACACTACAGGTAATTTAACATAACATTAAAATAATTCATAAATAACTTGAGAGAAATGTTAAAGATAATTTTAATTGTTATAAATATATAATTTTAATTGTGTTATAAATATATAATCTGTAAGGCTCAGTAAGAGAACCACTAGAAATATCTATAGTAAAAATAGATAAAATCAAACTCTTAACTTTGAATTCTAGCATTCTTTTGGAAGCATTTCATCCTTTTAGTTTTCATTATTTTCTTCAAGCCAAGAGTTGAATAAGCGTTTATAAACAACTCTAATAATAAACAACTTTCACAAAGATGAAAATTTTCCCATTTACGCCCTATAGTTGGTGTATACAGGCTCCTGAGTTTAATCTTAAAATTTTATCCACTCTAATATTTCAGTGTGGTTTTTAAAAATTTCTTACAATATATTTCTGTCATGTTTTTATAGTGATAATTCTGAACAGGTATGAACAATTAAAGTAAAAACCTATGAAACCTCACCTAGCAATCTTTAACATAAAAGGGGATAAGTAGAGAAGAAGATTCTCTGTTCTCTACTTCTCAGAAGTTTTCTTTCCTTCTGGACTCTCATTCACTGGTAGAAAACACTAATTTAGCTTCTGTGTCTGAGTGACTGTCTAAGCTTGACTATAATTATTTATTAATGCGTTAGTATATTCATTCAAACATTTGCTGTTAACATTTATTCTGCATTGTGCATTAATCTAAAGTGAAATATTAAAAAGATGCAGAAGGTATAGCCTGTTTCTCTACACCTGACAGTCAACTGTGCACCTATAGATAAAATTCTCCCCTAGCTCAGCAAGTGATGCCCCAGTGGACTCAGGCCAGATAAAAGTGCACAGAGAGTTTGAAACAACAGGAAATAAGGAGACAAGAAGCAATGACTGGTAAGGAAAATCCATCCTTGTAAATGACTGTCCTAATTCTTAACTCTTTAGTTTCAGCTTCACCTCAGGCAGAAGAGTGAAATGTTCTCCTACAAAAAACGATTTAATACCATTTGCTTTATTTTAGCGACCCACCTCCCACCAAGAAAAATCCGATTCAGTTGCTCATGTGCAGGTAGTTAAAAAAAAAAAAGAGAGAGGTAGAGAATAAAGGGATCAGACCTGGGTAACAGACCTGAAGGTGGAAAAAGGAAGAAGGAAAGAACAGTATATGGATATTTTATCGATTGGTCAGTGTTATAGGTTTCTTATGCTCAAGTTCATGTAAAGTGTGTCTGAGAATTATCCGCCTGGAGGAAGGAGTAAATTCATGTACTCATCAATTTCTGTACCCTACTAGTCAAGGATAGCCCTACTTTATAAAAACTAACTCTCCAGGCATGTTTATAAGAGTGTCATCATCAGTAAAACGTAAGGGGAGAAAGGAAAATGTACATGGTAATGGCTTTGGGCAAATCCAGGCATTGCCCAGTTTCTGGTTGAGGCCTGCTATGAACTGGATACTCCAGTAACAATTGGAACAAAAGTTGGGGCAGACCATGCAGCTATGTACAAAAGGTGTCCAGTGAAAGTTTCAAACACTGGAGAGCGTTACTTTTAATAGTACAGATATCTAGTAATCAGACAAATAATGGAATATTAGTTGAATTTACCACAGTTTGCTCAATCTCCACATAAGTTTGAAAGAAGAAACATGTAAAGGACAAACATATTTCCTTCTTACAGTTTTACAAAATTATGCCTTATTATTTTCCACAATGATTTCCCTGATTATTTTGAATATCTAAAGCAGGGGTTAGAATACTTAATAAATCAGATAGTGGCACAAAGCTTTGTTTTTCTATTAATGTTGACCAGATAATGTCCAGTACACATGTTTAGAAATTATATATTTCCAAATGGAAATTAAGCAAGATATCATGGAGAAGTCTAAGATGTAGTCAAATTTAAAATGTGCTTTCCAGTTGTGATAGAAACACATGGAATGTTCAGTGAATCAGAGAATCAGATTGCAGAAATGCTAAAAAAAAAAAAAAAAAAAAAAAGTTTTAGAGCGAGGTCTGTGATTGAGTCAAGTAAGAAAAGAGTCTATATCATATTACAAACTTATTAGGATTACAACAAAAATTCATTGGAAATTAATATGTGTAAAAAGTAAAAGCTCTGTAGACTTATTGAAACCACATTTGCAAAATTATGACAGTAAGAGAAATCTGACATGGCTGATTCCATCTTGCTTCTAGCTTCACAGAATGGCTGCCTTCACTCATTCCTGGGCATAGACCAAGCTAATGTTGGGAGAAATTTAGTTTATAGTTAAATTGTAATACCCCTTTTCCCAAAAACTAAACTACTGTACTGTTGTAAAGCTAATGAAAGTCCACCAAGTTAGGAGGATGAGAGGGGCCTGAATTCTATTAAGATGTAGGCATAGTTAAATAATTACCAGTCATTATTCCGGAGGTCATAAGACTGCAACTTCCCCAGTTACTTCTGTAAACTACATCACTGTTGCACGACCTAAGATTGACCTTTTGAGATGTCTTTTTAGACTTTTGCGTTTGTAACCACCAGATGGCGACAGATGGACTTGTATCTCAACCAGTCCTGTGGCCCCACCTGGAAGCAGAGGCAGCTCTTGAGGACCAAATGAGGACCAAAATCCACACCCCTACCAACATATTAAATGGTAGCAAGAAGAGTGATCCCTAAAGCCGTTTGTGGTTAACAGTTACTCTAGCTAACATAAAAGAAATCTAAAAGACTGAAAAAACACAAATACTAAAACAATGAGCAATCCCAAAAGTCCTAAAGGTCACAGAGTAAAATTTCAAACTTTATGGATGTGAGCTTCGAGGCACCTCACTAGTAATCAAAAGAACATAAAATGCAAGTAGATAGTATAGACCATTTATAAAACTGGTGAATATCATTTTTAAATGATTATACCACCAACTGCAGTAAAACAGGAAAGCCTTGTCTTGCAGGTTAAAATGTATACTAACACTAATTTTCTGAATCCTAGGTTACATACTGTAAGAATTCCACCTTTAAGATTCTTTCCTAGAAAAAGTATTGGTGATATGTATACCAATTTATATATAAAAACAATTTTATTGAAGATCTGGTTACCATATTTAAGTTCCAAATAATCTATGTAAAATAGAAGAACATTAAGTCAGTAACAATAGTGGCATGATAGGCAGTCAATTAATATGTTTTATCTAAGACTAGAGACATGGAAAAAATGTTCATAGCATAAGATGAAATTTACAATGCAACAAAACATGTACATGGACTATAATCTTAATTAAATAGTAAATACTTTATAATTTGAAAAATAATGCCTGGCTGAAACTATTCCAACACATTAATGAACTTTATTTCTAAGAAAATGCAAGTTATTTTTTAATTTATAAATTTCAAATTATAATGTCCATGTTTTATTTTCAGAACATAAAATTACATTATAATTTGTAAGTTAAAAATACTGCACATTAAATTTTGTATCTCATTTGCTCTTAAAAATAACTGGAACATTTTCGCTTCAACTATAGTGTTGCTATATATATATTTTATGTATAATATATTAAATATATATTATATAATATGAGTAAACACGTTATATAGCCTGTGACAGACATTATAACAATATCTTTCTATAATTATATTTTCAATTATTTCCGTTAAAAATTCATATTTACTGTAATTTTCAAAAATAAAACTCATACTCATTTTGTGAGGCTTATCAGAACACCAGTGTTTAGGAGACTTTCCCTTAACTTATTTTGAAACAAAAATTTGCCAATCACTTCTCAACAAGTAGCATGAGCATGACCCACATAGACAGACCCAGCTCCTCACTTCCTGGAATGCTGGTTAACATCTGCCAGGGTAGCTTTAGGGCAACACTGTCAAATGGCCTGTGGAATCAATTAGAGCCACCAGTCCTGCAACAGGAAATTATGGCTATCTTACTCCATAAAAAAAGCAAAGCAGAAGCTTCTGTTATTAACCAGATTATTTTGTAAAAGAAGGAGAACATTTGAATCTTGTTAAAGCTTTTCTAAGTAACTACAGTTTATAACTACACTCATCCACTAATGTTCCAGAATTTAAGAAAAGATCAAAGAAAGAGACTTATTATTCTGCACTTTGACTACCAAGAAAGTCTAGCTAACCAGTGGTTGCAGTTGTACGCCGAGTTTCCAGTGCTTCTTTAACCAGTACCGTGATACTGCTCTCATCAATAACATGGATTATTCTGTAAGTAAAATGTCTACTAAAAGAAATATCAAGGGATAAATTTCTGTATTTCTGTCTTTATTAAAGAGGCAAGGTGTTCAAACTTAAGATACAAAACTGTAACAGATAAAATTCAAGCTGTTGCTTACAAGGAAAGTGAGGTGTGTTGAACTAAATGTAAACTAATCTGCAATAAAGACATTATGTATAAAAAGACAAAACATCAATTTACATCATTAAACAACTCAGAAGGAAACCAATGAGCCTTTATATTTTCAAAATGTATTACTGTACATTAAAATAAAAACAATTAACTTTTTTTTTTAAGCTGCCATTGGTAATAAAGACATTTAATAGCCATGGACAATCTGGATGTGCCTATTTGCAAATATCACGTAATGGTCATTACATTTGAGCATTAATAACATCTAAGGAAATGAATAAAAGGAAGTTCAATGACTGTTTCAGCCAATATTATATAGTATTGGACTTTTGTGTAATTCAACTATTAAATCAAACAGTTTCCTAGAATATATGTATAATAATTAACTTTTGAAATTTTATTAGAGGTAGAAGGTTTAGCAACACTGAGGAATTAAGAAACTTTTGTCTATGAAACATGTTCATTGATTAAGCAGATTTAGAAGACAGTGATTATAGAGGTGCTATAAAGATATGGCTATCATCAAAAGATACAGTTCTTACATAGTATTACCTAATATTAACGTGTTTTAATCACGTAAAAATCTACAGGTTACAGTTAAAGGGAGAAGGAAAAGGATCTTAAATTTTCCATGTTTTGAGTGAATTAAGACAAGAAAGAAAGATGTCAAGATGTCAGTCTGGGCATATTAAACCTGAGCTATCTGAGAGAGATCCATCTCTAATTGCTGAGCAGCCATTTGGCTAAATGAGCTTGGAACTCATCGGGGCTGAAAATGTAAAACTAGGAACTACTGATACCTGTTGAGATATGTAGGAAAATAATAGAATGAAAAAAGATGATACTTGAAAGAAATTCAGTATCTAAGAGATTATATGAAGAGAAACTTGAAAGAGAGACACACTGTGAAGCATTTCAAATTATAGGAAGAAAATGGTGAGGATGGTGATGTAAGAGCCAAGAGAGGGGAAAAGTTGAAGGAAGGGGATGCATGCAACGGAATCAAATGCTGTTGAGGTGTCTCGTAGGATAAGAACTAAAAACTGCTCATTAGATTTTGCAAAATGGGCGCCTGAGTTTGGCAGCCAGATTGGAGTAGGATATGATCAATGAGAAAGTAGAGACACCAAGGCACCAATGCAACAATACTCCTTATTATTGGTAACTTATTCAAAGAGTTAAGACACAACTTAACTCTTTGAATAAGTTACCAATAATAACGAGTAGAGGATGGAGTGGAAAAGTGGAGGGTTAAACAATTTTTCCTTGAATTAGAAATAGTAAAATATGGCTGGGTGCAATGGCTCACACCTGTAATCCCAGCACTTTGGGAGGCCAACATGGGTGGATCACTTGAGTTCAGGAATTCGACACCAGCCTTTCAACATGGTTAAATCCTATCTCTACTAAAAATACAAAATTAGCTGGGTAGTGGTGTGCACCTGTAATCTCAGTTACTCAGGAGGCTGAGGCAGGAGAATCATTGGAACCCAAGAGGTGGAAGTTGCAGTGAGCCAAGATTTGCCACTGCACTCATGCCTGGGCTATGGAGCAAGACTCCCTGTACTGGCATACTGATGGGAATTACTTAGTTGAAAGAGTTACACAATATTAAACAGATGAACAAATGACCCACAGCCTGAGAGGATTTGTTGAGCTTTCTAGCTGCCATCATTTGAGAGAGCTCTAGAACCACTACTTCCAAATTGTCAAATAGAGCTAAGGGGTAGAACTCCCATAGGGTGTGGCTTAAAGATTCCCCTGTAACCACTCATTTGCCCATACTCTCTAATGTCATCTGATATACTAGATGACACAGGGACCACTCCACTAATAAGCAAAGCATTTACAATTACAGTGCTGAGAAAATGAACACTCTCCTTCTGTGTTCTGTGTCTGCCATTACCTCAAGAACCATCCATTATAAATCAGACCACTGTTGAACTGTGTTTCAATACTCATCTTTCAAGTCTCAGATGAGAGACAGTGTATTTTGGCACTTTTCTCTGGAGCAGAAGAGCTTGGAGATGAATTAATGTGCTGTGTTCTTCCATTTATCCAATACTGATTCAATAAATACTTATTAAACACAACTTTAGGTTCACAGGGAACTTTGCAATCCCTAACTTACAGTAGGTTCTTCAAGAAAATTAATAAAATAAATAATGAATTAATAATTTATTCATACCTCATTCATAATTACTCTAATAGAATGAGTAGTCAGAATTGTATTTTGTGGTACTTATTTTTACAGAGTACATTTTTTTTCTTTTTTAATGGTTGATTTTTTAAATTGTACTTTAGGTTCTGGGGTACATGTGCAGATCACGCAGGATTGTTGCCTAGGTACATACATGGCAATGTGGCTTGCTGCCTCCATCCCCCATCACCTATATCTGGCATTTCTCCCCATATTATCCCTCCTCAACCTCCCCACTTCCCGATGCCCCTCCCCTAGCCCCCCAACAGACCCCATTGTATGATGCTCCTCATCCCTGTGTCCATGTGTTCTCATTGTTCAACAGCTGCCTATGAGTGAGAACATGCTGTGTTTGGTTTTCTGTTCTTGTGTCAGTTTGCTGAGCATGATGGTATCCAAATTCATCCATGTCCCTACAAAGGACACAAACCCATAGTTTTTTATGGCTGCATAGTATTCCATGGTGTATATGTGTCACATTTTCCCTGTCCAGTCAATCACTGATGGGTATTTGGGTTGGTTCCAGGTCTTTGCTATTATAAACAGTTCCACAATGAACATACATGTGGATGTGTCTTTATAATAGAATGATTTATAATCCTTTGGGTGTAAACCCAGTAATGGGATTGCTGGGTCAAATGGAATTTCTATCTCAAAGTCCTTGAAGAATCACCACACTGTCTTCCACAATGGTTAAACTAATTTACACTCCCACCAATAGTGTAAAAGTATTTCTGTTTCTCCACATCCTTTCCAGCGCCTGTTGTCTCCTGATATTTTAAAGATTGCCATTCTAACTGGCATGAGATGGCATCCCAAGGTGGTTTTGATTTGCATTTCTCTATTGACCAGCGATGATGAGCATTTTTTCATGTTTGTTGACCTCATATATGTCTTTTTTTGAAAAGTGTCTGTTCATGTCCTTCACCCACTTTTGAATGGGTTTTTTGTTTTTTTCTTGTAAATCTATTTTAGTTCTTTGTAGATTCTGGATATTATCCGTTTGTCAGATAGGTAGATTGCAAAAATTTATTCCCATTCTGTTGGTTGCTGGTTCACTGTAATGATTGTTTCTTTTGCTGTACAGAAGCTCTAGAGTTTAATTAAATCCCATTTGTCTATTTTGGCTTTTGTTGCCAATGCTTTTGGTGTTTTAGTCATGAAGTACTTGCCTACGCCTATGTCCTGAATGGTTTTGCCTAGGTTTTCTTCTAGGGTTTTTATGGTGTTAGGTCTTATGTTTAAGCCTTTAATCCATCTGGAGTTAATCTTAGTGTACGGTGTCAGGAAGGGGTCCAGTTTCTGCTTTCTGCACATGACTAGCCAGTTTTCCCAACACCATTTATTAAACAGCGAATCCTTTTCTATTGCATGTTTTTATCAGGTTTATGAAAGATCATATGGTTCTTTGACAAACCATACATTTGTGTGGCATTGCCTCCAAGGCCTCTGTTCTGTTGCATTGGTCTATGTCTCTGTTTTGGTACCAGTACCATGCTGTTTTGATTACTGTAGCCTTGCAGTATAGTTTGAAGTCAGGTAGCATGATGCCTCCAGCTTTGTTCTTTTTGCTTAGGATTGTCTTGACTATGTGGGCTCTCTTTTGGTTCCATATGAAGTTTAAGGTGGTTTTTTCCAGCTCTGTGAAGAAGGTCATTGGTAGCTTGATGGGGATAGCATTGAATGTATAAATTACTTTGGGCAGTATGGCTTTTTTCATGGTATTGATTCTTCCTAACCATGAGCATGGAATGTTTCTCCGTCTGTTGGTGTCCTCTCTTACTTCATTGAGCAGTGGTTTGTAGTTCTCCTTGAAGAGGTCCTTTACATCCTTTGTTAGTTGTATTCCTAGGTATTTTATTCTCTTTGTAGCAGTTGTGAATGGGAGTTTGCTCATGATTTGGCTCTCTGTTAGTCTGTTATTGGTATACAGGAATGCTTGTGATTTCTGTGCACTGATTTTTGTATCCTGAGACTTTGCCGAAGTTGCTTATCAGCTTAAGGAGGTTTTGGGCTGAGACAATGGGGTCTTCAAAATACACCATCATGTCATCTGCAAAGAGACAGTTCAATTTCCTCCATTCCAGATTGAATATCATTTATTTCTTTTTCTTGCCTGATTGCTCTGGCTAGAACTTCCAATACTATATTGAATAGGAGTGGTGAGAGAGGCATCCGTGTCTAGTGCTAATTTTTAAAGGGAATGCTTCCAGTTTTTGCCCATTCAGTGTGATATTGGGTGTGGGTTTGCCATAAATAGCTTTTATTATTTTGAGATACATTCCATTAGATACTTAGTTTATTGAGAGATTTTAGCTTAAAGGCTCTTGAATTTTGTCGAAGGCCTTCTCTGCATCTATTGAGATAATCATGTGATTTTGTCTTTGATTCTGTTTATGTGGTGGATTACATTTATAGACTTGTGTATGTTGAACTAGCCTTGCATCCCCAGGATGAAGCCTACTTGATTGTGATGGATAAGGTTTTTGATGTGCTGTTGCATTTGGTTTGCCAGTATTTTATTTAAGATTTTTGCATCTATGTTCATCGTGGATATTGGCCTGAAGTTTTCTTTTTTTGTTTAGTCTTTGCTGGGTTTTGATATCAGGATGATGTTGGTCTCATAAAATGCTTTGGGAAGGATTCCCTCTTTTTTGATTGTTTGGAATAGTTTCAGAAGGAGTAGTACCAGCTCTTCTTTGTATGTCTGGTAGAATTTGGCTGTGAACCCACCTGGGTTTTTTTTTTTTTTCCTTTGGATGGTAAGCTATTAATTGCTGTCTCAACTTCAGCCTTGGTTATTGATCTATTCTGGGTTTTGACTTCTTCCTGGTTTAGGCTTGGGAGGATGCAAGTGTCCAGGAATTTATCTATTTCTTCCAGGTTTACTGGTTTATGTGCATCGAGTTGTTTGTAGTAATCTCTGATTGTAGTTTTTATTTCTGTGCAATTGGTGGTGATATCCCCATTATCATTTTTATTGCATCTATTTGATTCTTCTCTCTTTTCTTTTTTGTTAATCTGGCTAGTGGTCTGTCTATTTTGTTGATCTTTCAAGAAAAAAACCAGCTCCTGGATTTGTTGATTTTTTGAAGGGTTTTTTGTGTCTCTCTCCTTCAGTTCTGCTCTGATCTTAGTTATTTCTTGTCTTCTGCTAGCTTTTGAGTTTTTTTATCTTGCTCTAGCTCTTTCCATTTTGATGACAGGGTGTCAATTTTAGATCTTTCCTCTCTTCTCATGTGGGCATTTATTGCTATAAACTTCCCTCTAGACACTGCTTTAAATATATGCCAAAGATTCTTATACATTGTTTCATCATTCTTACTGGTTTTGAAGAACATCTTTATTTCTGCCTTCATTTCATTGTTTATCCAGTTGACTTTCAGGAGCCAGTTGTTCAGTGTCCATGAAGTTGTACAGTTCTCAGTTGCCGCCTTAATCCTGAGTTCTAATTTGATTGCACTGTGGTCTGAGAGACTAATTGTTATTATATCGGTTCTTTTGCATTTACTGAGGAGTGATTTACTTCCAAATATGTGGTCAGTTTTAGAGTAGGTGTGATGTGGTGCTGAGAAGAATGTATATTCTGTGGATATGGGGTGGAGGGTTCTGTAGATATCTATTAGGTTTACTTGGTCCAGATCTGAGTTCAAGTCCTGGATATTCTTGTTAATTTTCTGTCTCCTTGATCTGTCTAATATTGACGGTGGAGTGTTAAAGTCTCCCACTATTATTGTGTGGGAGTCTAAGTTTCTTTGTAGGTCATTAAGACTTGCTTTATGTATCTGGGTGCTCCTGTATTGGGTATATATATATAATGATTGTTAGCTCTTCTTATTGTATTGACCCCTTTACCGTTATGTAATTCTCTTCTTTATTTCTTTTGATCTTTGTAGGTCTAAAGTCCATTTTATCAAGGACTAGAATTGCAGCTCCTACTTTTCTTTGCTCTCTATTTGCTTGGTAAATCTTCCTCCATCCCTTTATTTTGAGCCTACATGTGCCCTTTCATATGAGATGGATCTTGACTTTTTATCCAGTTTACCAGTCTGTGTCTTTTAATTGGGGCATTTAGCACATTCACATTTAAGGTTAATATTGTTATGTGTGAATTTGGTCCTGCTGTTTTGATGCTAGCTGGTTGTTTTGCCCGTTGATTGATGCAGTTTCTTCATTGTGTTGATGGTCTTTACCATTTGGTACGTTTTTGGAGTGGCTGGTACTGGTTGTTCCTTTCCATGTTTAGTGCTTCTTTCAGGAGCTCTTGTAAAGCAGGGCTGGTGGTGACGAAATCTATCAGCAATTGCTTGTCCATAAAGTAGTTTCTTTCTCCTTCGCGTATGAAGCTTAGTTTGGCTGGATATGAAATTCTAGGTTGAAAGTTCTTTTCTTTAAGGATGTTGAATATTGGCCCACACTCTCTTCTGGCTTGTGGGGTTTCTGCTGAGAGTTCCACTGTGAGTCGGTTCAGCTTCCCTTTGTGGGTAACCCAAACTTTCTCTCTGGCTGCCCTTAGCATTTTTTTCCTTCATTTCAACCCTGGTAAATCTGATGATTATGTGCCTTGGGGTTGGTCTTCTCGTGGAATATCTTTGTGGTGTTCTCTGATTTTCCTGGACTTGAATATTGGCCTGCCTTGCTAGGTTGGGGAAGTTTTCCTGGATAATATCCTGTAGAGCGTTTTCCATCTTGGATTCATTCTCTCCGCCACATTCAGTTACACTTATCAAATGTAGATTAGGTCTTTTCACATAATCCCATATTTCTTGGAGGCTTCATTCATTTCTTTTCACTCTTTCTCTCATCTTGCCTTCTCATTTTGTTTCATTGAGTTGATCTTCTATCTCTGATATCCTTTTTCTCCTTGGTCAATTCAGCTATTAAAACTTGTATATGCTTCACGAGGTTCTCGTGTTGTGTTTTTCAGCTCCATCAAGTCATTTGTATTCTTCTCTAAGCTGTTTATTCTATTTAGCATTTCATGTAACCTTTTTTCAAGGTTCTTAGTTTCTTTGCATTGGGTTAACACATGTTCTTTTAGCTCAGAGAAGTTTGTTATTACCTACCTTTTGAAGCCTGTTTCTGTCAATTCATCAGACTCATTCTCCATCCAGCTTTGTTCCCTTGCTGGTGAGGAGTTGTTATCCCTTGGAGGAGGAGAGGCATTCTGGGTTTTGGTGTTTTCATCATTTTTGCACTGGTTTCTTCCTATCTTCATGGGTTTATTTACCTGTGGTCTTTGTAGTTGGTGACTTTCAGATGGGGTCTCTGAGTAGAGGTTCTTTTTGTTGATGTTGAAGCTGTTTCTTTCTGTTTTTTAGTTTTCTTTTTAACAGTCAGGCCCCTCTGCTGCAGGACTGCTGGAGGTCCACTCTAGACCCTGATTGCCTGAGGATCTCCCACAGGGGCTACAGAACAGTAAGGATTGCTGCCAATTTCTTCTTCTATCTTTGAAGTATACCCTTCAGATGTCAGCCTGAGCTCTCCTTTATGAGGTATTTGAGGGTTTGGGAGCTGTTTGATGAGACAGTCTGTCCCATATAGGAGCTCAAGTGCTATGCTGTGAGCTCCTTTGTTCTATTTGGAGCTGCTGGGCAGGTACATTTAAGTCTGTTGCAGCAGAACTCATAACCACCTCTTTTCCCAGGTTCTCTTTCCTGGGAAGGTAGGGCTTTATTTATAAGTTCCTGACGTGCTGCTGCCTTTTTTCAAAGATTCCCTGACCAGCAAGGAGGTAGTCTATTCACAGTCCATCAGCAGAGGCATTTCTGAGCTGCCACAGCTCTGCCCAGCTGCTGTGTAAACTTCCTTGTAGATTTGTTTACGGAATACAGTTAGAACTACCTCTGTAATGGTGGTCTGCCTCAGAAATGCCCGACTGCGTCGGTATCAGCGAACTGCCTCAGTAATGGCTAATTGCCTCTGTAATGGTGGACTGCCTCGGTAGTGGTGAACTGCCTCAGTAATGGCAGACACCCTTCCCCCCACCAAGCTGGACTATACCATGTCCAGCTGCACTTGCTGCGAAACTCTGAATCCAGAGCATTTCAGATTGCTGATCTTTGTGGGGATGGTACCCCCCAAGCCAGATCACCTGGCTCCCTGTTTCAGCCCCCTCTTTTTCAGATGAGTGGGTGGCTCTGTCTCCCAGGCATTCCAGGTGCCAGTTGAAATGGCTGCCCAAATTTGTGTGGGTTTTTGTGTGGAAACCTGCTGCTCTGGCAGCCATGCTGGAAATTCATGGTGCTTTTCAGTCCAGGAATCTCCTGGTCTGTGGGCAGTAAAAACTTGTTTAGAAATGCAGTGATCACTCACCCTCTGCATTGTTCTCGCTTGGAACTGCACTCCAGAACTGTTCCTATTCAGTCATCTTGGCCAGAGTACATTGTTTTATTCTTGAACTTTGATATTAATATGTGGCAAGGTTTTCTCATGCTTGCTCATTTTTCAAAAATTATACCCTTTATAATACATTGAATCTGTTGTGCACTTATGTGAACCTTTAAAATACCATCTTTATTAAGGAATTCTTAAATGCATTCTTTTATGCAGCAAGTTAATTTTCCCCTAAACCCACATGATGTGCCACATAAGCAGCATGTAAAAATAATCCTCAGCTGGGCATGGTGGCTCATGCCTATAATCCCAGAACTTTGGGAGGCCAAATTGGGTTGATGACTTGAGGTCAGGAGTTCAAAACCAGCATGGTCAACATGATGAAACTCCATCTTTACTAAAAATACAAAAATTAGCTGGGTATGGTGGTGCATGCCTATAATCCCAGCTACTTGGGAGGCTGAGGCAAGAAAATTGCTTGAACCCAGGAGGCAGAGGTTGCAGAGAGTCAAGATTGTGGCAATAAGAAAAGCAAATCCAGAGGAAAAGAGTAAAATGCAAGAAGCAGGTGTGAGAGATAATACCATGTAAATGTAAACCAGTTGCTGTAAAATATAGAGTGTGTAAAATGTCATATAAAATATATTTATATTCTACTTGTTTTGTTGTTTCTATTAAAAATGATATGACTTAAAATTTTATACAAACATTACAAGAAGGAAATGGCAAATACATCACTAAAGAATATCCATATCTTATGTAGCAATATGATAGTGATACCAAAAATAGAAATTTTCTTTAAAAATACAGTATTAAACATTAACAGTTATTGCTAAAATAAGAAAAATGCAATGTACAATTTCCAAATCAAGAAAGTGCAATAAGGGACAATTTAGAAAAAACTATTAATCCTTTTTCTTCCACTATTCATCCCTTTCCTTGAGTCCAGTTCTTCACTTCACATCACTTTAAGGCTCCAAGAACTGGAGATGAGTGGAGAGGTGCTATAGTCTGAATGCTGGCGTCCCCTCAAAATTCATATGTGAAAACCCATCCTGTAAGGTGGTGTGATTAACAGGTGGGGCTTTGGGGAGGTGGTTAGGTTATGAGGATAGAGCCCTTCTGAATGGAATTGGCACCTTTAGATCTGAAGGAGATTAGTTGTCCCTTTACCATGTTGAAGACACAGCTAGAAGGCTCTGTCTCTGAAGCAGAGAGCTCTCACCAAACACTGAATCTGCAGGCACCTTAATCTTCCCAGTCTCTATACCTGTGAGCAATAAATTTATCCTTTTATAAATTATCCAATCTAAGGTATTTTGTTACAACAACCTGAATGAACTAAGACCCAAGATGGGGTGAAAGGCAGAATCCATTCTTGTGGTTGTAATGTTATTAATATTTGTGTTTAAAACCAGAAATAAAAATAAAATAAATTTAAAATAGTCGATGTGAAATTCCAGAGTCCACTTTAAATGTTTGCCTAGCACGGCAATTGGTTTATAAAGGAGTAGGCACAGTGTATAAGAAATTCTCAGAAAGGAAGAAAAAGTCTGGAACAAACAGATATGAGAACAGAAACTGGAGCTTGACAATTGTATGACATCAAGGTAGACTGGGGATAGTGCAACTTCAGAAGCTAGGGAATTAAAACCTGACTTTTCTCTTTTAACCTATGTTCACACATCTGCAAAATGTTGAGCAAATGCCATAGTGGTATCATGGGAAGCTGTCAATATTGATATAGCCTATGGATAAAGGGAACTCACAATTTAAAAACAGACTAAGCAAACCAACTTCACTACGTCAAAGAATTCCAATTACGATCATTTTTGAGAACTGCCCCATGTGAATATCTATTTGTCATGCCTTTCACTAAGATTATCATCAAATCTACATCTTTTAATTTAATTATAATTTGTTTTATTTTTTTTAAGTCACGGTCTTTTTTAGTTTCTTGGTCGTGCTATCTCATATCATAACTTATAAAATGATACTATCTTGCTGGAGAGTTCAGTCAATCAGAGCAATGTGTTTAATTAAAGTTTTCTTTCTATCATTCTGTCTTGTGTTTTAGAAGAAAAATCTATAGAATTTTTTCTTCATGTAGATTTTTATTATATCTTAATTACTGCTGTATTTTCACAATATGCACAGACTGTTACCTGGATAAAAAAAAAGCACTAAAGCATCTTCTAAAATCACCTACTTTAAATATAGTCAGTCCTCCCTTTCATGGTAGTATGAGACAATAAAATAATCCTGAAAGTTGAACATGTGATAAGTAAACTTGGTCAATAAAAAATGGCAATTGTCCTATTAGCTTTAAAATGTTTTGTTCAAACATTAAAAATTATTTTACTCTCCACTATAAATATATACAAAAGTTTAAAAAATGGTAGTTTAATACACTGAAATTTAAAACATTAGAAACTGAGGACTTAAATGATTTA
Source organism: Sapajus apella (assembly GCF_009761245.1). Classification (NCBI taxonomy): domain Eukaryota; kingdom Metazoa; phylum Chordata; class Mammalia; order Primates; family Cebidae; genus Sapajus; species Sapajus apella. The sequence goes on along the minus strand of NW_022436961.1, from coordinate 18,966,937 downwards.
TTTGTTTGTTTCTAAAGTAGGAATCATTTGAAAGTGTTCTCATTGTATAATTTATAGTATAGAGAAAGGCTTTTATCATGTTTGGCAATTTGTCTTACTCATTGCTAAGTCTACTTTAAACATTGGTTCCTTTTGCCTTGAAGTTGTGAAATATCCCTCAGAGTTTCTTTAATGTGAAATTTTGTCAGCATCAATTTCTCTCGAATGTCTTAATTGCCAGGACAACAAGACAAGAGAAACGAATTAAAGGGTATTCAAATAGGATCATGTCAACTGCCTATTTGACATGATCCTATATCTAGAAAACCCCATCATCTCAGCCCTAAAGCATCTTAAGCTGATAAGCAACGTCAGCACATTCTCAAATTACAAAATCATTATGAAAAACTTGCTAGCATTCCTATACACCAACCACAGTCAAGCTGAGATCCAAATCATGAGTTAGTTTCCATTCACAATTGCGACAAAAAGAATAAAATACCTAGGAATACAGCTAACAAGGGAAGTGAAGGACTTCTACAAGAGAACTACAAACCACTGCTCAAAGAAATCCTAGATGACATAAAGAAATAGAAAAACATTCCATGCTTATGGATAGGAAGAATCAATATTGTGAAAATGTCCATACTGACCAAAGCAATCTACAGATTCATTTATTCCCTTTAAACTACCGTTGACATTCTTCACAGAACTAGAAAGAATCATTTTAAAATTCATATGGAACCAAAAAAGAGCTCGAATAATAAAGGCAATTCTAACCAAAAAGAATAAAGCTGGAGACATTATAATACCTGACATCAAACTATTCTACAGGACTATGGTAACCAAAACAGCATGGTATTGGTACAAGCACAGACACATAGACCAATGGAACAGAATACAGAACACAGAAATAAGACCACATATCTACAGCTATTTGGTCTTCAAGAAACCTGACAAAAACAAGCAATGGGGAAAACACCTGTTTAATAAATGATGCTGTGATTACTGGCTAGCCATATGTAGAAAATTGAAATTGGGTCCATTTCTTACATCATGTACAAAAATTAAATGGATTAAAGACTTAAATTTAAAACTCAAAACTATAAAAACCCTAGAAAAAACCTAGGCAATACCATTCAGGAAATAGATACGGTCAAAGATTTCATAAGGAAGACTCCAAAACCAGTTGCAATAAAAAGAAAAATTTGACAAATGGGATCTAATTAAACTAAGGAACTTCTGCACAGCAAAATAAACTATCATCAGAGTGCACAGACAACCTACAGAATGGGAAAAAAATTTTGCAAACTATGCATCTGACAAAGGTCTAATATCCAGCATCTGTGAGGAACTTAAGAAAAAAAAAAACATTAGAAATCAAACAACTCCATTAAAGAGTGTACAAAGAACATGAGTGGACACTTCTCAAAAGAAGACATATGTGTAGCCAACAATCATACACACACAAAAAAGCTCAGCATCACTGATCGTTAGAGAAATACAAATCAAAACCACAATGAGATGCTATCTGACACCATTCAGAATAGCTATTACTAAAAAGTTAAAAAAAATTACAGATGCTGGAAAGTTGCTGAGAAAAAGGAATGCTTTTACACTGTTGGTGGGAGTGTAAATTAGTTAAACCATTGTAGAAGACACTCTGGCAATTCCTCAAAGACCTTGAGACAGATATAACATTTGATCCAAAGATCCATAACTGAGTATATACCAAAAAATATATAAATTGTTCAGTTATAAAGACATATGCACACATGTTTATTACAACACATTCACAGTAGCAAAGACATAAAATCAACCTAAATGCCCTTTAATGATAGAATGGATAAAATAAATGTTGTACACATACACCGTGGAATACTATGCAGCCATAAAAAAGAGATCATGCTCTTTGTAGGGACTTGGATGGAGCTGGAGGACATTATCCTTAGCAAACTAAAGCAGGAACAGAAAACCAAATGCCGCATGTTCTCACTTATAAGTGTGAACTAAATGATGAGTTTAGAACTCAGGGACACATAGAGGGAAATAACACACTGGAACCTATTGAAGGGTGGAGGGTGAGAGAAGAGAAAGGATCAGGAAAAATAACTAGTGGATATTAGGCTTAATACCTGGGTGGTGAAATGATCTGTACAACAAACCCCAGGAGACACAAGTTTACCTACGTAACACACTTACAGATGTACCCATGAAATTAAAGAAAAACCAATAAGGACAAACTTATAGAGACATAAAATTGATTATTGGTTGCTGGGAACAAAGTGGGAATGAGAATTGACTGTAAACCAGCAGTGAGAGTCACAGAGAGTTAGCAGAAATGTTCTAAAATTAGATTGTGGTGATGGTTGCACAATGCTATAAATTTATTAAAAATCAGATAAATAAAATAGATGAATTTTCTAGTATGTAATTTATTATATCTAATAAGTCTGGATTTTTTTTAAAGTATATGATGAGAGAAACTGGAGTGTGAATATAAAGACTGCTTTTAAAGAATTATGGTTGTAAAAGCAAATAGAGAAATAAGTGATTTGTAGAATTTATATTATCAGTGGTATAGTTTTTTGTTTTGTTTTATTTAATGATGAGAATTTTTACAAGTTTTACCTTATGTCCCCTTCATTTAGGGCATTTTGTAGGGGGCAAAGGTATTTTTCTAATTATACATATCTCAGGTTCTTGAATTTCTACCTTTGGAAAGTTTCTATCTCCTTTAAATCCCAGTAACAATTAGGAAGAGTATAAAAATCACTGAGTCACAGGAATTTCACTGAGGACTCTGAAGACACTGCTTTACTGTTGTTTTAGCATTGAAGGGAAAGTGGAAAAATTTGCTTTTTCCCTCTTTAATACATGACTTGATTTTTCAACTGGGTATCCTGTAGGATTGCTACTTTTGTAGTTAATTACCATTACCAGTAACTAACTATACGGATGTTCATTGACATTCATTTTTTATTCAATACTTCCTCTAGAAAATGAACACTTACAAACAATAGATTCCTATTTTTAATTTCAAAATACTGAATGTTTTGGCCACTTGATTTGCTCTATTGTTTTACTTTACAGGGATACTAATTATCTGCATGTTGTATATAGTTTTAACTCCTTGCTGTTCACTCATTTATTTTGACCATATTCTCCTCCCTGTGCTTAATTGTGCTATCTGTGAAATGTGTTCGTATTTCTCCTCTTGTAGAGAATAGCCTTGATTTTTAAAATCATTTTCTTACTGATTTATGGCAGATTACTGTTTCTTGTTTTAAACGACTCTCCTCTTTGAGGTTTTGTGTCTCTTGTTTCAGCTTTTGTTTCAGCTAACAGGTTTTCTTTAATTTCTTTGATTTGTTGTAGTAAAGCTTATTCGTAGTATTCACCCATTTTTTATGAATATCTTTCATGTTCATCTGCCATTTGTTTCCATGGTTCTATTAGTGCTGTTTCTTGTCCTTACATGCATCCATGTTGAACACCTTCCAGATATGACTTATCATTGAATGGGGGATTAAATATTCCTTAAAGGATGGAATGAAGAAGGGGTCAGGATTGTGAAGTACCCTTTACATCTCACATGCTTTACTCCATGCTCTCTAAATTTCACTCTAACAACAATCAGTTTTAGGTATTCCATTGCAGCAGTCTAGTTTTTCTAAACCTTTTTGGCTTTAAGTAAAGCTCTGTCTTTCCATGTGTTTTAGTCCATTTTCTTTTACTATAAGAGAATATCACCAACTGGCTAATTTATAAACAATAGAAATGCATTTGGCTCACAGCTCTGGAGCTGGGAAGTCCAACAGCATGGTGCTGACATCTGGCGACAGTCTTTCCACAGCAGAGGTATCACATGGCAAGACAGCATGTGAGAGACAAAAAGAAAATGGGGGCTGAATTTCCATGATAACAGCATTAATTCATTCATGCAGATAGAGCCTTCATAACCTAAGTACCTCTTAAAGTCGCTACCTGTTAACAATGGTGCAACGGTAATTAAATTTCAGTGAGAGTTCTGGAGAAGACATTCAAATCACAGAATTATATTTATTATTTTTATTTTTCATTTAATTTTTTTTTTAATTGAGAAAGTCCTCTGTGTCACCTAGGCTGGAGTGCAGAAGCATGATCATAGCTGACTGCAGCCTTCAACTCCTGGGCTCAAGCAATCCTCGTGCCTCAGCCTTCCAAGCAGGTGAAACTATAGGTGTATATCATCATACCTGGCTGATTTATTTTTTATTTTTAGTGGAAATCAGGACTTGATATGTTGCTCAGGTTATTGTTTAATATTTTTATTCCTCACAAGATCGGGGTGACTATGTTGTTTATATTATAGTTTTTGTCCCATAGTCTCCACCATATCATTCCAGCAGCCGGCTTTATGTTAAAATTATTCCTCTTTGTTTCTCATGTTTCTAGCTAGTAACACAAAACAAAGATCTAACATACAGCAAGCAACATAACTACTCAGCCAGACTCTTTCCAAGTAAGGGAACTCTGATCGAGCTCATGATATGATGTCTATTTTGGGGTAACTTTCTGAGTTAGTATCTGTGTATGATTCTCTTCATCAAGGAAAAATTTTACCAAAATTCACAATCCTGTCTTTGGAGATTGTAATTAGAAGTTATGATTGCTCTCTTATTTTGTCAGTGGTGTAGTCATCCTTTTTAAAAATTGTTTTAATTGATTTTAGAAAGGAGAGAGATAACTTTTTCCACCACTTTATATTTGAAATACTTAAACTAAGTTTCATAAATGTTAAATTTAAAATAATTTCAGGAAATTGAAAGGTGAAAATATCCAGAAAAAATGAATGTATGTGTGAATTTCAACTTACACTGTCAAAGTACTGTGTGGATTCTGGATCAAGAGACAAGAATCAGGGCTTCTTTTATAGAAATGCTTCTAAGAATCATGAAATCCTTGAACTTGCATAGGCAGAGAAGATTTTGTGAAAAGTAAAGCAAAAAATAAACCAAGAAATAGATAGTGAAATTGGCTGAAAAAAATGTTCAATGGTATGGTAGCTGAAACAGAAGTTAAAGGAGGAGAAATTTTTAATGAGTGATCTAAGGCTCACTGGTGACTTTAGAATATTTTCTCTGATGATGAGGATGAAGGCACATTGCAGTTGATTGAGAAATCATGTGGTAAGAATGGAAAGAAGAGAGTGTGAAATAGGTTGAGGAGAATGTCAAATAAAGAGAAATTTTAATTTTAAAATATTTATTTGCTTTTATTAAGATTTTTTTTTTCATAAACCAAGGAAAAAGTGCTGGAAGAACTAGAAAACTGAAAAAAAAAAAAAAAAAAAAAAAAAAAAAAAAAAGAAAAAGAACAGTTGATTGGAAAGACTTACGAAGCTACAGAAAGAGGCAGAATTCAGGACAGAGGGGATATGTTACTTATTTCTGAACAGCAGGGTTTGTAGGGATAAAGTTACCTTCTGGCATTAGTGGCAAGCCGGAAGAAAACATATCTAGATAAATGTTCATGTTGGAGTCAGTATCTAGAGGGAGATCAAGCTTCTTAACCTCATTTTTCTCAGGAAGGCATGAAATTTGATATTTTGCTGAGTATAAAGGAAAAGTGAAGTTTGGTTGGAGCTTCAGAAGACTACCAGAAAGCTTAGATTGGATCCTGAAGGGTTAAATAACAAGTTAAGAGATTGGCCCGTTAAGGTGCATCAGTCAAACTGAAAATAATAAATTTGGAGTGCAGCCCCAGCAGCCCTGGAGTAGAAACCAAAAGTTCATGTCACAGGTTTGATGAAAATTGGTGATTTGAAGGGCAGTCCATTCAAACAATAATGGAGTTTGGTGAAACTGTGAGTGATCAAGTAGTTCTAATTGTTTAACTTTGTCTCCTGGATAGTCAGGAAGAGTAGGAAGCAAAAATTTGGAGAAAATTTAAAGATCAAGTGTTGTATTGCCTCCAAAAGTAAAATAATTTATAACTGGTGTTAGGTAAACTTCTGACAAATTCTTTCTCAAAATTACAACTACTGAATATGAATGTATGTCCCATGTTGTCTGTCAAACATTTTTAAATGAAGATCTATCCTCTGAAATATTATAGGACCACATTTTAAAATTTTATGCATTTATGTCTAGAATGTGTATACTTGAGTGGTGTTTTTTTTTTTTAAATCACAGCAAGACAATTACTTATGAATAGTATTCCCAAATCAGAGGAATTCACATGGGAATTATAGTTCAGTTACAGATAGATGTCCCCAGTTTTTGCAAGACATCAGTGAAATGTGAAAAAAGCAATTTACAAGCTTTCAACCCTTTAGGACTCAAATGAGTACTCAAAATGTGATACTTAAACAAGAGGACAGCTGGATTACTTAGGTTTAAGAATAGTTAAGCCAGATGCATTGGTTCACGCTTCTATTCCCAGCACTTTGGGAGGCCAAGGTATGTGGATCGCTTGAGCCCAGGGGTGTGAGACCACCCAGAGCAACATAGGGAGACCCTATCTCTACAAAAAGTACAAAAATTAGCTGGATTGGGTGGAACCTGCCTTTAGTCCCAGCTATTTGGGAGGCTGAGGGAGAAGAATCACTTGAGCCCAAGAGGATGAGGCTGCAGCTAGCTGAGATAGCATTACTGTACTCCAGCCCGAGACACAGCAAGATCATGTTTAAAACATACATAAAAGAATAAGAGTAGTTGAGGGCAAAGATAACTAATCATGAGAAGAACGATTTATTTTATGTTGAATAAAGTTTTCACTTTTTTCAGTATTCCAAATTTGAAGTTTCTTTATCTTAAACAATGCTGACAGTCATGCTACTGTACTTAGAATCATTGTTAAACAGTTCTCATCCCATCTGGAAAGAACATAAAATGTGTATGTTATAGTGCCAGTATTATATGTATATTTTATTTATGGATGCTACAATTGTGTTCTTCCCCTATGACTCTGCTTAGATTGGTGTGCATGCCAAATCTAGTTACTTCGTACACTCTGATTTAAGAAACTTTGTATTTATTTCTGATAGTGATACACATCATTTTGTCAAATTTAGAATACACAGCTATTAACTTTATTGCTCCCCAGCTCAAAGTCAGCAGTTTTTCAGTTTGTTGGATTTACAGTCCATCCTTACAAGACTTGAGATTATTACATTCATCAGACAACAAACAGAAGGAATCAATATTATTAAAAAATGGATGGTAGGAAAAAAATTCAACTCTAGAATGGAGGTTGGGTTAACTGTTAAATACTTTCCTTAAACATCTTATTTCTCAATTTTAAAATATAACAAGAATACAAAGTATGTTTTCTTGTTTTCAAGCTGTATTCTTGACTTATGAATATTTACACTCAACACAGAAAAGTTTTCAAAAAATATGTATCTAATAGCTTTATTGACATTAAAATATACAAGTTGATGTTCAATAGAAACTTAAAATACTGAGAATATTCTATTTTTAAAAAGGCTAAGAATTTCTAGCTTCAACCCTGAACCAGATGTTACCTCATAAGAATTATAACTTTTTTCTTACCTCCTGATTTACTAATACTGAAATTCACTAGTTCTATCTGAGCTTTTATTCTCAGCATCATCTAAAATTTTAGTGTCAAAAAATTATCAAGTAATTATTTAATCAGATTCTATTTCTAATTGTATAATTTTAAACAAAATACTTTTTTTGTTATAATGTATTTTTTCACGTATACTATAGATTTTATAGTGGCAAAATATTAAATGATTCAGTGACATTTTTGTATATACAGAAAATATTTCTTTTTGAAGAAAATGTTTTTAGTGACTATCAGAGATCCACATTTACCTGGCTTATTCCAGAACCACAATATGTGACTTTTTCACAGCAAACACTACATCCCTGAAAACTTTTATTTTCCTCCTAATATTTTCATGATTCCTTTCCTGTGTCCTCATAGTAGCCTTTCCAAATTTAATTATTGCATTCTTTTCATAGCCTTATTTCTAAATCACACGTTCTTCAACTCACTGTCTTTATGTCCTTACTTCCCTGCTTTTATTCTGTCCTCCTCAACTACAGCAATTCCACCTGTGATGTAAGAGTCAATAACTAGCCATGTTTTGCTCTGACCAAATTGTCAATGGCCTCTTCATAGCGTTTCCTGTGTCAACTAACCTGGCATTAACTATATATGTATTAATTATGTAGATACAGATATAATAACATACATATTTGTGTACTCTTTTAGTTTGCTAAGACCTTTATATGTTTTCTAATTTGATTGTTACAACCATTGTTGAATGAACACAGTCATGACTACATGCATGAACGAATTAACTAATGGATGTCCTTAATATCTGGAAACCAATAAATATATGCTAATTGTTTAGAAAACTGTTCTTTTAACAAAAGCTTCAGTAACATTTAGTTCAACCTAAAACATTCTGACTCTGTTACTGCTCAAAAGTAAAACAGTGTTAGGAAAATCACAAGGTCTAGTTTCTTCCTTCAATTTCTAAGTGAGAGTAAAAATCAAGGAATTAGGCTTGGATATAAACCTACCAAGGTAACCTAGAAACTCTCATAATTAGGGAAATACATCATTTTTCTTTTCTTAAATAAGATTTTTTTAGTAGTAATGTCCAGATGGATTTTATAAAAAATTAGTGAGAATTAAAAATCTATACCAAAAATAAAACAGTCTGTACTTTTTTTTCTTTTTTTTTTTTTTGTGATGGAGTTTCACTCTTGTTGCCCAGGCTGGAGTGTAATGGTACAATCTCAGCTCACTGCAATCTCCACCTCCTGAGGTCAGGCGATTCTCCTGCCTCAGACTCCCAAGTAACTGGGATTTCAGGCACCTGCCACCGTGCCGAGCTAATTTTTCTATTTTTAGTAGAGATGAGGTTTCACCATGTTGGCCAGGCTGGTCTCGAACTCCTGAACTCAGGTGACCCACTGGCTTTGGTCTCCCAAAGAGTGTGCTCTTTTCTTTAGTTAACATTTGTAAGTTTAACATTTGTTGAAATAATTTTTGCAGTATTATCTAAATTTTTAATTGTATGTGTCGAGTCCATTTTTCTTATCAGCACCTGACTATTACATTCTTTTCAGAGATCCTGTTCAATAAAATGCAGAAAAAATTTAGAAGTTTCTCTGCATATAGCTAAATAATAGACTCATTGATTATGGTACCATGATGATGGTATGTGATCCGTTAAGTTTTCTCTCTAGCTAAGTGATGCTCCTATACACCAACCTCACTGCATGTGTCATCCAAATTTCTGTCTCAGCTAGTTTGCAAATTAGTACATATTCTGAACCTTCAGGTCATTTTTTCAAGTAGTCAAGCCTCAACTACAAAGAGTCTATAGTACCTTTTCTTGAGCTGATGTGCCTTCTCATCATCTTTAGATTCTGTCACTAGAGAAGGGTTTAAAAGTAAGCTGCTTTCTCAGGCATGCAAATTATAGGGCAGATAAGGTTAAGGGCACCTCATTATGCTATCTTTGGAAAAGACAAGGAGAATGGTGACCCATAGATTTAATAATAGGTGAAACAAATTAAGCAACAACTTGCCAGCAAAGAAAAAAATCAAGTAAATTGAGCATCATAAGTAGAAGAAATTTTATTTCGTACAAAGTGAGGGTGGCACATGGATATAGAGAGACAAGTTATAAAGAACATGAACATTCTCAGGTGGCTTTTCACATCTCTAGGGGAAAAATAAACCATTTAATAAGGGATGGGGGAGAATCTGACTAGAACTAGACTCTTCTTTGGCACTAACCAAGTTTAGAAAAGAAATACAAGCCAGAATAAATGTTAATTCATCAGTTTTGTTACTTAATTTTGACGTGATATCAATACAGAAAGGTAAATGAAATATGTACAGTTTGAGAAATTATTACAAGATAAACAACTATGAAACCACTCAAATCCAGAAATAGATCAGAAATAAATGAGCTCCCAGAAGCCCATCATCTGCTCCTCCCCAATTACAGCAGTATCCCTTCATGGGAGGTAGCTACTGGTAGGACTTTAGTGATAAGCAGGCACCTCAGTGTTTCTTTGGTTTTATCACATCTATGCATCCCTAAACAGTTCTGTTTTACCCATTTCAGAAAGTTAGCTGATTAAAATTAACTGTATGTGTTATGTAGGCATTGCTTCATTTTTTTTCAAAATTATAGTCAGGAGATTGAGTTTTCTGCATCTTTATTTTACACATTTTCATTGCTGAGTAATATCCCATTACAACAATACACTAAACCAGTAATCCTCAAAGTATGGTCTGCTGATCTCTTGTGCTCTCAAATCTTTTTCAGGGGCTCGACAAGGTCAAACTATTTTTATTACAGTACTGTAATGCTATTTGACTTTTTAACTGTTTTATTTGCATGGATATTGCAAAGTAATAACCAGGTAACGCTGCTAGTGATGTAATATGCATCAATTCAGTGGCAACAAACTGTCACAGTAGCCACTGTGCAATAGTTTAAATTGTGACTAAACTCATGACTTTTTCACAAAACATTATTTTTACTGAAATAATTACAGTTGGCTGTAATCTCAACCTCTTTGGGGCTTAAGGCAGGTGGATCACTTAAGCCCAGGAGTTCAATACCAGTTTAGGCAACATGCTAAAACCCTGTCTCTACAAACAAACAAGAAAACAAAAAAATTACCCAGGCACAGTGGTGCATACCTGTAATTCCAGCTGCTCGAGAGGCTGAGGCAAAAGGATCACCTGAGTCCAGGGAGGTTGAGGCTGCAGTGTGCCATGGTCATGCCACTGCACTCCAGTATGGGCAATAGACTGAGACCCTGACTCAAACAAAACAAAGCCAACTATATATATATGTATATATATGCATATATATAGCATACATATATATATAACAAGCATATATATAGACAGACACACATATTCCTAAGTCTGAATAATATATATTATATTACAAATATATACACATCATATTTCATATAAATATGCCTATATTTGTAATAAGATCAATAGTTATGTGAATCAGTGCACCACAATATATTTTAATTTTATTCTTAAGGGGTACTTCGGTTGTTTCTAACAGGGATTGTAATGAACATTTCTTTGAAGATTATGGTACATGTTTCTTGGTGCACATGTGCAAAAATTTCTCTGAGGTATTTACCTAGAAGAAAAATTACTGAATTACCATATCTTCTATTACTAGGTAATTATTTTTAGAAATATTTTATATAGTCTAGACTCTAGGCCTTTTCACATTAGGCATATTACAAATATTTTCTCTCACTCACATTTTTCTTTTCATTTAGATCCTTTCCAAAAACAATAACAAAAAAAGACAGGAAATGAAATCATAAAAGATTGATAGATTTGATTACAAGTAATTTTTAAAAAATCATATTCTTAAAACACCGCAATAAAAATAACCAAATGCCAAGAAAAAGCTGGGGGGATAACAGTCAAAATACAGAGTCCTTGTTTTTGGTTTACAAGTTCTCATAAAATCATTGAGGGCAAAGAAAAACTAACCTAATTAATGAGTTTATACAATGGGAAAGCAGTTCACAAAATAAACGTAGATGACCAATGCACTAAGAAAATAATATTAACTGCCCTTACAATCAGATGAACATGCAAAACATATCAAAAAGAAAAGATTAACCAGCCATGGTGGCTAACACCTGAAATCCCAGCACTTTGGGAGGCCAAGGCAGAAAAATTACTTGAGGCTAGGAGTTTGAGACTGGCCTGGGTAAAATAACAAGACTCTATCTCTACAAAAAAACTTTTTTAAGCTAAGTGTGATGGCACTTGCATATGGTACTAGCTGCCCATGTGGCTGAGGCGGGAGAATTGCTTGAGCCTAGAAGTTGGAGGCTGCAGTGAGCCAAGATCTTGCCACTGCACTCCATCCAGGACCATAGAGTGAGATCCCATCTCAAAAAAAAAAAAAATGAAATTTTTTTAAAAAAGAAAAAAGAAAGAAATCTCATTTATTAATTTGAAAAATTATTTAAAATAAAGTAATATTTTAATTAATAAATTATTAAAAATAATAGAACAAACTTGAAAATAATAAAGTTTTAAGGAACCAGATATTTACTTCTGTGAATTGCTAATGAAAGGCAAATTGGCATAATTTTTTTAGAATGGTTCTTATAACCAGTTGATTCAGATGTTTTGAGAAGCTTAAATGTATTTTTGGAATAAAATTAATTTACTTTGTTAAATCCTGTGATAGATGCACCAATAACAGTTTTTCTTTTGTTTTAGTAAATAACAGAAAATGGCTTAAGTGCATGTGATTTATGAACAAACGGGTATTGTTTTTCACAGAATCTATGAATTTCATATAATTATTTCATTTTTAAGGTATTTCAAAATGTTTCTGAGATTTCCCTAAAACTCATTTATATATAATTGTATAATATTACTGAAAAAGTTAATGTTGGTTTTATAATTTCAAATATTAATACTTTAATTTACCATTTACAATTTTGCAGTACATTTATAGAGGAAATACTAAATGCCAAGCATGATTATATGTATTTTTTTAACGAACTTAATTCTAAGAGGTCCTTTTCTAATCCCATTTTACTGAGGAAAAACTGAGGTTAAGTAACTTTTAAGATATCACACAGTAAATTCCAGAGGCAAGGTTCTTCCTTGTTATTCATATAAAAATTTTGTGTATAAAAAAGAATGAATTACCATAAAATATTAAAATGTTTGGTTCCTGGAAAGCATTTAGATTCTACAGTGTATTTCTTAAATAAATAACACTGTTTCTTTATTGAAATAGTTTTTTACTAGCTAACTTTAGAGGCCCTAACTTGCTCGTTTTTCATGTTGTGTGAATATAGCAAGTGATTTGGTTGCAAGGAGTTTATTTCAAGGTATAAATATATCATGTCCGTACCCAACTTTCTAGCAATTCTCCTTAGCTAGTAGTTATTTAAAAAATTTAAGAAATACAGTATTTTTGTTACAGGTTTTATAGTCAGCCTGGAATATTTGATATACTAGCTTCCACTATTGTAAAACAAAATAAAATGAGCAAATAAACAAAAATCTCTTCCGTATGATGTCAGAACAGCTAGAGAAGCCTCTTTAGTTAAGACAGTTCCATGTGAAGTGCTGTGTGAATTCACTGTAGGCATTCCAACAGAATGGCAAGAAGTCGTTTACATTTTGAGAAAGCTTCTGCCTTGCAAAGGAATTTTCTTAAGATAATTTGTATTCATAGCTTAATAATAAAAGGCTCAAAATTAAGCACTGCAATTGCCATTTATAGTGCAAAGAAAAATGCAATCTTGAGCCATTTAGTTACTTTTTTTTAATTTTTCTGAATCATCTTCTTCTTTTAACTATTATTCAAAAGATGGTGTTTTCTTTTTGTCCTTTGTGGGGTATCCTGCACTTTGGCTGATGATTAAAAAGTTGTCATTTCCTTTCATTCTCATTACCATACTCATTGTTCTCTTTAGTTGGGTGCTTTTTGGATGACATCCTTGTCCTGCAGAGAGCTACAGGACTCCATCAGATCTGTTCAGGCACCTGAGCCTAGTTAAGGAAGTTCTGACTACTCTTTTTATGGTAGATTTGGTAAATGAGGATGTTGACACCTAAGTCTCTTACGATTGAGTGAATACTTTAAAATGAACCATTGCTAAAGATCACAAAGCATATCACATATTCATGTTACATATCTAATAAAGAGAGAGAACATGACACATTCTCATGTAAGAATCTGTTTATTCATAGTGTCCATGGTGGGTAGAGATAGCATACCATTTATACAGTAACAGTCGGAATAATGTAAACTGCTGAATTGTGAACTATAGCAACTGAATTGAAAAAGAGAAAAAAAAGATGTAGTCCTGGACAGTGGAAATTAAAGAAGAGTAATTGGTATTCTTCTGATCATCTGGTTTCTCTATGTTGGCTTCTCTTTGGTTACATCAAGTATCATTAGCAATATGGTTGTAAGAACTCTGGCTAATGTAAGCAGCAAAGAAATATACTGGAAGAATATCTGATCCCTTAGAGAATCACTGAAGAGGCTGAAGAGCCCAGCTAGAGAAAATGGCATGCAGGAAGCAAAGAATGCTATGCACACAAGCCTGGAGCCTCCTTCAGTTAAGGAGGTTGCTAATGGCACGATCAGCACAGGATGTGGGATAATAAAGCTTCCGCTGGACTCTCATTCTGGTCATTGCTATGAATTGTTTATTATCTATTTGAACATCTTCATATCATTTTTTTTCCAAGACTTAAAATCCAGGAAAAATTAAGTCATTGGCTTCATCTAGGTCACAGCCTACACTGCAATTATCAAGAAAGAGAGAGGGAACCCCTGATGCTGTCAGCCTTGTGATGGGGAAATGGTCCTTGCTTCCCCAAAAGGCATTTGCAAGGAAGACCTTTAATGTTGTTTAGTTGAAAGACCATGGCCTACTTCAATCATCACTGTCATAGCCACAGATAATAGAGTGTTGGAAAGAACATAACTGAAAAACAACAGTGTTCTAATTCAAATTCAGTTGTTCAGCATTGTGTGACATTCTCTACTCCTTGGTGTCCTCAGTGTTAAACTGGGATACTATTATTCTGCCCCAAATATCTCATTTCATTGTAAGGAGTCAAATGAGATAATTTATTAAGGCTTAAGTTTCTTTTCATTCAAAAAATGTAGTAAGGGTCTACCTGGGTGAGCAAAATAAAAAAGGAAGAAATAAAGAAAGTAATAGTAACCACTTATTTGCTAAGAAATATATACATGTGAGGTATGAGATGTTATCAGAAACATTTTTATTTAAACATATATTGAGAATATACATTTTTATTCTTCATTGTTTGAAAATTAAGACAAGAATGAAAAACCAAACAGTGCTATGATAAATATGAAAAATTTAGGAGAACAGAAAATTAATGCTGAGGTATTAATTGGGGATCTTTCTCCCAATTCAACCATCCATTTTTGTGAGTAAGGGAGTTGACATTCTTATAAAACCCCACCTGTAGAAAGAAGTGACTGGTCTAATGATGGATCTTTCACCGAACGTGACCAATCAGAACTCACTCCCAAAGCTTTGAAACTTGAAACCATCTATAAAGTGTGTTCCTGATCACAGGCAATATTGTGCAGCATGCATCATTGTTGAATAGATATTCAGTGTGTCTGCTCATCGTGGTGCTGGGGGAATCACTGAAGCAGGAGAGTAAAGTCCACATCCGTAGTAAGTGTTTTTTCCATAGAGGATTAAACATTTGTCCCTGAAAGAGATCAGGTGTAATCAGTGTGCAGCCACATGACCAGCTGGGCCATCTCAGGAGTTTTCAGTGTTTGCCTCTGCTATTTGCATCTTGGAAACTCAGGAGTACAGTATCCAGACCAGGAGTACAGTATCCAGAGGTTTTCAGCCTCTGCTATTTGCATATTGGAAACTTGGAGCACCAGTATCTAGATTGGCTTTTTGAGGAAAACGTACATTGTTCAGCCCATGAACCACTTCAGTCTCCTCTGCACGGCTATTTTGCATATGCTATGGGGCAAAAGCTGACTGACTTTCACCAGATGGTCACCTTGTCAACCAGATTGCTGGCTCTACGTAGTGGGTGCCCTCTAGTGGACATTTGCACGGAAAATGAATGTTCTCACATGGCTGCCCATTTTGAGAATTTCAGTCACATTCCCCCCAGGATCACAGTCTTGCAACATTAATATTTGATGGTGACCCTGATATCACCAGTTCTCCCAGAAATGCAATATTGTTTTTGGATTGCTGTCTTGGTGGGGAGGAGTCCTTTCAGTGGCTTCCATTTGGCCCTTCTAGCATAAGAGTTTCTACTCCGCAGATCAGGAAGCAAATATGGATTCTGCCAATAATTAGATAAATATCTTCTTAGTTCACATTTTGTATCTGTAAAAATAAGTACCATTTGGGACTACAGTTCCACAGGACTTAGATGCAATTGTGTCAAGACTTTCCATAGTGCTCAAGATGGTCAGGGTTCTGAGCCTTTATGAATAAGTCCCATTAAGTAGCTTTGTTATATTACCTAGGGACCCTCTAGAGATGACTTCAAGGAAGGTTTTATAATGTAGCTCTTGTTATGAATTGAAACATCGCCTCTAAATCCTAGTCCTGAATACCTCAGGATGTGACTGTATTTGGAGATGGGACCTTTAAAGAGGTAATGAAGCTGAAATGAGGCCATTAGGGTGGCCATAATCCAATCTGACTAGTGTCCTTATAAGGCAAGGAAATTGGAACACATTAGAAAAAACACACCAGAAGTGCTCATGCACCGAGTGACAACCACGTGAAAGCACATTGGCATCTGCAAGCCGAGGAGAGGATTCTCAGGGGAAGCCAGAGCTGCTGACACCTTGCTCTTGGTTTTCCAGACTCCAGAATTGTGAGATATAATTTTCTGATTTTTAAGCCACTCAGCATGAGATATTTTGCTGTGACACCCAAGCAAATTAATACAATTCTCTGCTGTAACAAAGCAGTACTTAGTAGCTTAAAATAACAAATTTGTTTGTCTTACATTTCTACAAATTAGATGTTCAAATGTGTCAACCTGGGCTAAAATCAATTTGTTAACATGGCTGCATTCTTTCTGGATACTCAAGGAGAAAATCTATTTCTCTACCTTTTCCAGCTTCCAGAGGCCACACACATCCTTTGGCCTGTAGTTTCCATTTTTCCATCATCAAAGTCAACAACCTTGCATCTCTCTGTTCATTCTTCCCTTCACGTTATTTTCTCTGAATCTCTTCTGCCTCCCTCTGCTGCTTTTAAAGATCCTTGCGACTGAATTGGACTTACTCATTTAATCCAGAATAACTTTCCTATTTTAATGTCATCTGAACGAGCCCATTGTAACCATAATTCCATGTGTAATCTTAATTTTCCTTTGCCTTATAATGTAATATTGTCCTGGGAGTTCAGATATGGACACCTTTGTGGGGAGGGCATGAGTCTGCCCATCCCAGTCCTAATTGCCAAGTTGCTGGGTTGTTCCTATAGGGGCTGATCACTGAAGAAGTAGTAGATATTTGAGAATTAGGTTCCCACTCAGCAGACTTGAAAATCTTTGGATTGTGTAAGCCAAATAACTCATTAAGAGGCTACCAACATTCCCATACCATAAATATTTATTTTACTTTTAGATAATTAATATGGAGGGTTCTCTCTCCTCTGTCTCACAAATCTCCCACTAGCCTGCCAGTCTGCCAAACCTAATCAGGAACTAGGCGTCAAGGGAACCATTTGATTCTGTGCAAAAAGGTCATCATTTTGGAGAAAGAAGAAGGGTGGAGAATGGATCTGGAGTGATAAATGAGAAAGGTTCTGTCCCCCAGCAGAGACTAGGAGACAGAGTCTTATCCTTTCCCATGACTACATTTCAAAGGAATGGCTTTCGGGTCTTTGAAAAAAATACTCCCAGGTCATTGAGGAAGACAGTCCTAGGTGATAGAAAACATATATACACCTCAAAGGGACAGAGAGAGAGAATTCAAAATTGTAAGCCCTTTTCTAGTAAATGTTCTAATACAGGAAGCCAGGGACCTATTATCAGGTATTGGCTAGAACAAACCGTAAATTCAGTAACAGTCCTGAGCTATCCTAGGCAGGAACCCAAAAGAGCGTTGGGTGGCCCCAGAGATATGGCTTTGAGCTGCTAGAAGCCATGATAAAGTTTGGTGATGGCTTCTTGAAGAGTAGATAGTAGAAAACAAAACATGTTTGGTGAAGTCTGTCAGTGCAGGGGTTTGAATGGAGTGTCCTTATTATCATTTACACAATTTTATCACCAAGTTAGAATTTGCCAATGAGTGGTGCTCCCAAGTGATTTGGGGAGCAAAAGAGAAAAAGACATGTATACTCTGACTGTAGGCAGATCAAATAGCAGAGGACAGATTTGAGCTTTGAAGATGTGAACCAGAAAGCATCTGAGACAGGTCTCAATTAATTTAGATGTTAATTGTTAATTTTTTCAAGGATATTCCTAGAAAAAAACAACACAGAGTCACAGAAATCATCTCTGGTTTGTGACTTTCTCCATAGGTGATTTTGAGGACTTCCATATTTAAAGGGAAAAAGCTGGCTGGAGGGAAAAGAGAAAGGGTATGGCAATCCACATCTTGCAAGAGAAATGGAGCAGGTAGTGGAATAATCAATCATATATTTCTCTCTTGCTCAGTAGATCTACACTTTGCTTAAGATAAGGTGAACATAACTACCTGTGGAGATATTTAATCTTTTATCTGTATCAATCTGCCTAGGAACAAAATGAAAGGCAGTTTCTTGCATGACTCAGCTTTCAACGTTTTTTTTTCTTTTGTCAGTTAATTGGGTTCCTGAGTTCTTATTTTCCTTTCTCAAAGCCCATCTTGGATCTTTAAGCAGTTTATGGAGATACTATCAGGGGACCAGAAGTTGTACGGAATAAGCAATTATGTATGTTTATGAAGGCTGCTTGACCCATGTGACTTAGTAGGAAGAACATCACAGAACAAACATTCTAGTTCATGCTGTGTCACTAGCCAGGTGGCCCTAGGTAATTTATTAAAAAGCCTTTAGGTTTTCTCATTGCAAAATAAAGAGGGTTTGCTATGAAAATAAAAGACAATGGAGCATGCAAAATCGCTATAAAGCCAATGGCATTCAACTAGCAACAATCGATTTGGCTATAGTATAAATTCTGTTCTCTCTTTTGGGCTCCTAGGCTGACATTCCATCATGATTTCACAGACTTCTGGTTAAGAATTTGCTTAATGTATTTTTCTCTGGCTTAAATTAATTGACACTTCTGCAGCTTTGAAACTCGTTCAAACTTTCCTATAATTCTGAAGCCATACTTCCCTAAACACAGTGCAATGTGCATTCATGTTTTTAAAATAGTACATAAAAATGATCTCAGAATCACTTTTTGCATTTTTGTGTCTTTTTAGTTAAGACATCATCACGAGGAAAAAGTGAATTGTCAAATGTTGCTTGCAGGAGACAGCTGATCTGGCAAGGAAATTAGTCATTCGTATTTTGGGCATATCCATTCTACTTCCCTAATTGTCTGAGGACAGTGTAACTTTTAGGGTCTTAGATACACTTACTTACCTTTTAGTGTGAGGTTGTATGTTAATCTAGCTAGGAGCTGGGTTGCCTCGAACATTTCCTATAGGTACAGCTGTCAGAAGCTAAAATTACCTGTTGTGTCTCTTTGTTGCCTCTACTCTATTTAGGTTCCCTACAAACTTCCCTTTCAAAAAAACCTTGCATCTCTTTCACCTCTTATCTGCAGTTATTATGCTGGAGCTTTGTTGATGGAGGGGTGAGGTTTGGGGATCAGGGGAAGCATTTTATAGTCTTATGATTTAATCTCTGTCTTTTAATGGGCCCTTGTCCCTGGACTATGAACTTCATCACTGTTTCTAAACTCTTTTTTTTTTTTTTTCTCTTCTCTGTGAAGTTGAATTGGAACTGGAAGCCTAGAGGAAGCTAGAGTTGTATAGTTTCCCTTCAGCTGCTTAGGTAAGATAACGCTCTTAATAAAGTCTTTTCACTGGGGGAGTAAGCCTTTGTTACGGGAAATGCTCTAGTTATATTTTTAAATGATTACTTTTCCCCTCTCTATGCCAGGGACATCAGGTGATATTTTTTGGTACATACCGTGAGAACCAAGTGGGATTCCTAGAAGTAAAGCCTGTAAGTGTGTAGGGGCTCCTCTAAGACTGCGGCTCCCAGGAGGCTCCAATGCTCACTCTGCTCCATATTCAGCCTGTTGCCAAATTCCTGCTTAGGTGTTCCTGCCAGTTTGCGGTTCCACTGACATCTGCAGCAGGTAATCTGATCTTTGCTGTGATGCTCTGTAATCTCCTGTCTTTCCCAGGTTCATGCTGGTGGTTTCCCTGAGACCTTAATTCTCTCATGGGTCTAAGATGTCATTGATTTTCAGTTTCTCCAGCTTTTTTGTGGTATCAGGATATGAGTGATGACATCTAAGCTATTCAATGTTGAAGCTGAAACTAGAAGTCTTCCATGTACTTTTTTCTAAAAATAGACAGTATGGCATAGTGCCATGTTTCTCAAAAGAAAATACACATATTGATCTCTACACCTAAGTGTTGATATATTATTATAATTTTATGTTAAAATATAGAAACACACAGGGAGGGGAACATCACACACTGTGGTCTTTTGGGGTTGGGGCTAGGGGAGGGGTACCAGTAGGAGAAATACCTAATGTAAATGACTGGGGGGATGGATGCAGCAAACCACCAAGGCATGTGTATACCTATGTAACAAACCTGCATGATCTGCACATGTACCCCAGAACTTAAAAGTATAATAAATAAAATTTTTTAAAAGTCAAATGATAAAAGAATTTAAAAATAAAATAAAGTAATATAGAAACACAAATTTAGACCTAAACACCCTAAGCCTACAGTTCTTAACCAAGTTTTTGAAATTCATCTGTTAAATTTTAAAATCTCACAAACTATTAAAATTTTAACTAACACCGCCAATTTAAGATTGTGTGGGTGAGCCAAAATATTTTATAAGTTTAATAGAAGGAATATACTATTTAGTTCTGTTATTATCCTTGGTCTGTTTCTGTTTTTTGGCTTCAATAATTCTCATATAGGAGAGTTCTGTTTAATAAGGCTATATAAAATGTTACTGGAACATCACAGTTCAAACTGTGATGATATCAAACAGAAAGCTCTGCCGTTATGCAATTTTTCAATATCAGTTTTAATGAAGTGTGTTTTGATAATTCTGTGAATGTATTACAATCACACGGCAATATGTGTCCATTGCAGCATTATTAAAATCTGTATTTAAATCACTATTTACTTATTCCTTTGATTTCAGAACATGAAAAATTTTGTCTCTATAATTATTATAAAACATTAATTAATATTAATGTAATATATCAAAATATATTAACTGCATAATTAATGTATCAAAATATATTAACAACATATGACTAATATATGGTATACATATGATAAAGTTAATATATAACAATATTAACTAAATGCATATTATGTTATAATACATAGTTAATATATTATGACTAACAATGTGTTGCAACTTTGGACATACAAAATACCTCTTAATGAGTGTAAAATGTTAAATCTTCTTTTGAGTTCAGTATACCTCTACCACAATGAGCCCTAGGACGTTTGAATCAATTCTTTCAAGACGTTTGTCTATTTGATTATGAAATCTCTATTTGGTCACTGGGCATAATCTTACATAGATCTCATTCTAGACACATATATCCATAAGCAACAAAAATGAAGCAATTGGGATCCATCACAGTAACTGTTAACAGAGCAACTATCCACATGATCTGGAATTTGCACATATCTGTGGTTTTTTTTCTGTATGCTGTTTTCGATAAAGATATTAAAATCCCCTAATAATACATACATCTAGTTCACACTAAGAAAAAACTATATTTTGCCAAATTTCATAATCAGACTGGGTTTAAAAACCAGCTCTGAAGACTCATAACTCTATGATCTTGAGACATTTACTTAAAATCTCTAAACTTTAATTTCTGAATTAGGGAAGTCATATGACAAAGTTGCAGTGAAGTCAAATGAAGAATGATTGCAAAGTCCCAACAGTTTAGACATTCCCTCTGTTCTTTCAATTAGTCATTAGCTTGAGCTGAACATTTTTTACATGGTTCCCTGGTAAAGGTGTTTTTACGTATAGTAAGACCTAATAGATAATATTATGCTATATAATATATAATTATTGTATATAAAACTAAATAAATATATAGTATGTATTTACACATGTAGAAAGGGAATTTTTTTAATGAAAAATTAGATTGGCTGAAGAAAGTGGAAATCATCACATAGAGAAGTGGTTAGCCTTGTGAAAGTACAGATATATACCAAACAATATTACAGAGACATACTAGAAATAAACCACACTGACAGAAAGAAATCTCATTAGGATAGAATTTTGGAAGATTGGTGTCTTCACTTGTTATTCCCAGAGTCTGACTTTTCTTATCATGCAGCATTGTCAGGGGTCTCTAAATTTAACAATATATGAAGGAGTTCTTAAACTTCAGATTTTGTAATAATTATAATAGGAAAGAGTATGAGTTTTGTAGTCTCCAGTTCAATTCCACTTCAATAAGAATTTGATGAGGAATAGGCAATAGCATTCACGCTGGTCAAGGCTGGATCAAATTGTGATCCTACTTCTTATCTTAAAGTTGCCTGTTTAGAAATTATGCAGCTTGCTTTGATGCCTGTCTTACTCTTACTATTAGCCCTTTAGTGCTTACCTTAAGAATGACTTAATAATACTGTTACTTTGCATCTCTCAAAAGGCCATGCCCTGTTCCTGCATGCTTTCTTCCAGATGTATTGTCTTCTCAAGGATGGGCATGACAATTTGGGGCATCTTTTGGTAGGAAGTATGATTTCTCCTGTTCGGGCACAAAGAAGTGCATATGGAATATAAACTAAACACATTCTCCCAGAAGACTCAGTTGTAAAAGGTAGCTCATTAACGTAGTGTTGAACGTTTTTATGTGAGTCATACTTGACCTTCTTGAATGTAAGCAAATAACTGAGATGAATTGTATAAAACCCTGAGGGATAGCAGAAGGGAAAGGGCATCCCTTTTATCTGATCCCATACCTGAGATTCTTTCCCTCTACCATACTACTGAAAATAAACAACTTGTCAGGTGCTCCAAAAAGTATAGAAAGAGCAGAAGTGAGTGTTATTATTTTATTACCTGTACTTACTGGGCATCATATTCTTTCTTCATGTGTTTTGCGTTTGAGGCTAGAGATAAAAGTAGAGGAAAAAGGACTTTAAAACAACAAATTACTTAAACATAGAGTCCTTTTTTTTTTTCTTTTTTTGAGATGGAGTCTTGCTTACTCTATCTCCCGGGCTGGATCTTAGCTCACTGCAACCTCCGCCTCCTGGGTTCAAGAGATTCTCCTGCCTCAGCCTCCTGAGTAGCTGAAATTACAGGCATGTGCCACCACGCCTGGCTAATTTTTGTATTTTTAGTAGAAACGGGGTTTCGCCATGTTGGCCAGACTGGTCTCGAGCTCCTGACCTCAAGTGATCCACCCAGCTTGGCCACCCAAAGTCCTGGGATTACAGGCGTGAGCCCTGGTGCTCAGTCAAACATGGAGTCTTTACTCAACATTATAATAATATAAAAGTAGAGATCATGAGAATTAATTAATGTTTTGGAAGGCATACATACATACATTACTTAGAAAAAAGGAAAGCTCAATCTGCCGTAAATTATGTGCTTTGTTTCAGCAACCCTTGTTTCTTTTCCTTTTCACTTCTCCTTTTTTTTTTTTTTTTCCTGTAGTGTCCTAAATGGGGCAAAGAGTGAGTTATCTGACAAATTTAGATTTTGCAAACCTGGGCATTGATGAGAGTGCTATTGAAACACATTAAGAAATATTTTCAACACACAAATGTGTCATTTCCTTTCTTCCTGTCCCAGATGCTGAAATACTACAAGATAAAGATTTTAGGTTTCAATTGCAAAGAGAGAGAAGTGGATAAATCAGTGCTGCTTTCTTTCGGACCAAAGGTAAAAAAAAAAAAAAAAAAAAAAAAAAAAAGGCTTATTTTAATGTTTTCTTTTCCAGATTTGCTTCTATTGATTGTTATGTGTCTACTCTGTATGTGTGTATGCGTGTATGTGTGTGATATGTGATATATTTGTGTGTGTGTGTGTGTGTGTGTGTGTGTGTGATCCGTAATTTCTAGTAGAATACTTTATTCTATCACCAACAATTTGGTTTGGTTGTTTTTGATAATCAAAAAATAGAGATGTCTGCTAAATTTTCCATGAGTGAAAAACATGTGTTCACAAATACACATGAAATACACTGAATGTTGTATAGTTTGAAGTGGCAAGATGGTTTTTTTTATATCATGATGCATATTTTGTTTAAAATATTGGCTTTATTCAAAGTATAATTTGATATATTTCAGTATTCTCCTTTCTTTTAATGGAACATTTTTGATTTTAATGCTTTCTATTATCTTTCCTTGATTATATAGCAAATACTGGCTGGGTATCTACTATATGCTCTTCATTGAAATAGATGTGGGGAAAGGATACAAAAAATAAAATACAACTCTTTTTGTATTTAAGAATCTTATGATTTAAAACATATCCCCAAATAGGCATAATGTAATTTGAGAACCTCAAGTAGTATGAAAGTGCGATTGCTAATTACTAAGAAAATATAGACG
Organism: Sapajus apella; assembly: GCF_009761245.1. Lineage (NCBI taxonomy): Eukaryota > Metazoa > Chordata > Mammalia > Primates > Cebidae > Sapajus > Sapajus apella. Next base: position 18,942,684 of record NW_022436961.1, on the reverse strand, counting down.
AGACCAGAATTGCTACTCTGGGAGAAAAGACAACCAAAAAATAAATCTTCATGGAGATTCTAGAAATCCAATTAACCTTGAAGAATAATTAAGATTCACACAGCATATAATGGGGGTGTTGACCAGGTAAAAATAGTTATAGAAATATCATGAAACTGAAGTTATGAATGTTTTATGCATTGATTAGCAGTTTTATGCTGTGGGTAAGAGCTGATCTTCTGGGAATAGACTGTGTTCAACTTCCAGCTCCCCCATTCCCTAGCTGAGTAACATTGACTAGTTATTTACACATTTCAGGCCTTAGCTCCCCAACATGTAAAATGGAGAAAATACTACTGTATACATCATGAATATACTGTGAGAACAAAATAAAAACAGCTCATATTTAGAAAATGGTATTTTAAAACAACAGTGATTCATACATTGATGGTTTTCTGTGTACCAGGCAATTTGCAAAAATTATTCATAATTCTAACAATAATTATTTAAATTTATATTGTGATCATATTTTATGTATCTAAAGAAACTTCAAGTCAAATAAGTTAAAATATTTGCCTAAGGTTGTACAGCTAAATACTGTCACAGCCAATATTCAAATCTATATTTCAGATTCAAAACTTAATGCTCTTTCTTCTTCGCTACCAAAGATGAATATCAGTGACATCAGGCACAATATAAATATTTCTATTTCTTTCTAAAATCTTTTTTACAGAAAAGTTCCTTCAGCATAAAGCTGTTGGTTTCACAAATAATTTAATTTTCATTTTAAATATACATTCAACTGCTGTTACAAAGATCAAAGTTTTTATTTTATATAATAAGGAGGATCACAGGGTTATTATTTATTCCAAATCTTAAAGATAAAATTTACCTTAACAATATGATTAAAAAAACTGAATAGGGAAAAATCTTAGAAAAATAATACATGTCAAATAGGAAAATATAGATGGTAAATATGTATGAATATAAAGACCATATTCACATGCACAGGTAAAAGAAACCTGTGGAGATGTATAAGCAATGAATATGAATAGATAATAACCCAATAGGAAAAATACATGATGAACGATTACATGGAAATCTCTCTTACATTAATAATAAAAAAATAAAAATGAAAACCATCGTTAGGTGTTATTTAACCCATCAAAATCTAAATGATTCTAAAATAAGCTTTATTATTTAATGGTAATAAATTTTGCTTAAAACTGTCATATTCATCTATATGACTGGAATATTTATAAATTTGTGTGATCTTTTTAAAGATCACTGAGACGGTAGAGAGTAAGAAGTTCAAAATAGTTCTCCTTTCACCTTTTAGTTTCACATATGGTGAATTATCCTAAAGAAACATTTTAAAAGAAGAAAGCTAAATTATGAAAATATGGGCTGGGCGTGGTGGTTTACTCCTGTAATCCCAGCACTTTGGGTGGCTGAGGTGGGTGGATCACCTAAGGTCAGGAATTTGAGACCAGTCTGACCAACATGGTGAAACCCTGTCTCTACTAAAAATACAAAAATGAACTGGGCATGGTGGCAAGCGCATGTAATCCCAGCTCCTTGGGAGGCTGAGTCAGGAGAATTGTGTGAGCGTAGGAGGTGGTGGTTGCAATGAGCTGAAATCACACCATTGCACTATGGCCAGGGTGAAAAAATGAGACTCAGAAAAAAAAAAAAAAAAAAGCAAAAATATTTATCACATCCTTATTTACATCAGTGAAGAACTGCCCCCCTGACAAAAGAAAAAAATTTAAAAGAAAAAAATTATATTTTAGAAAAATGGCTATATAAATAAAAACATACTCATTTGTATGTATATATATATTTGATGAATTATTATGTAGTAAAGACTTGGAGCCAACCCAAATGCCCATCAATGATAGACTGGATAAAGAAAATGGGGCACATATATACCATGAAATACTATGCACCCATAAAGAAGAATGAGTTCATGTCCTGTTCAGGGACGTGGATGAAGCTAGAAACCATTATTCTCAGCAAGCTGACACAGGAACAGAAAACCAAACACCACATGTTTTCACTCATTAGTGGGAGTTGAACAAGGAGAACACATGGACACAGGAAGGGGAGCATCATATACCAGGGCCTGTCTGTGGGTGGGTGGCAAGGGGAGGAAGAGCCTTAGGACAAATGCTTGATGTATTTGGGGCTTAAAACCTAGATGACGGGTTGATGGATGGAGCAAACCACCATGGCACATATATACCTATGTAACAAACCTGCACATTCTGCACATATATCCCAGAACTTAGAGTATAATAAAAAAAAATCATTTCAAATTTGAAAAATTCATTTGAAATATTAAAATAATGAGATGATTTTAAGGCAAATGCATAATATCATGCATGATATGTGCATGACGACATGAACTATGTTACATGTATACATCTGTCCAAAGACTCAAGTTTCATTTTTAAAATTACGGGTTTTTTTCCTTTATTAGGGTAATGAGATGACAGAAATTTTATCCTGATGTACCTATAATATTATTATAATGTTTTCTAATAAAAACAAAAAAAGTAAGGTGTTTGGTTCCAAACAAATTAACCTTGAAATTCTTTCATTATGAATTTCCTGTTGTGGTTTCTGTAAACTTTTCACCCACTTGATAAAAAGCTGATATTACAGAAACATGTTTCACTTCTCATGAAAACATGCTTTTAATAGATTACACAAACTCAAAGGATTTCACAATCCTTTATCAGTACGTTGACATTTGGTAGGAAATGTAACTTTATGCGAAGCTCCTTTTTTCCTAACTTTGGAAATGATATTTAAAGGCACACTTGAATGGTGGTAGTTGTTCACTGCCTGCTAATGAAGACTCATGCATATATATATGCTAATGTTACTAAAAAATTACAATGATTATAACCGGAGTAAGGAGCTAAAATAATCTGGTAATTTTAATAATAAATGCTTTTGAAGCAAAGTGGGTTCACTGAGGGTAATATTTTTTGTTTCAGTTTGCTAGTTACATGTAGTGCAGAGAGAAGTATTTTATTTTCTAATGTCCAACAGGATTTTAAAAATTCCCACTTTGGTGAACTGCAAACTTTTCTTGAGGCATAATCCAAGATATAAAATCCAGTCATCTTGAAAAATATCTTGCCTTTCATTTATTTATGTAATTTTAAATACTGCATGGTATATGTAATGAGCACCTTCAGGAAGTCTCTGATCACTGAACCAAAGAGATAAAAACTCCGTGTCATGGATCTGATGTGAGAGGAGACAGACGATAGACAAGACGAGTAAGGAAAATTTGTTTTGTGTTAGATGGTGATGTGTTTTGGGGAGAGAAACAAATCAAGCCACGAGGGGGAAGAGAAAGCCCCAAGTGGTTGTAAGTTGAAATCTGATGTTCCGGAATGTTCTCCTTCCTTCCTCTTCCCCTTCCCCTTCCCGTCCTTCCTTTCTCTCTTTCTTTTTCTTTTCTTTTTTTCTTATTTTCTCTCTCTTTCTTTTTCTCTTTTTCTTCTTCTGTCTTCCCTCTCTTTTTTTTTTTCTGAGATGGGGTTTCATTCTTGTTTTCCTGGCTGGAATGCAGTGGCCTGATCTCAGCTCACTGCAACCTCTGCCTCCTGGGTTCAAGTGATTCTCCTGCCTCAGCCTCCCAAGTTTCTGGGATTACAGGAACCCACCACCATGCTCAACTAATTTTTTTGTATTTTAGTAGAGATGGGGTTTCATCATGTTGGCCAGGCTGGTCTTGAACTCCTGACCTCAGGTGATCCACCCACCTTGACCTCCCAAGGTGTAGGGATTTCAAGTGGTCTGCTTTATTGAGACAGAGACTTTAGTGAGAGCCTGAGTAAGACGAGAAGGCATTCAGGGGCTTTGAGCATGGGAGTGACTCAGTCTGCATTACTTTTTAAGAGGATTCTCCTGGAAGCTGTGTGGAGAATTAATTCAAGAGTGTAAGAGTGAAAGTCAGGGAGCAATTAAAATCGTCAAGGTGAGGCCACACTCAATAGCTCATGCCCATAATTCCAGTTTTTGGGAGGCTGAGCTGTGAAGATTGCTTGAGGCTATTGAGTTTGAGATCAGCCTGGTTAACATAGCAAGACCCCATCTCTACTGGCATGCACCAGTTGTCCCAGCAACTCGGGAGGCTGAGTTGGGAGGACTGCTTGAACCCAGAAGGTCAAGGCTGCAGTGATGTGATCACATGGCTACACTCTAGCCTGGGCAAGAGAGCAAGAACTTGCCTAAAAAAAAAAAAAAAAAAATGTCAGGGTAAAAGAAGATGATGGGGTTTGGGACAGGGTGGATGAGAAAAGGCAAGGAGCAAGGAAGACCCCTAGGTTTGGACCATATTCTAAGCAGAGGTGTTGTTAGGCAGTGGCATATATGGGCCTGGAGTTGAGAGGTGAGGTGTGAGCAAGAGATAAAGACTTCAGAGTCATCAGCCTTCTAGATTATATTTAGAGCAATGAGGCTAGTGAGATCACCAAGGGACTGGATATAGAAGGAGAGAAAAGGGAACAGAAACTGGACCCTGGCCTACTCTGCTGTTTAGAGGTTGGGGAGATGAGGAGGAATACCCAGAAATAAACAAAACTCCCCTGGATGTACTATTTCAGTGCATTCATCAGTATCTCTCTTCTCAACAGAAAACCATGAGCATGAGCAGGTTTCAGTCATGTACTCACGGACTTTCATTTTTATACGTTTACTACTGCTTATCTTGCAAGGGTTTTTTTTTTTTTCTTCTACCACACAAGAAAAACAACTTAAATTCTATGTGACAGGTTACGGATTTCTTGCATGCCACGATCTTCTTTGTTCTTTTCCATGACCCTGACTGTTTCTTGTTTATCATCTGCATTGTCAAAAAAAGTTCTTCATTGTCTTTTGTACTGTCTTCTTCCTCTATTCACCCATTGACTATGTTTTTTCAAGTTTATGTCTCGTGTTTTTTTTCCTGAAAAAAGGCATTTTCTACTCTTTAATTTTTTCCTCCTATTCTTTGTTAGAGTGCTATGTTTTAGATGCTGTTAATTTGTCCTCTTTCTTAATGCCTTTGGATTTTCCTCTTAATTGCCTGCACCATTGCTGCTTCCAAAGGTGCTTGGCTGGGGTAGATAAAAATAAGTTGAAGTCCAAAATTGGAATAGAGTATAAGGAACGGAAATCAGGAGTTTTTGTGCAATCAGATATGGGTCTTATAGGTGAGAGTGGTCTAGAAATGAAGCTCTGGCTTCTGATTGAGTGACTGTGCTTTGCCTGCATATGCCTAACTGTGTCATGTATTCTCCGCTACACAGTAAGGAGATGATCATAGTAAGCAGTTATGATAATAAATAGATGATGTAAGTGGATGGTATGACATCAGTGAAAAATCTGGAAAAAGGCAAGTTAGGCTGCTGTAGAAAATGCACCTTTGTAGCTAGTTGTATTATGTAAAACAAAAGCTGATTCTGAGATTGAGATCTGGATTGGCTATATCGGCTCCATCAGTACACAGGCAGTAGTTCAAGTCATGGAAGTAGATGACATTCTCAGAGAGACTGTGCAGAATAAGACAAAACAAAGTAAATCAGAAAATGCCACAAATCCTGTGTCTGCATTATCTATGATGAACGTGATCTTGTTTTTTTTTTTTGAAAATATATATAACAATATTTCACGCAGTCCATGATAAACCAATCTCTTTTGGGCGTTGCCCCAGAAAGCAAACAGGATTTCCCATGCTGTACAAATATAGCTATATGGAATACTGATCATTCCTCATTCCACTGAGTATACTCCAGTGTTCACCTCCCTTCTGGCCCACTACACCTGTCAGGGGCATTTTATAGACCAATTATCATCAGTTATGCTGAACCTCATAGATATTTACTAGAGGGTTTTCTTTTTTTCAGAGTTTAAATAAATCTCAAGGTAACCACAGTTTAAAATAGAGTAATCCTGGGTGCAGTGGCTCACGCCTGTAATTCTAGCACTTTGGGAGGCAGAGGTGGATGGATCACCTGAGGTCAGGAGTTTGAGACCAGCCTAGCCAACGTGGTGAAACCTCATCTCCACTAAAAATACAAAAACTAGCCAGGCATGGTGGTGTGTGCCTGTAATCCCAGCTACTCAGGCTGAGGCAGGAGAATCGCTTGAATCTGGGAGGCAGAGGTTGCAATGAGCAACCAAGATTTGGTTCAGGTCCAAGTATGCTATCAAAAGAGTAAGAATATAGAATAGAAAAAAACTCATCTGGATTATAGACAAGCTTATTTGCCAAGAATTTCTGTGCCAAAAGAAGCATACATTTTTCATCTCACTATTATCCAAGCATCTATCTTATTTAAAAAACAAAAACAAAAACTAATATATAACTATCATTTGACAAAAAAAATCAGATCATTCATTCAACAAATATATATTCAGTATATTCCATGTTCCAGGTTGCTTTCGGCTCTAGCAACATAATGTGGACAAAAAGAGACATGGTCCCTACCCTTTCAGAATTCACTGTGTACAGATATTTATCAGATTAGAAAGGTTTCAACTTTTTTCATAAACATTCTTATCTGGTAAATAGAATAATCTGAGATGGCTCTTTTGCATTTCAGTAAAAATGGAGCCAGAATATCTCAAATGTGAGGATAAAATCCATAATGAAACATAGGGAGAAGGGTCCAGTAGGTAACCTGAAAGGAAACCACTTCTAGTTATAGACATGTACTATGTAATAATATTTCAGTCAACACAGGACCATATGTACAATGGTGGTCTCATAGATTATAATGGAGTTGAAAAGTTCTATCACCTGTTGACATTGTAGCTGTCCTAAGGTTGTAGCACATTGCATTACTTACATATTTGTGGTGATGCTGGTGTAAACAAGCCTACTGCTCTGTCAGTCATTTACAAGTATAGCACATACAATTATGTAAGTATGTGATACTTGGTAACAAATGTTAGTGGTTTATGTATTTGCCGTATTATACTTTTTAGTCATTATTTTAGTGTGTATTCCTCCTACTTATATAAAAAGATTCCACTGTAAAACAGCCTCAGACAGGTCCTCTAGGAGGTATTCTGGAAGAAGGCATTGTTATCATAGGAGATGACAGCTCCATGCCTGTTATTGCTTCTGAAGACCTTTCAGTGGGAGAAGATATGGAGGGAAAGACAGTGACATTGATGAGCCTGACCCTGTGTAGACCTAAGCTAATGTGTGTGTTTGTGTCTTAGTTTTGAACCAAAAAAGTTGAAGAAGGAGACATTTTTTAAAAGGTTAAAAAAACTTACAGGATAAAGCTGTTTAGAAAGAAAATATTTTTGTACAGCTGTACAATTTATGGTTTAAGCTAAGTGTTATTACAACAGAGTCAAAATGGGTTTTAAAAGAAGTTTATAAAGTAAAAAAGGTACTGTAAACTAGGGCTAATTTATTAAAGAAATTTTGTTATACATTTAGTGTAGCTTAAGTGTACAATGTTGATAAAGTCTACAGTATCTCGCATTCACTCACCACTCACTCATTCACTCACTTACCCAGAGAAACTCCTAGTTCTGCGAGTTTCATTTATCCTAATTGCCCTGTACAGATGTACAACTTTTTATTTTTTATACCCTATTTTTACTGCATTTCTCTATATTTAGATAGGTTGGCGCTGAGTCTGTCCTCAGACTGGCTGAGCGATGGATGAAAGGAGCACTTAGTCACAGGTATTTTTCATGCTAGTTGCTAGGGGACTGCTGGAGAGAGCAGACCCAATAAGCTGGACCCACATGTATTTACTCAGGGCTGGTATAATGTCAAAGGCTTGCAGCTAACACAGTCTATGGGTAATTGACATTTTCATCCTCCTTTGCATGGAGAAGTCTTGTGGGGGAATGATCACAGGTCCGTCTTTGGATGACATAAATAAACATACCTAGATAGATTTCTTTACATTCCTTTGTTACGTACTCCTCGCCTTTAGCCTTAAAGTAAGAGAATTAGCTGCCTTCAGCTTTATTCTTGTCTGAAGCTTTACACAGCCTTCTGATCTTTCACAGAGGCTGCTTCTTTCCTTATGAATTCTCCTACCACCCTGACCGAACTGCTACATGATAGAAACACAGATACTTACCATTGCGTTCCAGTTACCTGCAAGATTCAGTACAGTGTAACATGCTGTATAGGTTTTTAGCCTACGAGCAATAGGCTAGACCACACAGCCTGGGTGTGTAGTAGGCTAGACCATCTAGGTTTAGGTAAGTGTACTCTGTGATGTTTACACAGCAATGAAATTGCCTAACAGTACATCTCTCCGAGCATATCTTTGTCCTTAAGTGGCACATGTCTGTACATACCAGGTATACATGAACACAATTTTTGTGAATCCATCTTTTACAAACTGAGTTCGAAGTCAAGAAATATTTTTACGAAGCTCCAATTGCCTTAAACTACAGGGTTTATTTTTCACTTTTTTAAAATTAAACTTTAAGTTCTGAGATACATGTGCAGAAATGTGTAGGTCTGTTATATAGGTATACACATGTGTGGTGGTTTGGTGCACCAATCAACCCGCCGTCTATATTAGGTGTTTCTCCTAATGCTATCCCTCTCCTTGCCTCCCACCTGCTGACAGGCCCCAGTGTCTGATGTTCCCCTTCCTGTGTCCATGTGTTCTTATTGTTCAACTCCCACTTATGAGTAAGAACATGCAGTGTTTGTTTTTTGTTTCCTATGTTTGCTAAAAATGATGGTTTGCAGCTTCATCCATGTCCCTGCAAAGGACATGAACTCATCCTGTTTTATGGCTGCATAGTATTTCATGGAGTATACGTGCCCCATTTTCTTTATCCAGTCTATCACTGATGGCCATTTGGATTTGTTCCAAGAATGGCAATCATTAAAAAGTCAAGAAACAACAGATGCTGAAGAGGATGTGGAGAAATAGGAAAAGTTTTACATTGTTGGTGGGGGTGTAAATTAGTTCAACCATTGTGGAAGACAGTGTGGCAATTCATCAAGGATTTAGAACCAGAAATACCATTTGACCCAGCAATCCCATTATTGGGTGTATATCCAAAGGATTATAAATCATTCAACTATAGTTTTAAAGTGAATTCTGCTAAGTTTTATTGTCACATTTCAGGTTTTTTTTTTGTTTTGTTTTGTTTTTTGAGATGGAGTCTCCTTCTGTCACTCAGGCTGGAGTACAGTGGCAGGATCTTGGCTCACTGCGACCTCCACCTCCCATGTTCAAACAATTCTCCTGCTTCAGCTCCCAAGTAGCTGGGATTACAGGCACCTGTTGCCATGCCTGGCCAATTTTTTATGTTTTAGTATAGATGGGGTTTCACTGTGTTGCCCTGGCTGGTCTCTGACTCTGGAGCTCAGGCAGTCCGCCTGCCTTGGCCTCCCTGAGTGCTAGGATTACAGGTATAAGACACTATGCCCAGCCAGGTTTCCTTTTGTTAACATTTTGGTTTTTTGTTGATTTGGTTTGCTTGGTGAGTAAAACTACAGTTTAAATCTAATAGAGTAAATTTAATAGGAGGAAATAGAGAAGAGTGTGAATCTAAATAATCTAATTTGACTTCTTATAATAGTTCATTTTCCCAGATAATTGTTTAGTTATTTTACTTTGCTTCTACCTGAGAAAAGAGAAAATTTGGGTTCTATGCCTACTTCCCTTCATTCCCTTTCTCCGCAGCGGTCAAATCCATTAAAGAACACAGTCCTTTGTCAGAACAACGTAGGATTCATGAAAACTAACTCTCAGAGAGGAGGAATATGCAAAGATTGTTATTGCAAACTGCCATGTAAAGAATCTCCTTAGTGATAGGTTCAAACTATATTGATAGGAGTTGAGTCATATCCTTCCATGTCACTGCCTCTCCCCACAGTGGGAGGAACATTTGCATCTGAATGATTGGCCCTCATTTCCTGGGCTGGATTTGAGTTTGCTGTCCTGAAGCTGCCAGTGTACTCAGTTAGAACTGTGCTGTGCTAAATGCATTACTCACCGTTCAAGAAAATAAGAAATGATCAGAAGATGTTGGCTTTGTGCTAAATTTATCAGTCAGATGAACTGAACTGTGTCCAACTTAAGAAGGCATATAATTTCTTTTTATGAAAAAGGTTCTTAAAATGTGGTCCTCAGACCAACTACATCACCTCTTGAGAATTTGTTGGAATTGCAAGTCCTTGAGACCCCCCCCCAAATATCAGAAACTCTGGGGGGTGAGGCTAATCAGTCTCTTTTTATGAAACCTTTCCAATAGATTTGACCACTGAGAAGGAAGAGGATGGAGAAAGGTAGGCATAGGGCCCGTATCCTCTTTTCTCAGGTGGAGGCAAATAAAATAATTTCTGGAAAAATGGACTTTTGTAAGAAGCCAAATCGGATTATTCAGGTTCAGACCCATCTTTTTTCCTTTCTTTTGCTTTATTAAATTACTGATAAAATCATTGTACAAGTTATTTTCTGTCACCTGTAAAAAAGTTTTCAACTAAGAAAGAAGAGCTACCTCTTTCCCCACACTCAAAAAACACACATCTGCAAATAGAGATACACATTTGTGTATAGAAATATACATGAGAGGGATCCACGTAAATCTGTCTTTTCACATGGAAGTTAAAACTTACGAGTAAGTTTAATACATTGCTGTATATGACAGATATACACATTTAATTATGGGGGGCTTTTTGCTAAAATTAAGTTTTATTTATTATAGATTGTGTCACAGAATAAAGATTCAATTTCAAACTGAAATTTCAATTTGAAACATTATGCAAAAGAGCCCTGACCACTTCATGTGGAATTAATATGTTTTTCCATTTGTTTCATAGAAGTATGGAGCAGTGGGATGGCTTTCGTGATCAACAGGAGGACACTGATAGCTGCTCTGAGTCTGTGAAATTTGACGCTCACTCAATGACAGCTTTGCTTCCTCCCAGTAAGTAGAAGGCGATGGGCTGCTCATGGAGGTTGTTCTTAGAGTTATTGACAGTCTATAAAATTATAGCCTTAATACTTACCTTAAGTGTATATGGATGTTAAAGTAAGACATATTTGACAAATAGGGATATTCTCGAGGTGAAATAAAAATAAGCTTATATTAAAGTAAGGGATAATTATCATATGAAATTAAATTAATCTACAATATCAGTTGAGCCCTCTGACTTCCTAGCTACAATACTAGGTCCTGGAGATAAATATGATCCAAGCTAAATATGACCCATGAACTAATATTTGAAAATCACAGGTGGTAGGTGCCTGTATTAGTTTTCTAGAGTTGTAGTAAATAGTCACAAATTAGGAGACTTAAAACAACAGAAATGTATTCTCTCACAGTTCTGAGATTGAGACACTGAAATGCGGGTGTCGGGAAGGCCATGTGCCCTTTTGAAGGCTCTAGGGAAGAATCTTCCATGCCTCCTCCTAGTTCTAGTGGCTCCTGGCAATCCTTAGTGTTCCTTCCCTTTGTACCTCACACTCTCATCTCTCCCTCCTTCTTTATATGTTTTTTTCTTCTCTGTGTAGCTGTTTGTTCTTTTCTTATAAAGTCATCAGTAATTAGATTGGGGTTCACCCTACTCAAATATAACTTCATTTTAACTTGATTATACCTCCAAAGACCCTATTTCCAAATAAACTCAGTTTCACAGGTACCTATAGTTAAAACTTCAACATATCTTTTGAGGGCACACCATTCAATCCATATACCAGTGGTGAAACACATTTGCAAGGTTACAACAGCTCAACAGTAGCAATACTCAGCTGTATCTGAACAGGAGCATTTAAGTTGTCGTGACAGAATTACTTATAATTGTAGTAAACCTCTAAGCATAAATACATATCACTAAGGGGATGGGTGGAGGCAGAAAAGACAGAGAAGACATTTCAATTTGAAGAAGCAGCATGTACAAAGTTAAAGGATCACATAGAAGCTGTTACACAGCAAACTTGAAATATAGATTGCAACTCCAGGGCACAGTGGATCTTGTGCTCTGTGTAAACGGTCGATGGGAGGATGTGGCAGAAGTGAGGCACATATAAAAACAAATAATAGTGAGGGCTGTTACAGACAGAAATGATGAGAGTTTGAGGAAGGAGAAGAGAGACATTGGGAGAAGAGAAAAAGCAACCAATATTTTTGAGAGCTATTTAAAGATAGAATTCATATTTGCGATTATAAATTAGAGATGAAGAAGGTGACTGCTACTTTTCAGGCTTAGTCAACCTGGCAGGTGGAATATATCTCAACTTGTTTCTATTATGAGTTCTTTTCCTTTTTTCCTTAAATATTTCTTTCCTTTCCTTTCTCTCTTTTTCTTTCTTTCTTTCTTTTTTTTTTTTTTTTTACTTTTGAGACAGGGTCTCACCTTGTCACTTAGGCTGGAGTGCAGTGGTGCAGTCATAGCCCATTGCAGCCTTGACCTCCAGGCTCAAGCAGTTTTCCCACCTCAGCCTCCTGAGTAGCTTGGGTTACAGGCACATGCCACCACGCCTGGCTAATTTTGTATTCTTTGTAGAGACAGGGTTTCTCCGTGTTACTCAGGCTGGTCTCAAACACCTGGCTCAAACCATTCTCCCCACTCAGCCTCCCAAAGTGCTGGGATTACAATTCTTTGCTTTTAAGAATTTTTCTCTCTTTTCCTTTCAATCCCTTATAGAATATTATTGAATGATGTCTAACCTTTGTTTTTAATTTAAGAATTTGCAACCTGAAAGCAAAATTTACTTCTTCTTAATTGATCGATAAAAGCAATGACCATAGAAAAGAAATTTTTAATGACTGTTGTATTCACCTAATCAGAGAAAGGTCTTCGTCATCTACTGTTTCCCTCAACATTGATTCATCTCTACTACAGTTACAATTATCATCCCATTATACAAATCACAGTTCTGTATAAATGCATATGAATAAAAGATTACTATTATTAAAATATGTTCTGAAACATAGAGAGTGTGGGCATCATTGATCCATTCTAAAGTTCAGTCAAAATGTGTATCACTTTGTTTAATTCTTCTTAAATATTGTTTACATTGTATTGAAATCATAAGAGATATCCAAATACAAAACTATTAAGAAAATTATTTTAACATCGTAGTCATTGAAAATAAATATTTGCCCTATCTGATTTTAAAATATTAAAAAATTATATAGTTACTTTAGAAAATTTTATTGTCACCCAGAATATGTTCCCATGTGAACGATGAGTAAATGGATAAAATTTATGTTTGCATATGTAAGTATCGATATTAAAATTTCTTAACTAATTACAAAAAATCAGACAAGCACAACTTGTAGATCATGGTAACTTTGTTGTGGAAGTTTAGTTAGTGGATAAGTCATTCAAGTGTCTACAACGATAGATACCTGGATTGGCCTTTCCTGTGACTGTCCCTTTGCTTTCTATTGGATAAATGTGGACCAATTTTCCCTCTTTTGTATTTCAGTAGGCTTGGTAGTAACAGTATAATTGGAGTTACAACTGTTTTAATTATGGAACAAGATAACATTTTCTAACAATAGGCTGGGTTTTGTGTTTTATTAGATCCTAAAAACAGTGCTTCCCTTCAAGAGAAACTGAAGTCCTTCAAAGCTGCACTGATTGCCCTTTATCTTCTTGTGTTTGCAGTTCTCATTCCTCTCATTGGAATAGTGGCAGGTAATGTAATCCAGAGTTCTTAAATTTAGCAACTCATCTTGTGAGTTACTCTGCCAAAGCAAAAAAGAAGCTTTCGGTCTTTTGTATATGGTACATTTATAAAGAAAATACTGTATTACAAAGTGTCCTACAAATTTATTAAATTAAAAAACAGATTGTGCAAAGTTAAGTAGAAAAAGTTTTAAAATTAGTAAAAAGGAAACAGAAAAAGTAAGTGCAAGATAAAAATATAGATTTGTAAAAGTAAAATGAAAAGGATTAAACTCTTTAAAAAATATATTATCCTCTAGAGTCCGCTCCTAATGTGGGTGACAAATTTCAAAAGTATTCACTTTGCCAATGTAAAGAAATTACGTGATCATTTATATTAATAATGGCTATAATATTAAAAACAAGACTGTTGTCCAGGAGAAGCTCTTAAATTTTTAGTACTGAGAGCAGACAAAATATTTCTCTTAGTCTTCAAAGAGAGGAGACCTTGTAGAATAGTGGCCTACAGCTTAGCAAAATTTAGTTTATATGACCACACTTTTCATAGGGATATTACTTAAAATATCTCTAAAAATAACCTGATAGCATCCTCTCAAAGAAAAAATAATAGAACATGTTACTTCGGCTCAAAATGATGTTCTTGAGGTATGTATATTTTTGGAGAGTCTGACTTGAACCAGGGATAGATTTGACTTTTTCTATGAGGGTGAGCAGCTTGTATACACTTTAAGCACATATGTAAATTTCATTCCCCTAGGAGAATTTTGGATGGATTTGATGTATTTTTATTAGTATTTGAATTTATGTGCCTTGTAGCTCTCCTCTTCTCTATGTGGCTGATAAAATGTCTGCCCGTATTCTCTAACAAGAGATAGCCTGGGAATAAGATACATTTTTATGTGCATACTAAGCAGCTTAACAACAACAACAAAAAATGTTCCTAGATGCCAGGCCAAACTTCCTCTGCCAAAGAGCATTTTAAGGAAGTATTCCAAGACACAGTGAAAATTCCACTAAGAAAGAAATAATAAAAGCAATAATACACCCTTAAATTTACCCTCCATACAGATGCTATAATTATTCTCATTATCCACATAAGAAAATTGAGACAGCTCAGTGTTGGAGCTAGAGTTCCCATCCCAGACTTCCGAACCCTATCCTCGGGTCTGTTGTCTTCCAGTTCAATTAAGTTTTTATAAAACAACATACAACAATAAAAAACAAAACAAAAAACAAAGTCACCACAGGAAAATATTTTCCACAGGTAACAGTTAACTTCTTTTTGGCCATTAACAATAAACTAAAACAAAAATCCAACCATAACAACCAAACCAACCAACCAAACTACTGCTGTCTGAGTAAAAGGAGCTGACATGTTTGGCATTAAACAATTATCTAGTAAATCAAGGTTATCTATATGTTTGTTTATGTTTATGCTTATCTATAATTTGAAAGGCATAACTAAAGGATGCTTCATTGTTGGGGTTGTTAGCCATAAACCAATTAGAATTTGGGTATATTTCATGAATTTTATACAAACCACTGCCTGCAGAACCAACACCAGGGACTACTGCTTCTCATAGGCTCATGGAGAGCACAAGCAGGAGTCGGAAAAGAATTCAAGGTTCTAACCAAGTTCAAAGTCCCTGAGCTATTAGAAAATACTACCAGTTCACACAGTTGTTCTGAAGTTGACAATGGTCGATCTGAAGTAGTTTGTTTACTAAAACTACAATAGGTACATACTAAAATTGATGAGACGCTAAGAATGTTCCAATTGTGTAAGTTCACATCAGTATCAGGTTCACCAAAATTTGGAAAAGACCTTGCTGTGTTTATCATGTATTAACAATAAACAATTGACAATCTACTTACAACTTTCGTTAAGTTTGTAGATCAGTATATTTTCAAAAAGAAACTAAAAGGCAATATGTATCTCTACTTAGCATAAAAATTACAAATGTAGACAAAATATATCCCTAAAATGATAGAAGTTTGGAAAATATGAATTGATGGGTAAAATAGAATATTGTACATAAAACTCTAAATATGAAGTGAATTATATATTGAGAGCTATTTTCTTAATTATTAGGTTTATTCCATTTACTACCTTTTCTTAAAGAAGCTGCTGAAACACTATCAGAGTGTAACCACATAATATTGTGTCAGAACAATAAGATAAAATCTAAAATTTATATATATACATATATGTGTATTTATAACAATAGTATATATATATGTATATATATGTATAATTGTTACTGAAACAGTAAAAATTCTTTAGCTGAAAACAATATACATTGGGGTGGAAAAAGATAATTCCAGCATGAAAGAGCAGATATGATCTTTAGAATCAGATATAACCCTGTCCTTAGGGTTTTAAAATAGTCTGTCTCCTTTCATATGTGGAATAGAAAAGTCACTAAATGCCATCTCTCCAATAAAAATAAGTGAACTTTTGAAAATATAAACCCTAGCATTCTTTACCTAGATATATGATAAAAAGTTAACATTCTGAAGGAAAATTAGTTTTCACTCAGGGTTGGATGAAACAGGCAATTTGTGTTTTTAGATCTATAGACAAAATGTAGCATTTACTGTCAACTCATGTTTAACCCGTTGTCAAAATTAAAAATAGTTGGTCACATGACTTTAGTCAAATTGGGTCTTCCCTTTCCATATTGTGAAAAATATTTGCTTTACTGATATAAAATTTATTTCCAGTGAAAGTAAAATTATATGGTTGAGCAATCAGAGCCATGTGCGTAGTAAAATAAAGCACAGAGATGACTGTGCTCATGGGAACATCCAACTCCAGAAAAAGTTTTTCATCACAATTCTACTTCCCCATAGTTAATCAGCATTGGGCATATAGGTACTTGAATCACACATATTGAATCCAAATATTAATAATAGCAAAAACCTAAAACTTATCAAGTACTTATTATGTGCCAGTAAGTGGTCTAAGTATTTTACATAGAGTTCATTTAATTATCTGGACACTGACTATTAGTATCCCATTTATACAGATGGTAAAATAGAAGCAATGACAGATTAAGTAATTTGTTCGATGCCATAGTTGATAAAGGGCAGCGCCTGAATTGCTAACCCAGGCAGTTCTGTTCTAGAATCCAAATTCTTAACTGCTATTTCAAAGGAAATAATAATCAAACAAGGACAATGTTAGAGGAATTTTTTTTTGTTATTATACTTTAAGTTCTGGGGTACATCTGCAGATCTTGCAGGATTGTTACATAGGTATACAGATGTCATGGTGGTTTGCTGCCTCCATCCCCCTGTCACCTACATCAGGTATTTCTTCTAATATTATCCCTCCCCAATCTCCCCAACCCCCAAAAGACCCCAGTGTGTGATGTTCCCCTCCCCGTGTTCATGTGTTCTCATTGTTTAGTACCCACTTATGAGTGAGAACGTGTGGTGTTTGGTTTTCTGTTCTTATGTCAGTTTGCTGAGAATTATGGTTTCCAGATTCATCCATTTCCCTGCAAAGGACATGACCTCATCCTTTTTTAAGGCTGCATAATATTCCATGGCGTATATGTGCCACATTTTCTTTATCCAGTCCACTATCGATGGGTATTTGGGTTGGTTCCAAGCCTTTGCTCTAGTAAACACTGCCACAATGAACATATGTGTGCATGTATCTTTATAATAGAATGATTTATAATGCTTTGGGTATGTACCCAGTAATGGGATTGCTGGTTCAAATGGTATTTCCGTTTCTAGATGTTAGAAGAAAATTTTGAAGTAATTTTGTTAAAATTGTTTATTTTGACTTCTGATTGTTGTCAAAGTTCATTCCCAACTGTTCTTTTATCCCCAGAGTTACTCAAACAATGCCTTACACATAGTAAGTATGTAATAAATAAACTATAGAATTAATGAATGCATGGATGAGGCTGTCAACCCCATACTTGCTCCCCACAGTGAATATAATGTGATGAGATGCAGTTAAATATACTTGTATGTCCAAGTTATTGATAAATTAAAAAATATAGAATAATATACAATCTCTATTATAGATCACATGAAAATATTGTCACACATATTTTGCTATATCAAATTAGCTAATATTAAATTAATACAACCAGGAAAAATACGGTATCATGCATTTTTTGAAATTAGAATTTAATTATGTATTTAATTAGAATTGTAGTTTAATTACATATTTAACATTCCTAATGTAATGATAGCTACAGTAGTAACCCTCATCAAACAGCCTCTTTAAGTAAAGATAAAAAATACAGTGGACTCTATAACTGAGATAATATCTCTCACATATAAGGCTGTTTAGAAGAATAGATATGCCTATTTCTTTTGTGCTCAGCACCACTATTGAGGTCATTGTTACTTTTACAAATTGAGAAAACCAAAGCCAAGAGAGGGCTGGGTAACTTGCCCAGAGTAACCTAGTTGGTAATGGAGGAGTGTAGGAAGATTCTAGAATCAGGGAGCTAGATCCTATGAAAACACCAAGCTTTCATTTATGGAACAGAATCCTTAAGTTAGGGTAGAACTAAAAGTTTTTCATATGTTGTTTAATCCTCAAAAATTTAAAAAACTGGCACTGTCACCTTATCATTTTTACTAAGAAAATTGATAGGTGGAGCTGCATATATTTTTGAGCCATATGAAATTATTCTTTTTAGTGTTCCATAATTGTCAAATGTGGAAAATCTTTTACATCAATCTAATATGAATGTGACTAATATAAATGTTGATAAAAGGTATAAATAGGTACGTAGAGTTACAGAAAAAAATCTTAGCCATCACTGAATGATGATTGTGTTTAACGTTTTCCTCATTGTCTATAATTATGCATTATTTTTGTATAAAAAGTTAATGTTTATGCCTTTTAATTTTTTTAAACTATAAAACATATTACTCTAAATTATTTCAGAATGATAATTAGCTTGTTTAGAGAACATATGCCCATTTAGGGATATCTGTCAGCAGCTCAGTATGTTCCTAAAATACTATTTTGAAATATAATTTTTTTCCTTTGGGAAATAATTAATCACAAGATTGTTCATCCAAACATTGACTATATTACTGAAAACAGAGGCAAACTAAATGCAGTTGTTTTTTAAATAAATCTGACAGATCTATACATAGAATACAATGGAATTTATTAAATTACTTTCATAGAACAGTATTAAACATTAGTAATATGAAAAAGTACTTATGATAGAACATTAAATTAAGAAGTGGTTTCCAGATTGTATACAAATGTTATATTGTAAGATGATAATATGATAATAGAAGCAGAACCAGGGTTGAGACACATACACCAAAATGTTGTAGTTTAAGCTAGGACAGTGAGATTCATGGTAAATTATTTTTCCTTTTCTAAATTTTCTGCTGTAAATATGTATTTTACAATAGTTAAAAGGAGTCCTATAAAAATAGTACCTTTTTAAAGAGAAAAAATGTATCTGCCCAATTTCCTGCTCCTCCTACTGTGAATTAGGTCTGTGTTAAGTGAAAGTGACATTTCTCTGGTAGCTTAAGTGAAAGAATGAAGAAGATAAACCAACAATTTATCCATGCTGTGCATGACATCACTATTTTACCACACGTTGTTTTTGTGGTCATCGTGATCATCAGCAGCATCGTTAATATATTCAACATGCTTACTTTAGAAACTGTAGTAAGCATTAGTCTGTTATGTTCTAACCACAGTTTCATAGATACATTGCCTTTCATCATCTATAGAATTTGTTTGATTTGGAAAAGCCAAAATCGGTGGCCAAGAAGATTCAGATAAGCAGCAATTCAGAAAGCATGATGTAACTCTGTAATAAATCTTAACGTAAAATAGGAAAGGGAGAATGTATGCTTCTCAGCAAAATACTTATTGTAGTTCACATGTCGTAGATTTAAAACAAATACTAAAATGTTGGAATGGAATGGAATAGAATAAAATGAACAGAATGGAACAATATGGGATGAGATAGTGTATGCGTTTAAGTATCAGGCCATGACTGGTTTATTTTTACTTAAATATACAGCTCAGCTCCTAAAGTGGGAAACGAAGAATTGCTCAGTTGGTTCAACTAATGTAAATGATATAACACAAAATCTTACGGGAAAAGGAAATGACAGTGAAGAGGAAATGAGATTTCAAGAACTCTTTGTGGAACACATGAGCAACATGGAGAGGAGAATCCAACATATTTCAGACGTAGAAGCGAACCTCGTAGAATCAGAGCATTTCCAAAATTTCAGCCTGATAGTTGATCAAAGATTTAATGACGTTCTTCTCCAGCTACGTACCTTGTTTTCCTCAGTCCAGGGACATGAGAATGCAATAGATGAAATCTCCAATTCCTTAATAAGTTTGAATACCACATTGCTTGATTTGCAGTTCAACATAGAAAAGCTGAATGGAAAAATGCAAGAGAGTACCTTTAAGCAACAAGAGGTAAGAGTTTTTGTACTACAAGTTCATATGCTGAAATTGAATCCATCCAGATCTCTTCTCCTTAGGCAGTAAGGAAAGCAAAAGTTGCAAACCCTGTTTTATCATCCTGTTTACCCTGATTTCTTTGGTGAACTTATCAAAAGATTTTGAATGAGTATCAAAGGATTTGAAATGGATTTCCTTTTCCAAACTCTTAGAAAAAGGGGGAGTTTTTTTCCCTTTGAATATAGACTCCCTTTATATATTCTATAAATACTGTTAAAGTGTCTTATTAGACTGCCTAAACCAATCGTAATTTTTAGATTATCTTAGCAGATCTTGAGAAGTGAACACTCCATACTTGTGAATTTTGCAACACACCCAGTATTTCTTCATCATCAAAGGAGTGGAAACCTTTTATTTTATGTGAATATCCTAAAACCATCTAAATTTTAAAATAATTTATTTTGCCACTCCCAACAGGTATATATATGAT
Source organism: Sapajus apella (assembly GCF_009761245.1). NCBI lineage: Eukaryota > Metazoa > Chordata > Mammalia > Primates > Cebidae > Sapajus > Sapajus apella. The sequence continues at coordinate 18,922,143 of NW_022436961.1, read as the reverse complement.
GTTATGTGTATAAATAACTATGAAGAATTAAATTTTGATTGTGTACATATTATCATCATGGAGTCATCATAGGATAATAATGTATATTCATTATCATCATAAGATCAAATACACATTAAGTTTTCTATTTCTATGCAAGGTTTGATATTAAATAAACAGCAAGAAGCCCGCGAAAAAAGCACCATCACAATCAGTCTGTAGAATCATCTGATATCCCTTTCATTATTGCAACACCACTCTAAACCAACTGTTGGCAGAGTTTCATTGTAAAAGGCCAGATGGAAACATTTTAGGCTTTTAGGATCATATGGACTCTGTTGTCACTACTCATTGCTGCCATTGTAGTGCAAAAGCAGGTGCAGAAAATACATGGATGTGTGAGCAGAGCTGTGATACAACAAATGTTTCTTTGCAAAACAGACTATGAACTGAATTTAGCCCATGGACCATAATTTTCTGATCTCTGCTCCAGACCAGTTTGTGGCCAGCCCTGGTTATGATCTGGATTATTTTGTATTGATGTGAAAGGAGTTAAGAAGCAAATAGCTTATTCCAAAATTGTATATCCTTTTTGTTGAATAATTTGTTTCTTTCCATGAAAAATAAATATTTGACTACAACTTTGCTATGCACATGGAAAAATAACTTTTATATTAAAAATACCTAAGACCCAAGATTATAATTAATGTGGTCTATAAAATTTTTATTATTAGTTAAGCAATGCTGTCATCTTTCAAGTAAATTTTATTGAATAGACCAATTCCTACTTAATGAGGTTGTTTTCTGCATAAGTACAATATTATAATACAAATACGTTATTACACAGTAGTGATTTTTTTAAGTGGACGTTACTTATAGAGCAAAGATAAATCTCTGAAGTTGTAACATCAGATCAAAACCAACTAAATTATTGATTAGAGAATAAACAGGTTAATAAATTATGTATTTTTTTATTTGTAAGTTTAAAACACTCAGAACTTTTGAACTTGTACATGCTCCTCACCTTAAGGGGTCAAAACAAATGATATTACTGTCTCTGTATGGAGATTCTGTTGCTCAACCTCATCCCAACACCTTGATACTCTGTTTCTTCTATTCCATGTCACTTCTAAAATCTATCAGTGTTTCCTACATTGCTAATAAGTATCTAAGCATATCAAAGGGTATTGGGATGTCAAAGACGGGCCATAGGAAGATTAGAGAAAGTGTACAAAGAAGAAACTGTTCATAGGTTTGAAGAATACAAGAAAGAGAGGAAGCTGAAATGCTGGTTATCAGGATAGACATTTATTGAGTTGGAGGGAAAGAAGAGTGGAGAAGAATTACCATTTTATGTAGAAATAGAGTCAGAGGAGAGCTGAGATGAGGTGAGGAAAGAAGGAAGGCGGATGACATGGAAAAAAGAAGGATACATTGGATTCTGTCAATGCATCAAATCCTGCAGAGACCTTGGAATATTTTTGTTTGTTTGTTTTGAGATAGAGTCTCACTCTGTTTCCCAGGCTAGAGTGTAATGGCATGATCTTGGCTCCATGCAACCTCCGCCTCCTGGGTTCAAGTGATTCTTGTGCCTCAACCTCCTGTGTAGCTGGGATCACAGGCGTGTCCCACCACACCCAGATAATTTTTGTATTTTTAGTAGAGACAGGGTTTGTACCATGTTGACCAGGCTGGTCTTGAACTCCTGTCCTCAGGTGATCCACCCATCTTGGCCTCCCAAAGTGCTGGGATTACCAGTATGAGCTACTGCCCCTGGCCAACCGTGGAATGCTTTTGAACCCACATATGTGAGGAATCGAAAGCAAATTGGAAGCCATTTGGAAGGTGGCAGAAATTTTGAACCTCTTTGAAGTGGTAATTAATAAAACAATCAAAATCTGGTGATCAGTGAGCTGTTTGAATTTCGATAGATTACACTCATGTTTTGGAGGGAATTTCAGCATGAGAAAAGGAAATACGAGGGACTGGTGAAACTTTCAGAACTATATATATATCTTTAAAAACAATAGTCACTCACAGAGACTTAGAAACTAGGTCAGTACCAGAGAGAGAGAGAGAGTAAGTGAATATGTGTGTGTACTCCTGTGTACACTGAAAAACAACATTGGGACTCTCTTCCCCTTTGCTTGAATAATTTTATTTGGCTTTTGAATATTTAGCCCAATGCAGAATTAATGCCTGAATTTGTAAATGATGTTTGAAGAAATGGCTTATAAGTGATACCAGCATAACATTTATCAAGGACACACCAAACACTAATTTGAAAAAAAAAAAAAAAGGAAGAACATTGGCACCAAATGAAAGATGGGGTGCCACTTACCATCTCCTTTGACAGAGGTGAAAAGGACTGTTTGGCTGCAAAATTAAATGCCTGTTTCTAGGAAGGTCACTGGTGGCAGTGGGTGGAGGGTCGGCATGGATGCTCTATAGGATTTTTTAAAATTAAATACACTTTTCCTCGTCCCAGTAAAAATAATTTCCAGTGAAATTTGACAAATGTAAGCACGATATGTGGTTTTCAAGGAAGGGCAAAAGAAGGTAGCCTCAGCTTTTATGTATGAAAAACTTGAGTAATTCCTAGTTTCTAGGGAGCAAAATCACTTTCTGGTCCCTTAACTCCTTTTGCGGAATGTCTGGAACTACCTGTCATACTTGCAGCAATTTTTAGCCACCTAAATTAAGTCAAGTATATTTATCATGGTGCTGTGCCTCCAAACATCCATGCTCGCTATTTCACCTTTATTATAATGATGGTATTGTACAGAAAATGTCAAATAGTCAGAGAAGGAGGAGGTGCGAATAGAGAAATCCTAGTCTAGAATAAGGTTTTGGTTGGGAGATTGCACAGTTAGAACAATGAAAGCTGATAAACCTCTCTGTTTAAGTACAGTGGCATTGAAGGACAAACCTAGATGCACATTCATTTATTGTCAAAGGTCTTACACCCTGACCACCTTAAACCTCTCACCTCTACTTGTCTAGTTCAGTCCAGTTCAAAAGAATATAATTTTCACTTTACGTCTGGATCAAAGAAAAATATACCACAGGCCTATTTCCATGTGCAAATGGGAAATGAGTATCTATCCATTTTAGAATACAGAAGTACTTAATAAAATAATAAAGCATACAATGAAGACAAAAATGAGATAAAACGTTGAACAGAGAGACATAAAATATTACCAGAATAGATGAGAAGATTTGGTTCATCACAAAGAGAAAGCCAAACACCAAAAGAGAAAAACAAGCAAAGGATCTAAAAGAAAAATTAATAAATATTGTCAAAATTTTAGTGACTAGATATTTTAACCTCATTATAATTTGAAAAACAAGTTAAATGATAATAATTTGCTATGTACCTACTCTTACTGTGCAAACTTAAATATATTACTGTAATGGTACCCAGTAGTTAGCTGCAAAAAGTGGATACTGATACTCAGTAAGAGGGAAAAAAAAAAGGTAGCATATATTTGGCAAGGAGTATGGCAATGTTTGAACAAAATGCTGTTTACTTTTTAGTCTCTTTGATCAAATCCACCTTCTGGGAAGTTTCTGTAAAAGTACTTGTATCAGTATATAAATATATTTAAAATGGTGTTCATGACAGCATTGTTTAAGGTTGTAGAAAAGTACACAGCTCAGGAATTCCTACACTATGAATAGGAATCCTAAATAAATTTTGAGAAATAGATTCACTTCCACTAAATTACTGAAAATATAAATCTCTAAAGTATTTTAATAGGTAAATATTCTTAATATATTATTAAGTAAAATACAAAAGCATAGTCCAGCCTGTAGGAAGATCCTCTCTTTTTAAAACTGTAAGTATATGAATGTATATATATAAATATATACAAAATGTATATGTATTTCAAAACACAAAACTCTAATGATGCCTCAAATACAGAGGCAATGCAAACTGAAAGTAAAGCACTGTTAATATGCTAGTTTGAGGTTTTATTGAGTATGAAAATCTATTGTCAATGTTCATCACCACTGAGGATTATGACATTAAGCTTTGCTTATTACCATAAAAGAGTTTCCCATATAAATCCATCAAATTTATGGAATTGGAATATGTTGTCAGTCTACAGTATGAAGACATTATACTTCAGATAAATTAAAACCATATGATGTTTATTCTATTGATAGGATTTTGACATCTATATATATGGGAATAGAAACATATCTTAAATATGTTAAATGGATTCTTTGAAGGGGGTTGTGATTGTAAACATTTAGCCATTCGGTCAAAAGAAGAAATGTTTTACAATTATAGAATTACTACTTTAAAAGGTTTTCTAATTTCTGTATTCTTATTCCATAAAATTCCTGTAATATGTTTTTAAAAACCTGAACTCCCAGGGTTTCTTGAACTTTCATATTTGATAATTATATATGTAGCAAAGGTTGTGAATGCTCACTTATGTTTTACAGGAAATCAGTAAATTAGAGGGGCGTGTTTACAATGTATCAGCAGAAATCATGGCTATGAAAGAAGAACAAGTGCATTTGGAACAGGAAATAAGAGGAGAAGTGAAAGTACTGAATAACATCACTAATGATCTCAGACTGAAAGACTGGGAACATTCTCAGACACTGAGAAATATCACTTTAATTCAAGGTAAATGTCTTGTCATTCCTCCAGAAAATGATGCATATTCAAATATACTGATACATGCAGAGATTTGTATTTGAAATCTTATGGTTTGAAAGAAATAGTTTTTGAGCATACATTTACTGCAGATACCCAGAGGAAAAAAATATTAAAATCAGATCAAGACAGGATAAAATAGCAGTAGCCTTGTATCCTTCAAATAGAAAGAGATAAACAAAATATATCTTAAGATCTAATGATTTTCTCATTTTTAAAAACTACCTCAAAAGTACTGAAGACAAATACAAATTTTCTGTAATTACAAGTTTCTTCACATGTTCACAGATCAAGCTTATTAATACTTTTTCAAGACTTCCAGTCTTTTTTACTTCTTACCTGACTATATTATTAATTAAAAAGATCTTTTGAACTCTCCAAAATGATGGATTTGTTCATTTCTTCTGCAGTATCTGTTAGTAAAAGAAGATAAGGTGAATTGAATCTTACTAATTTATATATATATATATATATATACACACACACACACACACACACACACACGTATACACACACATATATATGTGATATATATATATATACACATGTATACACACACATATATATGTGATATATATATATACATGTATACACACATATATATCCATGTGTATGTGTATACATACACACACACACACATATGCTTTTAGTTTTAGCTTTACACTGTAGATATTTTAGCTTTAGCTTTACATTATAGTTTTATTCTATATTTTGATTTCAACCATTTGCAGGTATTTTTCTATATTTTGATTGCAACCTTTTGCCTTTTAGTATCCTTTGTTTTTGGTTTGTCTCTTGTAATGAATGCTTACCTTTCTTTTAAAAAGCACACAATCTGACCATCTCTTTTCACTGTATTTATTTCTAGTACCTTATTATGTGCTCTGATTTTTTCCAGTTTGTTTTATGTTTCTTTTGCTTTCCTTTATTGCCACCTTCAGATCAATTAACATTTTTCTCTTGGTTAATTTTTCTCTCTACCCAAGTTACCAAAAAGGTTTTAGAAACTTTGTAGTGTATTTCTATTTGTATTGATTGTTGACCTTAACATTTATCTTGAAGTCTAAATTTGATCAGTAACTTAACGTTCATCCTAAAATACACAAGAAACAGAACATGCTTTGATGGTCCTCCTACCTAGTTTCCTGCTAATATTTTTAGTATAGTTCATTCTAATTTATTGTTTTATTTTGTCTTTATCAAGAGCTTAGTCAATATGATTTTCCTTTTTTTGTACAGACAATATTTTTGTGCCCTAATTAGGGAAAATTAGTCAAGCTGGTGGGACTAGGGAAAGCAAAAGGAAAATGAAGATGAGCTATAAATCTGCCTTTCTTCATGGTCCAGAACATGTAGCCCTCCTGCATGAAAATTATCAACAGATACCTGCAAATTACCTCATTGTAACCTTGGCTTATCAGTACTGTACAAGCTCTCATACAGTATAAACACTATTCTATAAAATCTCCAGCAAGCCTTTGTTTCCCGGAAGTCAGCTTCTCTTCTGCTGGCCTGCTCATTGCCTCCTTGCAACATATTTTCCTACTTTCACTAATAAATCTGCCTGTTTTTATCTACAACTATCATGGTAAATTCTTTTAACTCTGCACCACCTCCTCAGAGAGTCATCACCAAACACAATAAATATTTATTTAAATTTGCCCATGAATTTACCAGTTGTTCTCCCTTCTAAATGCAAATGCATCTTAGTCATTTCTTCTGGGATTATTTTCCTTTTGCCTCAAGTATATCTTTTGGAACTTCATTTAGTGAAAGTAAATTTATAGTGAAACCTTTTGATTTCATTTCATTTTGTGTTGATCTTTGAAATTATTTTACTACATACACACTTCTTAGGTTGACAGTTATTTTGATTACTTCTATCAGTGTGCTGAAAAAATTAGTACCCTGGCTTCAAGCTTTGCGTGTGGCTCTTAAAATGACTGCCACCAATCTGTTTGTCTTTCTCTTTGTCTTTTATATCTGCAGTTTTAATAATCTTTTTTTTTGTATTGATAAGTTATCCATTAACATTTGTTGTACTTCTTACATTTGTGGATTTGTGTCTGTCAGTTTGGGAATATAACCAGCTTCAATCACTTTTACTATTGCTTCACAATTCTCTCTCCTTTCCTCTGTAACTGACATAAAATATTGACACAATTCTCTCTCCTTTCCTCTGTAACTGACATAATGAGAACATATTGAATGTTCTCATTCCAGTTTCCATGTCTGTTAATCTCTAATTCATGATTTTAATATTTTATCTCATGTTATATCATTAGCAATTAGAAAAATAGAACAAAGAGCTTCATGTGATTTCATTTCAAACACACTAGTTTGAGAAAATTAAGTCTAGTAATCAAGTGATGGCAAGAAAAAAAAAGTCTCAGAAAACTATAGACAATTTTTAATTCTAATGCTCATAGTAAAATTAAATAATGTACATCTGCAAACACATAAACATGTCATTTAATGATTGTTTTAAAATTTAAGAAAATGATACAAAATTCAGTGTAATGTTTATGAAAAGGAAATAGATGAATGAGTTGGGGGAACATCTAGATAGATACCTATTTCTTGGATTGTGATGTTGCAAGGGTGTTCTTTTTATTGTTTACTTTATAGCTTGCTTATCTGGAACACATATTACATATAGTTTTTATCACATTAAAACAGATGATTAAGAAACATTTGAATTAATCAGATTTTTCTCTAACAATTAGATACTTCCCCTTTGGTTTTCAAATAAATGCCCAAAGCTTTACAAATTCAAAACCAAATCCTTGCTTCTTAACTAGCCACCCTATCCATCTCCCCAGATCTGTTTCATTTTCAGTCTTTTTTGATGGTTTCAACTACTTGCTCACTCCATGATCTTAGAAGCTATCTTTGACTTCTTGCTCTCACTCTCCAGATAATCTGTTTGTAAGTCCTACTAATTCTTGTTGCATATAATATCTCAAATAAAACTTCTTCTTATTCTCTATTACTACTTGAATTCAAGCAACCATATTCCAGTCTGGTGTACTGCATCCACTTCTCAGTTGGTGTCCCTGCTTCCACTCTAAATGCATTCTAAATAGAGCAAAAAAAGAAAAATCTATTTAAGAAAACCCACAACAATTACTGGATATGTGTGGTTTCTCTCTTTACACTAAATGTGTCTTTTCTCTCTCTTGCTTAAGATACTCCAATATTTTCTCATTAGACTTGGGATAAAATCCAAACTTCTAGTTTGTCTGTCACCTGTCTACTTCCCTGCTCCAATTTTCTAAATCTTCCCTCAGTCATCCTTCTGCCTAGCTTGGAAATGTGGAAGAATTAATACCATGAACAAGAAAAGTTAATAAGGAGAAAGTGCTTGTTTCACTTCATGCTGTCTGTAATGAACACTAGACATTTTCTCTTTTTCTTGAAACATTCTCTACATCTTTACTTCTTGTCTCCACTTGAAGTTACCTCCTCTGCCTTCCACCATTCTTTTTCCAACTTCCCCATCTCTCTCTACGATGATTTGCTTTAATTTCCTCATAGTACTTACCACTGCATGAAATTATGTCATCTATACATTCGCTTACTTGTTTAGCATGTATCTTCTCCAGTAGAATGTGAGTTCTGTGAGGTTAAGTCTTCTCCTTCTTGTCACCTCTGCATTCCCAGTGCCTGTAACAGTGTCTGAAAAATGGTGGATGAGCAATCATATATGTGTTGAATGAACAAGTGAATCTAACACTTTCTTCTTAGCAAGTTACACTCTGTAATGGGAGTGTCATTCTTCCAGGTTTCCAAGCTCCCAATTTTAATTATTTTTATTATATCTCCCAAGACCACCATTAGTTCTTAACATTCTGTATTCTCTATTCCCTTGTCATTTCCTCATATCCTCATATAAATTATTCTTATTCACTTCTTTCCCAGACTTGAAGTTGTTCCTGCCCAGACTCTAATCCCTTTTGCTCCCTTGTTGAATATAGTCTTCCTAAGGAGAAGGCTTAGATTACATAAAGACTGTCTGTTGCCTCCTCATTAGACGTACATTTTTGTCTGTAGCACTCAAGGTCATCTTCAGTGTGTCTCTTAACTAATCTTGAATGCTTCATTCCCTCCCTTGTCTTTTTTATATACCAAATGTTTCAACTAAATTGACTGTGATTTTAACATACCCAGTACTATCTACATCCTGCCTCATGCTTTTTCCTTTATGTGAAATATTTTCTCTTTGATATGTATTCGAAAATATTTATCATTCAGTGCCTGTCTAAGATGCTACCTCTTGCATGAAGCCTTTGCTGTTTCTACCAAGAGTAGTGCCCAGCTGGCATTTATTTCTGTCTTAATATGGAACATTAAGTATTCTCTTACAAGAGAAGTCTTAATATAATAATATGTTTAAGAGTATCTCATATTGTCTTCCAGAAGAATGCTAACTCTTCATGGGCACAAGTTACTTCGATTAGAAACTGTTCTTTATATCTCTTATAGCACCTAGCCATAAAATATATATTTATTAAATTATAATTTAAGAAGCATATTTTAGGAATTAATGAGTGTTTTATCCTTTATCATATGTTGATTGTAGGATTAGTGTAATTACTTTGTGTTCTCTTTTCCCTTATATTAATAATACTAAATATGTAGTCAAACAGACAAAGATTTTTCAATACATTTTTCAAGTAGTTATAATTTTAGAGTCTTTAAGAACTACGTAAAATTTCATTTTGGAAATGGTGAGGTAGAGTTTGGTGGAGAGTTGGGGACAACATGATTTAAAGAAGCAAAGCGATGAACTCTAGAGAAAGGTATTTAAGAGAAATAAAATATAATCTGGCTCTCTGGTGAGGAAAGCTAACATTCATTTGAAAAATTTTTAGATATATTGGCTTTCTAGGCTATAAAAGCACCAAAAAAGAAATACTGATTATCATAGTAGAGAAAACGAAAAAGCAACTGATGATATTTGAATTTGGAGTTTTATACAATTAATTATTGAGATTTTCACAGCTGGACTGTAGGCTAGAAGTGGTGGCTCATGCCTGTAAGGCCAGCACTTTGGGAGGCTGAGACAAGATGGCCGTTTGAGCCCAGGAGTTCAAGACCAGCCTAGGCAACGTAACTGAATTGTGAGTTTGTCTAACCACTATGTAAAGGAAAAATTCAGCTCAGGAATAGTGGAAGAACAGATAAGGAAAATGAAGTCAATTACATTTATAACAGGGTAGCATAGGATGTCAGGAAAGAAGTGAGTGAAATGTTCTCATTCTGATTTTACCAAACTAGCTTTAAGACCTTGGGCAACTCACTCTCTAATTCACTGTAAATATGTATGGTTAAACAATATTTAAATATCTTCCAGATTACACATATCTAAATCAGAGCATGAAAACTGGAAGAAAAAAAAAAAGCAGGTTTAGGCAGCAGTGGCTTAGAAGATGTGGCAGACTTTGATGATGATCTGAATATGAAACAAGATAGAAAACAAAGTAGATAATTAATGCTCACAATGAATAAAAACTAAAGAAGCATAGTTCTGGAAACTTAGTCAGATATTATAAGTGTCATGTTATCATCTGAGGATTTTAAATGATATGATACACCTGGGTTTGCTTTTCTAGTAAATTGGGTAATTTTGGTCTGTGATATGATTATCAGTATTCTGTATTAGTACATTTTTTGTGGTTATATAAAAATCTTAATTTTCCTTTTTAAGAAATAATCATGGGGGAAGCTCAGTAGTAGATTTTGTACATGTGTTTTACAGAAGTAATTGTTCATGGTAGATTATTATAATAGCATTTATGAATTCCTATACCTGTAATTTAAAATATTAAAGATGAAAAATAATGTAAATTTTATGGCTGCTTGAACTAGAGTAAATCATATTTTGGCCAATATCAGCCCAGTTTTTTTTTTAAACATATTTCAGCAAGGGAGCTGGGAGGTAGCATTTTGTCTATTTATTGATGCAAAGAGGCAGTTATTATGTCAATATGGAACAAAATTTTGAAAAGACCAAATGGAAACAGAACAAAGAACGTGGCTACAAGAGACTCTAAGTCTTCATGCTTTTTCCGTAATATGGCTGAATAGATTACTGCATTTCCTTAATTTGATGGTGACATTGCAAAACAGATTCTTATCCAAAAGAAGAAGCAAGCCAACACTGAAGGAAATAGGAGGTGAAATAGACAAAATGAATTCAGACCAGATAAAAAAGCTCTAGCAATAGTCCACCTGTGTGATGGTGAAGTTGTGAGCTACAATAGAGATGGACAGGAGGCTAGTTTGGGAAGGTGGCAAGGTAGTGGATAATGTTCTCCAAAGTTCTGCATCAGAAACTAAGAGTAAAGTGGTATATTATTTGTTATTTTATTCCCCCAGTGTATCTAAAAGATACTTAAAACATTTATTGAGATCCTTCCCACATTCTTTTGGAAACAGTAAAAGGGCTGTAACAATGTACAGAAATGTAACATAATAAGTGAGATTAATGTTACCTAAAGAATAGAATGACAATAAAAATGTACTTTCAACACGCCTAGTTAGAACTCTAATAAAAAACTTTGCCTGGTTTTCTTATTCTAGGATTCAAATACCAGGCATCAGTGTTTTTACATAAAAATACAGAGAGGGATTTTTGACTCCAAATTTTGTAAAATAACACAGATGTATTTGCTGTGACTGAAGTAATACTCCATAATGAAAGCTGTATACAGTTCCCATAATTACTTGTAATATAATGGACAGGATAGTAATTAGGAGAGCTCCTTCTATCTCTTACTTCCCAAATAAATGGTGAGAAGTCCACTTCAGAGGCTAGTAACCGAGATCTATTCTCTGTGCCCCTTTGTTTCTTCTTGCCTCATGTTCCAGTTTTTCCTCGAATGTCTGTGTCTTGCTTTGGATCCTTAGTTACTAAACTGAAGTCTTTGCTTGTGCACTTTTTTCAAAACACCATCCTTGAGTACTGGGGTTGTGCTTCCCTTCAATAGTTCAACAAAATTCAGGCTGTAAATTGAGGGTCTGTCCTGCTTTCCCCCGATTCACTGCTGTGTAGTGATGAACGGAGTGTTGATGGTTGTGCAAGGTTTCTAAACCCCTTTTCCTGGGAAGTACTACATTCTTCCGGAGCAAATAGGAGGCACATACAGATTCTCTTTGATGTAGAAACCTGACATTTCTTGTGCTGCACTTAAATATATGTCTCGCAACAATTAAGCTGCACCTTAGGATGTAATGCACTGGTTAATTTCTAAATCCCTGTTAGTATGTTGTTTGCATGACAATTACATAAACACACACACACACACACACACACACTCTCTTAAGAAAGAAATGTTAATTATCTTTTAAAATTTATTTATTATACTTTAAGTTCTGGGTACATGTGCAGGTCATACAGGTTTCTTACATAGGTATACACATGCCATGGTGGTGGTTTGCTGTATCCATTGCCCCATCATCTACATTAGGTATTTCTTCTAATGCTATCCCCTCCCCAATCTGTTCACACCCTGCTATTCCTCCCATAGCCCCTATCCTCCAGGCCCCAGTATGTGACATTCCCCTTCCTGTGTCCACGTGTTCTCATTGTTCAACACCCACTTATGAGTGAGAACACGTGGTGTTTGTTTTTCTATTCTTGTGTCAGTTTGCTGAGAATGATGGTTTCCAACTTCATCCATGTCCCTGCAAAGGACATGAACTCATCCTTTTGTTTTGGCTGCATAGTATTGAATGGTATATATGTGCCATATTTTCTTTATCCAGCCTATCATTGATGGGCATTTGGGATGGTTCCAAGTCTTTGTTATTGTGAACAGTGCCGCAATAAACATGTGTACATGTGTCTTTATAATAGAATGATTTATATTTCTATTTCTAGATCCTTGAGGAATTGCCACACTATCTTCCACAATAATTGAATTAATTTATACTCCCACCAACATAAATAACACAACTATGAATTGTATTTGTCCTCATGTCTTGTCTAGGCTTTTATATTTCTTATTAGTAGAGTTGCTTTTACAATAAAAATATAAATATGTGTCCAATGTTGCATGTGAACAGAAAGGGACATTCCATTGAGAAGAGTAATGACATATTGATCTTCTAAAACCCAAATTGGACCTTAGAAATTGGGACATAGAAGAGAAATAGACAGAAGTAGAGTCAAGGATGTAAAAATAAGCAACAAAAAATGAACAACATATACTTATTCATGAGATAATCTTTATCTATTCATGTGGCCCCCTCTAGATTTCTTCACGTATTATGTCTCCCCACCTGATTAAAATTTGTAAACAAGTGCATTCTAACCAGGGATGCTGTGTATATTTGTATGTCGTCCTTGGATTATGTAGGTGACTGAACAGTAGTAATTGAAAATGCTTCCTTTAAAATGTCACTGTGGAATAATGTTCCTTTCTGTTTCTTTATTTCGGTGTTGGAAAGGAAACTAAGTTTTCTTCTTTAAATAAAGAAAAGAATATTTGTCCTGTGTACTCCATATGAAACAGAGAATGTTGGTAGGATTACCTTTCATTTCTAAATACATACTGGGTATAATCATTTTAAGGCATGACCAGATATCTGTCTTGCTGGACAAAGAAAATACAAATGACTAAATCAGTGTTGTTTAATTGCAGCTGTCGGGAAAGCCACCTGAAAAAATTATGAGACCAAAGTTTTCTTTGCAGTGTCTCCATTTTTTAATAGTACCTGTATCAATCTAGGAATTCTACTTAATATTTTACTTGAAAAAATAATTCCTCTACTCATTTTCACCTTCCTGCCTTTCCTCATATCTTTCTTGCTCCCTAGGAATTATCTTCCTTCTCCTTCTATTTATTCTTGAAATTACCCCTCATATTCTACCTTTTCAATAAAGACTTCAGCCATCACCACTCACGCCCATCTCCAGTTCACTAACAAATATCTGAGTTTATGGTCAGTTCCAACAAAGTGCTTATCTACTGTGTGTGAATTTTCCTTTTGCCTTGAGTCTTTTAAGTTCGTACTTACACATTTTCCATATAGTAGCTAACTCCATGTTATATTTAACTCAGTGTCTAACTGCCTGGGATGTATACAACACTAATGTGACTTTGTGCCAGCCTGTTGACTTTTCTCTGTCCCCAAATTATCAGAACCTGGAGAAGTGTTAGGCACACTCAGATTTAATATATCATTAGATTGTTTACTTTGAGGCAATGTCATCCTTATTAGTATAGGGCATTATATTCCTGAATAGCAGAATTCTCCTCCATTCAGGAAGTTCAGTCTTATTCATTCTATATTATTGCACAACAAATAAAAGACTTTGAATTTCCTTATATAAGTATATTGATAGAGGACTAACCCATTTTTTCCCTATGCTTTACAACTATGATAAGTAACTGTAATTTTTTTTAAAGGTCCTCCTGGACCTCCAGGTGAAAAAGGAGATCGAGGTCCCTCTGGAGAAAGTGGTCCACGAGGCTTTCCAGGTCCAATAGGTATGGCAATCATGGTTATTTAATTATATACTGTGAGGATAGATGATATACATCCGGGTACATGTGTAGGGGAGGATTGCTATTTTATTTATATCCTGCAGAAGGTGTGAGTAAGTATCTGTGTGTGCGTGTGCGTGTGTGTGTGTTGGGGAGGTATTAAATGTTCTAGTGGCCTAATCATATAATATACCGAATGGTAAGCATTACTCATGATTTTTGAAGAAAATAAATGGTTTAACCAGATTAACCAAATGGAATTGTTCATAAGACTAGGCAGTGCCATGTATATAATAGACAGCAAACAGTATAAGGCAGACCTAACCTAGATCATATATGAAGGGGAGTACAAAAACTATCTTCATGTTGAATAAATCATCTTCACATTTACAAGCTGTCTGATTTTTAAGACATAGAAACTCATACTAGTAGTGAATTATGAATCACAAGAAAATTGGACTATATTTCTTGTATAGTCTTTGACTGGAATATATCTGTTTAAGCTAATGAAATCTGAATGTAAATATTGGTTAAAATATGGATAACATTTACCTTTGCTGTCAGTCGCTCTGTATTTTACTAAGAGCAAAGTTGTTTCAGATTATTTTCCTCTAAGTTGTAATCTTCAAAAATTATTTTGAAAGAAGACAATAGAAGACACAGAAGAGAGAACGTCAACTATCTTTGCTTAAAAAAAAAGATAATAACATAATTGTCATGTTAGCCTTGGCTAGAAATCAACTATCATGCATTCTATCTGAAAGTAGGAAGTACACTGCAAGGTCTAATTATAACTAGAATGGTTTGTCTTAACAAAAAAAAAAAAATGTCTAAATACCATGTACTTCATCTTATTTTTCTGTCTTTTAATGATATAAAGGGTTCTTCTTTCTGATCAATTTATTGACTAGCCCTGGTCACATCAGACAAATAATTTTTGAAAATGAATAGCATGACTAAGGCTAAGCAGATATTAACAATGGGGCATTAAGGTCATAAGCAAGGGAAAGAACCAGTATTAAATCGGCTGCCAGAACTACTATTGTCAAGGGTCGGTTAGCTACTTTATGCAAACTGCAGTTGTCAGAGCTTCATAACTCAACCATGAAAGTTTAGTCTGGGCTACAACTTGCCATACAATGCTTCATCTTGGGAACATCTTCTGCAGCTGTTTCTGAACTATGAATGTATGAAATAGAAGCATTTGTAAATTTCAGCTTGTGTTAATGTTATAAATAGACACCATTGCAAAGAATCTTTGATTTTGGTTTTTATTTTTTTTATTTTTTGTAAATCAGCAATTTGTCATGGTTTAAATTTATAGGGTAAAAAGTGATGTCATAATTTGTTGCTTTTGGTACTGCTCATTTACACAAACAGGCATTACCTAGGTCCTTATAAGAGACAGGTTGAGCTCCTGGGAATAATCAAATGACTGGGATAATCAAACGACCCTTAGGTTATCAGGTTATCATTTAGTTTGGTACACTGCAAGAAAAGTATCCAAAATACCAGGAATTTTTCCTAATGAATTATTCGCTTATTACTTGGTGCAACCTGTTTAGTTCTTTGCCAGATTGTCTAATTACCTCATTTTTGATACCAAAATCAGGAAGTAAAGAGTATATGATGGATAGTCATAATAATTCTACTTTCTAATTTGAGCAGGTTTACTAAGTCCCCATCTCTACATCCATTGGAGCCCACTAAACTCAGCTCGAACAAGTCACACTCACCAAGACTCACAACCATGATGCAAATACCTGCAAAACCTAAGTGGTTGTCCTAGTGGCCTCAAATAATTAATACATTAAATATAGTAGAATTATTACTTATATATTGGGGTGGATATTATGTTTAAATATGCTTTATTGCCCAAATAATAAAAAATTTATTTGAGAGGACTATTTCCTTGAAAGCATGCCAGGGAAAATGACCTATCACTTTGCACTCACAATAATATGTACTGAGTACTTTCTCCAAGCCTGGTGTTCTACAATACCCTATAGAGAATTTGTAAACAGATACAGAGTCTCTGACTTCACAGAGCTTCCAGGATGATAAAGTAATATTATAAGGGAGGTGAATGTCATGATCAAGGATTTTTGATCTCATGTGAGTTCCTTTTAAGGGGCTGATTTTAGAGTTGTTGTCCCTTGACAGCAATGCTTTGAAGGTGAAACAGCTCTTTCTTTTCTAAAGGAAACTCTTTGTATGCCATCTAAGGAGCTGTTTATGCCCAATGTAGTCAATAGCAAGGTAGCCTAACCTGTAGGCATGGGAGGGGCTACCTACATAAGATGCTCTGGGAGAGAACTGAAGGCTCCTCTGGCTACAAAATTTTCAACATCAACCAGTACCATTTACTTTCCTTACATAGTCTGAATTTTCCATTGTAGGGATCATGCTTCTGAAAGAGAAAATAAAGCTCTCCTAACCACAGGTATTGGAAGAGAGGAACCATGTTTTCTTAATTTGGAAGAGAGAAACCAATTTAATTTTATATCTACATATATCTTTATCCCATCCCACCCCTTCCCATAAGCTGCGGCCCAAGAAGTCCCCTGCCTCAGGCTTCAGTGAGGACAGGATCCCTAAATATACACCTGAATAAGGAGTGTTGCCTGGCTGCAGGCTGCTGTTCTATGCCTGAGTATTGAAAGCGGATTTCTTCTGGAGGTAACAAATTGTGCCAATGAATCAAAAAATTCACTGCTAATTGTAAACATATCATTAAATATAGGAAGTAGAAAAGTTCCTCTTTAAAGTTTCCTTTCTTGTTTAAGAATAAATCAAAAGTGTTAGATAATAGTTTGTTTTAAACACTTTCTTGAAAGCCTTCTTGCTTTTTGCTAATAACTCTTTTTTAAGCCCTATCCTGTGTAGCTGTTAGACTTGCTCCCAGGCACGTAGTACATTCTATATCCTTGTACTTTAACCAAGAATTTGTGCTAGACATGCTCACAGGCACGTAGCACATTCTATGTCCTTGTACTTTCACCAAGATATTTATGCTATTACTTTTCTAGCAAGCAATTTCCTGTCCCTTCCTTATTTGGACTTCCTCTTTTCCTTTTGTTCTCCATTGCCTTTACCTACCTATTCAATAAAGTTTTAAGCTGTTAGCTAGTCAGGTTCATTTGTAGATTGTGAAGTCTGGCTCCAACCAACTGAGATCATACACAGCAGTAAGGACAACCCCAAATGCATAAAGGATAAATATGTCTGTTTTTTTTTTTTTTTTTTCTGTTATACCCTCATGACAAGACTGCTGGTGAAGGCGCCCTTTCTGCAGGAAGAAAGATTGCCTTGCTGAGAGATCCTTTGTCCCAGTGCTGACTTTTCTTTGCAGCACCAAAAATTCACATGTAACATTAAATAAAACTAAATTTAGAAGCCTTTATAAAGGCTGATGAAAATAATAATTGTATTTTTGGGGAGGAGGTTGAGGAAGACATGGAGGAGAACAAGAACAGCTAATATTTACTAAGTATTCATTACATGCCAGGCACTTTTCTAAGTGTTTTACATGAATGGAGCTCTTTAAATTATCACATCAGCCTGATGATGCAGAAACAAATAATATACCCATTTTACAGGTGCAATGCACAGGGAGGTCAAATGAGTTGCTCAAGGTCAGTCAGCAACTGGTAAGTGGCAAAGCTCATATTTGATCCTTGATGGGCATGAGTGCAGAGTGCAGAGTCCGTGCCCTTAACTAGTCTGCTAGATTGCAGAAAGCCTGAAAAGAGTAGGACACCCAGGATATGTGAAAAATTATCAGACCAGTTTTACAAAAGTGATTTGATCGCTCTGGTCTATGGTACTGTCTCTGTAAAATGATGGATTCTGACTGGATGATATCTAAGGTTTCTTGGAACATCCCATGGCTGAGATTCCATTTATTGTACTTATATTCTCCATGAGTTAGAAGCAGGTGCCGGACCCTTTCCCATTGCCACAGATTATTGTAGGAAATTAGTTAATTGCCTCCTGAAAGGCTCAGGGTATCTGATCTTATGGAATAAAGTTCAACAGCAGTGCTGGTATTTGGGAGACTACATTTTCAAACATCATTAAACAAACAAGTCACATAACTCCATAGGCCATATAAAGTCTACTTAACCATCTCCTTGAACAGAGGTCTGTGACTCACTGATTTCTACGAAAGTATCTCAGACTCTTCCTTTATAGATTTATTTGCTTATCCATTGAAAATGTACTTGATTTGTAGCTGAAAAACCTTGATTTTTAGTTGAACAGCTGTATTCTGAGCATCACTATAAAGTACTTGAGAAGTCATCATTGGAGAGGCTTCTCTGATGCTCCTGTCTAAAGCAGGCCCCATGGCATTCACTATTCTATTACCCAGTTTTTCCAAAATTATAACCCCGAAATTGCCTTCTTTCTTTGCTACTATCTGACTCTCATTGTTTCTCCACCCTGGAAGATCTGTTTGGATAAGGATATTTTTAACTCTAGGAATATACTAAGATGTGTACAATATATATTTCTTAAAGAAAGAAATAGTAAAAGCGGAGGTTACTTGTGAATGACACTCTACAAAAAGTAGGGGAATGTTTTCACATTTTTTAAATTGGCAGGATTTACTGTCAGTGTTTTTATTTGTAAATTGGAATGACAGATCTCCGTAACTACCAGTGCAGAAGTCTCACTACCTTGATTCTATAGTGAAGGAAGCTATAAATATTAATCATCTTGTACTGAGAACAGATGTTAGGTCTTTTTAGGCTGTATGCTATGAAGTCCAGCCAATATATAGTACTTTGTAATTAAATTGAGTTGAAATGTCCTGACTTTATTAATATTTCTATACATAGTTTATCACTTTATTGCTTTGGAAGCAGTAGTTCTAAACGTAGTTTATTACTTTATCACTTTGGAAGTTTGCTTAATTTCTGTTGGAATAAAAGTTTTAAACTGGGTTAAATAATATTTTTTACTAGTAAGAATAATGTACTTCTTAAATTGATCACTTCTTAGAGGACAGTTAGCCCATTTTTAAATGTCTTTATTAATAAACCTCAAGAAAAGATTTTTAAAATGAATTTAATATGTGTAAGTCCTGTCTTCTGGAAGTTATAAACTAAAAGTAATATTCTAAAAGGTTGATATTGGGAAAAAATGTATAATCAATTTCTTACAATATGCCTCCCCAAGGAATCAAGTGAAGCTGGGTTAATGGGATCTCTCTGAATTGATAATGACACAAAATAAGATCCTTAACCTGTGTTACAATAGTTTATCAAGAACCACTATACTCTAGGATAAAATATTCTATTTCATAGGAATGTAACATTTTCTTTTATATGTAGTTTTTATGGTCACCATAGTAATATTGGGTAAAAAGTAGCCATTTTCAGTTTTCATATATGTATATAACACCCTGGATTTGTGTAAGTATATAATACATACTCGAAAGTAAATCTGTGTATTGTGTGTGTGTGTTTGTGTGGGTGTGTATGTGTTTGTGTGTTTATTTACTCTGGGATTACAATGAAATATGTAAGAACAGGCCCATGATAGATAAAGTAATATATTTTTTATTTTATAAGCACTCTTTGATACTTTACATTGCTTGAGTTGCATTTTTTTTTTCCTAAGGAAAATCTTAAAAATTCAATTTTCAGCTTATGTATTTTAAAGTTGTCATTTCAGCTACAACAAAATCCTGCCATTTGATGATTACTGATTGACTACATAAGCCTTCTTGTTAAAACCCCAAGATTTGTTTTTTCTAATGTGCTTTTATTTCTACTAATAATATGTTATTTATTGAATAGCTACAATATGCTAAATATGCTAAGGTTTATATTTATTGCTTATATTATCTTTCAATGTCACACATTAAATTTTAGGAAACTTATTATTCCTCTATCTGGAGATTCTCTAATTTCATATTTACTGATAAAGCTAGATTTTTTCATTACACTCCCAAGTCTGTATGAAAAGTACCTCCTTTTCTTCTTCATTAATAATGTAGGTACTCCAGGTCTTAAAGGTGATCGGGGAGCAATTGGATTTCCTGGAAGTCGAGGATTCCCAGGACATACAGGAAGGCCAGGTATTATGATAATGTGTATTTTCTTTATAGAATATGTAGAAGAAACACCAGATTATTTATATGTATACATAATACTGTATATATGTAGTATACATATTTTAAAATTCTTGGATGATTAAAAAATGATTATTATTTTGTGAATAGTAGTATTCACATGCAGTTATTTGATGGTTTCTGAAATCAGATTTTTGAAACTGACTTCTGTTCGCCTAAGGAAAGTTTTTATATTCCAAAGAAAAATCATGAAAAAAAAACCACACAGGATTTATAAATTCTTCACAATCATAGATCATCATGAACAATGATATCCATCTCTGAACAAAGAGACTTGAAAGACTGGCAAATTAAAAAAAAAAAAAAAAGAAGAAGCAAAGTATAAATACCTATTTAATCACAACTGGCCAAACTTTGTGAAGTTACAGTTAGCAAAATACAGAGAAGTCTGAAATTCTCTCCTATGCAAAATAAATTATATGCTATTATTTACTAGTTTTTAATAATCAAGGCTGAGTTCAGCATTTTGAAATGTATATATGATGATATTATTCCCATCAGTTCTTCCAGTAGCCTAAGCTTCAATTGCAAACTTTGAACAGAAGTGAATTGCTTTGCAATTTTAGAAAGAGCTAGGCTACTGTCTCCTGTTTGCTTCTTTTTTTTTTCCCCAAAGTGAATCATCATCAGGATAATAGAGTCACACCAAGTGCAGAGCTGTGCACCTGTGTTCCCAGCTAGTTGAGATACTGGGGTGGGAAGATTGCTTGAGCTCAGGAGTTTGAGACCAACCTCAGCAGTCTAGTGAGGCCCTGTCTCTAAAAAATAAGAAAAAGAAAAAAGAATAGGGTCTCTATCATTGAGGTATTTTAAAAATACATTTTATTTTTAGAACAGTTTTACATATATAAAAAAACAAAACTGCACAGAAAGTATAGAAAGTTCCCATAAACCACCCAGGCACACATGGTTTCCTCTATTACTGACATCTTGCACTAGTGTGGTACATATGTAACATTAATAAACCAGCATTGATACATCATTACGAACCAAAATCTGTTATGTACATTAGTGGCCACTCTTTGTGTTTTGCGTTTTATGTGTTTCAGCGTATGTATAATGTCATGTATCCATCATTACAGTATTAGAATAGTTTCACTGCCCTAAAGATCCCCTGTGCTCTACCAACTCTATCAGTCTCCTGGAAGCCACTGATCTTTTTACTGACTCCATAGTTTCTCCGTTTCCAGAATGTCATATGGTTGGAATCATACAGCCTTGTCATACTGGCTTCTTTCACTTAGCAATGTGAATGCAAGGTTTCTTCATATCTTTTCCTGGTCTGATTGGTCATTTTTTAAAATTACTCAATAGTATTTCATTTTATGGATTTACCAAAATGTTTATCCATTCATCTATTAAAGTATATTTCGGTTGTTTCAAAGTTTTAGGCTGGGCATGGTGGCTCACACCTGTAATCCTAGCACTTTTGGAGGCCAAGGTGGGTAGGTCACTGAGATGGGCAGATCACTTGTGGTCAGTATTTCAAGACCAGCCTTGCCAACATGGTGAAACCCTGTCTCTGCCAAAAAATACAAAAATTAGGCATGGTGGCACATGCCTATAGTCCTAGCTATTTAGGAGACTGAGATGGGAGGATCACTTGAACCTGGAAGGCAGAGGTTGCAGTGAGCTGAGATCATGCCATTTCACTCCAGCCTGGGCAACAGAGCGAAACCCTGACTAAAAAAAAAAAAAAAAAAAAAAAAAAGTTCTAGAAATTATGCATAAAGCAGCTGTAAACTTTAATGCGCTGGCTTTTTTGTGGACAGAAGTTTACCTAGGAGTGTGATTGCTGGATCAAAGGGTAAACCCATATTTAGCTTTGGAGAGTATTATTTCATTCATTCACCCAGTCCACACAGTTATTGAGGGGTCTCTGCGTGCTGGAGATAAATACAGCGCAGCTGCTATCCTTAAGGAGATAGAGACAGAAACAAATGCATAAACAATTAGCTATAATTCCATGTGGTAAGTAAACAACCTTGGTGGGGTTAGACAAAATGCTGTATGGAAGTAGTATGGAGTGATTAACTTCATCCTGTAAGAAAACGTGTTACATAGACAGTAGTGTTTGTCACCTCATGTCCTCACTCGTTAAGTGGGTGTTGAACAGTGAGAATACATGGACACAGGGAGGGGAACATCACACACTGGGGCCTGTTGCGGGGTGGAGGGGCTAGGGGAGGGATGGCAAGGGGTTGGGGCATTGGGGAGGGCTAACATTGGGAGAAACAGCTAATGTAGATGGGGGATAGATGCAGCAAAGCACCATGGCACGTGTATACCTATGTAACAATCCTGCATGATCCGCACATGGACCCCAGAACTTAAAGTCTAATTAAAAGAAAAAAAAAACAGAAAAAACAAAACAAAATGCTTTTTAAACAATTACATGAAAAAAAAAAAAAAAGAGAGTAGTGTTTGTTAGTGCTGGCCTAAAAGAGGCCTGGAATTTCTTTAGGTTTATATTTCTCAAACTTTAGCGGGCATCAGAATCACTAGGAAGATCTGTGAAAATAGCTTCCAGGACTCCACCCCAGAGTTTCTGATGCAGTAGCTCTAGGATTGGGCTCACCATCCTCACTAATTTCCAGGTGAAGGTGATACTATTAATCCAGGGACCACATTTTGAGAACCATATGTTTAGGTAGAAAAAAGGAGTGAGACAGAGTAATCATGCACAAAGAAAAACTAGGGCAGTAGTAATAAGTTCCTTGACAAAATATATCCTTAAGACATCACTTCTTATAAAAGACACCAGTCTGGTAGAGATGTGAGCAGCAGTGCCCGGTGACGCTCTAGTGGTTCTGCAGACTAAAAGAAGGAAGAATACAATCTTTCCTCTACAAGAGTCTGAAGAAGGTGGTAAAATTAGAAGTAAGTCTGACAACTGTCAAATATGAAATATGTAAAAACAGGTCCATGATAGATAAAGTAATATATTTCAGAGCTAAGACCCCAATTTATGTTATAAACACTTTGATACTTTACGTTGCTTGAGTTGTATTTTTTCACTATCTGGACTATGTAAATGGCATCAAAAATATTATCAGATTCTGAAGCAAAATATTCAGATAGAACATCTTCTGTCTTCCCTCCTACACTCCTTTTCTTCCCACCTTGCCCTTTCCTTCTGCATGTATGAAGTACACACTGGTCAGATAGAATACATGCTAGAAACAGGGAAATGAAAGGTGACTAAGACAGTCTACAACTGAAAAGATACACAAACATGAGAAGAGAAAGGTAAGAGTTTATGCTTTCTCCATGCATAGCAGATCTATAGAGTAGTGCATTCATAAAACCTGACATATTTACTTCATTAAGTTTGGAGGATTGAAATGAAGTGAAACCTTTTATGTCTTCATAATCCGTAGAAGGCTCTGTTCTGCCTTGTTAAACAAAGCAGAACTTTCAGCATGTAGATAATGTGCTTCTGTCCATTTTGCCTCTTGAAGTCCATTCCAAGTCTGATTGTTTTTCTCAGAGTAAGTTGTCGTCATTTTCAGGGGTGTCTAAAATATTAGACCGTACATAGGTCATTTGTTAATTCAACACATTTACTGAACATTTCATGCAGCTATTTATAGATGGTTGAACATAAGAGTCTGAAGTTTAGAGGACAGTTTAAAAGACAGTTTAGCTATGATCATATAAATGTTCTTCAGAATCACTGATTTCAATAATATTTTATGGGTAGAGAGTGGGAAGGTACAAAGAGAAGGGGCCTAGCATAAAGCTTTACATAGTCCCAAAAGTACAGGCTGAGCAACATGGACAAAATAGCAGAAGGAAAAGAGGTAGCCCAAATTAAGAAGAAAACCCAGAGAACACGGCATGAAAAAAGACAAAGACAGAGTTTCAAAAGGTGGTCATGTAAGGTTAAGTCTACAAAAAGCTCTTTGCAACTGCTGATGTGGGGATGATGCCTTTATTCAAAGCAGATTCTATGGGATGGGGTGATAACCAGATTAGAGGATGCGGAGAGGGGAATGGTTGATAAGGGTGGGAGACGGGGTTAGAGCCAACTCTTTAGGTGTCTTGCTATGCAGAGGAGGAGAAAGAGATCCTTTTTTTTTTTTTTGTTAGTTTTTTTTTTTTCATTTGATTCTTTTTTCTTTGAAGGAGGGATCTGAGTACCATTTAAATGCTGATGGAAAGATAGAATAAAGGAAGGGTGGTTGAAGATACA
This sequence comes from Sapajus apella, assembly GCF_009761245.1. NCBI lineage: Eukaryota > Metazoa > Chordata > Mammalia > Primates > Cebidae > Sapajus > Sapajus apella. Next base: position 18,897,664 of record NW_022436961.1, on the reverse strand, counting down.
GAGGAAAGAAAAGAAAAAGATAGTATAAGGTTAATAAGGAGTAAGGTGAATAATTCAGGGACCAGGAAGAAGCACTAGGCTTAGGAGAGAGGATGATCACATTTCAAAATAGCTTAAAAAAAAAAAAACAGGATGGGGAGGCAGGCTAGAGCTGCAGAAAATTTGGTTAATATAATTAAGACATGTATGCAAAAACTTCTAGCCTAGTAACTGACTCATAGAAGAGGCACTAAAAAATGCTTGAAATCATGATGATGTCATTGAAGACACCTCCTCTTACATTCTTTCAAGTTAGAATATCATATTACATATGATCTCCTTATTTTTAAATGGCTTTTAGAAATATAAGTTAATTTTTATTAAAGACTGATACCTAGGACAGGAGTTACTTAACTCTAGGTTTAGACCAAGCCTTTGCATTTCTTTTTAACCAAAGGTATCATTCTAAGGAACCAATCCATTTCTCTCCTTTAGAAAGGATGGTTTTGATGTTTTCAAGTGTGAGAAAAGATTTCCAAGTATCATCTATAAGAAAATCTCTGAATCATGTTAAAATGATATAAAACATTTATGTTTCTTTATAAGGAGATAAGGTATTTTATTGTACCATGTTTAAAAAGAAAAGTCACAGTGGTATAAGAACAAAAGCAAAATAACATAAAACTAATTTTTTAGTTATCATAGACTCTGAGAGCTCCAAGGACCTTACGTGGGTCAATGCTCTGGGTTAAGCATTTCTATTCTGAAATATAAAGCAAGCTGCTGTGTGAAAAGACTTCCAAGAACAATGCATAGTTACTTTCTCTTTTCTAATCGTGAAATTAAATTGAAATAATGAAATTAAGCTTGCTTAGTCTGTTCTCTCTTCTGAAAATAATTAGAACTGATCAGTTACACTTTAACTCCTCCCTTCCCAAATTTTTAACAATTTCTTAGACCTTTTTCCTCTTGGAAAATTTGGTGTTCTATTTCATTAAAGGATGCTCTCAAAAAAATAGGAAAGGTTTTGGGTACTTTTTGCTAACAATGATTTTTCCCAATTTAACAGTAACTGACACAGCTCAATTACAATTAAGAAGTGAATTTAATGATATAAAGTATATCCACATTATACACAGCAATTAGAGAATTAGAAATTTGGTATTAGGACCCTGATATAAAATGGTTGGCATTTCATTAAATCCTCATAATAAAATTTCGATTGGGAATAACTTTTACTCTTTAAGTGCCTCGAGTTTCATGCTATTAATTATGTATTACATATATGTATATATTTTTAGTTGGTAAATTAAGAGCCAAAAATCCTCTCTAAGAAATATGTAATGACACATGTTCAAAATAAAGCACAGATAAAGATGCCATAGACTAGAGAAATCAAATAAATATAAACATAAAAATTAAATTTCTTTATATTATACCATAACAAATCAACTGAGGGCCAGTCGCGGTGGCTCAGGCCTGTAATTCCAGCACTTTGGGAGGCTTAGGTGGGTGGATCACGAGATTGGGAGATTGAAACCATCCTGGGAAACATGGCGAAACCCTGTCTCTACTGAAATAAAAAATTAGCTGCGTGTGGTGACAGGCACCTGTAATCCCAGCTACTATGGAGGCCAAGGCAGGGGAATTGCTTGAACCTGGGAGGTGGAGGTTGCAGTGAGTCGAGATCACACCACTGTGCTCCAGCCTGATAACAGAGCAAGACTCCTTCAAATGGAAAAAAAAAAAAAGCTGAGATGAAAAAGCTGTTCTCTCTCATTTACTGAGAATAAAATTGCAGAGAGAAGATTCCAGCTAAGCTTTAGGAGATGAAGAATAGAAATAAGAAGAACTAGGTCTTTTATGTGTTTCTCTTATGGGCAAAGTGCTTAATGAACATCGTTGCTAGTTTTCAAGGCAACTCTGCAATGCAAAATATTATTTTTTCGATTTATAGAATAATAAACATTATCTCAGAAACATTTAAAGACTTGTCCTGAGTCACATACCCAGTAAGTGGCAGGGCAAAATAATTAAACACAAGGGTTTCTAAATTATTACTTTAATATTTTGAAGTCCATGATTGTTTAACTTTATCCTCTGAGCTCTAGGATGAAAAGGTGAAGGTTCTCAATTTTACTAGAGGGAATCAAAAACATTAACAAAGACTTGACTTAGAGACAAGGAACACTAGGATCATTTAAGTCAAGACAATAATTACTTGCAAGATATGATTGTATCTGATGGCTGTTGGAAAAAAATCAATAAGCAAGAACAGCACAAAACTTACGAGATGCAATCTTTTCTTGGTACTGAAAGATCTCCTGCAACTCCTTTAAAAGTGGGGCAGTGGGTAAAGTAGCAACCCATTGGCAAAGACCAAGATCTAGCCATGTTTCCACACCTGCTTGAAGCCCCGACCCTCACATAAAATATTTGTACCAAACCCCTGTATACATGGATGAGTTTTCTCAAAACCAAAGGTGATCAGCCTAGAGATGGGAATGCCCCAAGGATCTTTCTACCTTCCCTTGACTGAGAATCTCAACACTCCCAGAAATTCATTGGCAACCCAGTTTTTTGGGGTGGTGCACCCTAAAGAAATGAAAACAATAAATTGTAATGTGAATAGAAGAACGTGGTATAGGAGGTGATGGAAATCACTGGACTTCCTGGGGGTTATGAGTAAGACCCAATCAAAGGAAGAGGAGAAAAGGAGGATGAATAAGTACAAACCAACTGCTTATTCTTCAGCTGTGCTTGATTTAGGAAAATGGTGCATTTAGTGCCCTCTTAATAATTTGAAATATTACCATACCAGGTTCATAATGGAGTTTCCTAAGTAGTAACCATTCTTATTAATAGCATTAGTGTTATACATTTCAATATCTGTCAGTTTTTATACATTCATATTTTAATTATGTTGTCTGATCTGTCTCCAGTTCAAGCAAACATTGTGAATTTTCCTGATTAAAAGCAAATATTTTTCTTCTTTTCTCAAGGAAATTCTGGACCAAAAGGCCAGAAAGGGGAAAAGGGGAGTGGAAACACACTAGGTAAGTATATAGTATTTTGTTTTCTGTGTGAATTCTTGTAATAAATATCTATGATACAAGAGATCTAGGCTTGAGGCAAAGGTTGGGAACTTCAGCACAGATCCGTAGAGAGTCTATGGAAGCCAACCACAATTTTCTACAAATAAGCATACTAATTGGGTAAAACAAATAGATTTTATTATACAGCGCTTTCAATCTCATTATCCATTTGTCTTGACTTTTTGTGATGAGCACTATTTTCTAAAAATTCCTCATAGAAAATTGTTCAATTTTCAAGTCAATTTCTATCCACTGAGGGAAAATCAAGCTTATGAATAGAAACAATTACAAACTAGTTCCTTACTAAATGAAACCTTAAATAGAATTTGGACAGTTTAATTCTATTTAAACGTTAAACAGAATTTTAACCCTGAAAAATTAACTCTCTGATGGCTGGGGCTTTTTGTTTTGTTTATTTTACTAAAAACTTGAAAAGCGGTATTCCATGTTCTAAACCTTCACACCTGAAACAGAATAGATTTCACAAGAAGAACATTTGTCAGTTGAATACCAACCTCATGTTGCAGTATACAGAATCTGTTAATTGGATCTTAAAAGCTAAACATTAGATGAGATGTCTTCTATTTGCCGTGCCGTAAGTTAATTGTTGTGTCTAGGCTGAATATATACTGACATCATGAAGGGATTATGAAGAGGAATGTGGAATCCCCACTAAACTTCTCAGAATCAAAAGGCTCCTCCATTTGTATTCCCAATAGGAACTACATGCGATGTGTGTGTGCGTCTGTATGTCCATGGGATAGCTGATACAAACAGGGTGATCATATTTAATCATCAGGGTTCTGTTTTCAACAGATAATGGCAAATCCTTTTATGTACCAAAATCTAGCAAGTTTGAGTTATAATCATTAGCTAGAAATATACACTACCAATTTCTCTGCCTTACAAAACCTAATTATTTTAACCTAATTTTGTGTACAGATGCCGTATTTAGACAAAGTAGGACATTGTCGTGAATACCAGCCATTAGAGTAGTCATTGGTGTAATCATGATACTTTCAAAGTACAACAGAGTATTGTGTGCCTTCTGAGTACTTTAGTGTTACTTAATGACTTTATTATTATTATATTAACATAATAGTAACATTCGTCTATCTTTTCTCCTTTGTGTCCATTTGCTCTTTAACGTGGTCACTTTTGCCTGCTATATACTTTCTACTCTACCTTTTCTCCTTCTCACTCATTGACTTTCAGTTAAGCTCCTCTTGTAACACTCTCCTCCCTGTCGTTTTATCTTCATCTTTATCTCTGCCTTTATCTTTTGTTTTTCTTTATCTTCTTTTCCTGAGGCTTTTTCTGAGCTTCTTAACATTGACTCTAGTCAAGTTTTGCAAATAAGAAACATTTCTTTTTTATTTTTAGTATGCAAACAGCACCCAGCTGTCTTCTGTTACCTACGGTTATCAAATGCTTTGAACATTTTCTTCAGATATGGTCAGAAATGTTTTCAGTTACAGATATTTTCATGGCTGTTTTGGAGTTTATGCACATACTTTCTTTGAGGAAGCAGTAAGAGAGGTGTTTCCGTGTATACGTATATACAGCCTCTGAATTCTCCACCATGCCCCCCCTTCTTATGTAGAGTATATTACAACTGCATAATGCTTAAAAAAGAGAGAAAGAATGATATACATAAGCATCTAATGTGGTATACTCTGCTTTTTGCTTACGTCAGTATGTCAGTCATCTGTTCGCATCATTGTATATGACTCTACCTATTTTCTCTCAAGGGCTATACATTATTCTATTACTCAGCTGTATATTATTACCATAATATAGCCATTCACTCCTCTAGTCCTGAACACTAAATGATTTTTGTTTGCTTTGGTCAGGCTTTAATAAACAATGCTACGTTCAACATTCTCACATATACTCTTGAAGGAATACTTTTTAATAGGGAATTTGCTAGAAGTAGAATCAATAGTTCAAAGGTTATTTATCATTTTACATTCTTGTAAATGGCTGCTAAAAGGTTGTACCAACTTATTCTGTATGAAAGTGCCTGATTCCCCACATCTTTAGTTAATTCTGCTATGTGAAAATTTATGTTGAATTTTAATATGCATTTAAAAAATTATTTAGGCTTTCTTTAAATATGATAAAAATAATAATTAATTTCCTCTTTTATATATGTGTCAGGACCAGTACAACTCCCTGATCCTATTAGGGCGGGGCCCTTTTAAGATCAGGTGGGTTGGGCGGGACATCCTCTGCTACCATGTCATTAAAAGGCCCTTCGCCTCTGGACACATCAGCTGCACAACTGACTTCCAAGATCCTTTTTCGACTCCTCCAAATGACCTTGGTTCCCGTGTTGTGCCTGGCTTCCACATGGCTTCCTCTCCTGGTCCCTGGTGCTGTTGGGTCCTCTGCCCCCATGCTCATACCTCTTGTTACTCCACTTCCTCCATCATCACCTCTCTCCCCTACCACCCCCAGCCTGGACATGTCTCATGCACAGACTGGAGGGCTGCTCCAACCAGTCCTGAGTTCTGTGCCACCCATTCACCTAGAGTCTTGCTACACCCAATTTAATCCATTGGGTTATAGGAGAACTGACATAGGTACTGATAATATATGTGGGTTCCTAATATTCAAAACATTATTCTCAATCAGAGATAGGGATGTCATAGAAGAAAATCATTAAATTATTAATTCATTCATTCACATAACCATTGTGTACCTCCATGAGCTGGACCTAACAGCTAATAAGATAGATACTATAGCTGGTTTTACAGAGCTAATTGTCCCTGAGAGATGTAGACAAATGAACAGGCAATGACAATACATCTAAGCTATATTGGGGAAAAAATAGGGTTAGCCAGGTGTGTAGAGCAGATAAAGGTTTTTTAATTTATTGGAATTTTTTAAAAAAATGTATTTGATTTACTTTACCTTGTCATTATTCTCCAAATTACAGCATATTTTTAAAAAGTTTTGAAGTGAAGTAGAGCTTGAGCAATTTATCCAACACACTTAAACCAAAAATAAAACTTTTATTATATTACCTGGTCATTTCAAACACAAATATTTTGATCATGAAAGTAATAATAACAATGTTCTTCCATTCTAAAAAGTTATTTGCATATCATGCTTTAAATATTCAGCATAGATCCTAAAGAAAAAGCGGTATTTCCATAGAACTAGAGATAGTTTGTGTAGGTGAAGAAAGGGAAGAAAATGAGGAGGAGGAGAAAAATCAAATGAAAAAAGAATAGGAAAAATATGGGATTCCATGGTTTTTTGTTTGTTGCTTTCTACTGATCAACAGACTACATTTTCAAAACTTTCTTTCCTTTAAGTTTTAGCAGATATACCCAAGATTCATACAATTAAGATTCTAGTAGAACTCTAGATAGTATGCCTGTGTGTATCTTGCCATTTCCATTTCTACCCTTGTAATGAACATGTTAACACCTACCTCACAGGGTTGTTGTGAGGATGAAGTAAGACATTGTGTGTGTTAAGATGCTCTGTGAAACCATAAAGTGCTTTAAAGATGTAAGCTACGCTCGGCCGTGATCTCTCTCAGCTGGAACAGCTTTTTCTCACTGGCATAATGCAGACATTTTTAATCTGTAATCAGAATAGGAGTGAAAGCAAATTGAAAATGCAAGAAGCCAAATAAATGTCATGGCAAAAAGAGAGATGCTAGAAAAAAAGAAGGTTTTATATTAGATAGGACAATGCAAGCGTGACCAGATCACAAATCAATGAGTTTGCCTGAGTTGAACAGAAGAGCGTTAGTTGTAAATAAAAGAAGCGACTAAACAGAGTGCACGCCAGAGGCCAGAAGTTGTTGACAGAGGTCAGAACAAAATGTCAGGCTAATAAAACAAGAGTCCAGTCTCTGAAGGACAAAGCAAGAGCCCAAGACACAGCTAATGAGAAAATTCCAAGAAAGTTTGAAACAAGTTAGAGTTGTCAGTGGTACTCTGGTTTTATGACTGCTTGACATGAAAATCTCCAGGAATAAAAGGGAGAGAAGAATTAGCCATTTGTTCAGATACTCCTGAATATTAGCAAGCTAGCAACATTGAACAGCCAGTTTATACAAATATCTAGAGATAAGTAGTGTCTCTTTGTCCATGGTTTGATTTGATGAGACTTCCTGTCCCTCTTTGCACTGGAGGTCAGGTAGAGTATGAGCAGCTTTCTTCAGCAGACCTTGGTCCACATCAGCCATAGGATGGCCTGGGTCGCAGAGATGCTGGGAGACAATTCCAGGAATTCAGTTAAAAAGCCGTCTGACATCCTAGAGGCTGGGCATAGTATCTCACACCTGTAATGTCAGCACTTTGGGAGGCCGAGGCAGGCGAATGACCTGAGGTTGGGAGTTTGAGATCAGTCTGACCAACATGGAGGAACCCCATCTCTACTAAAAATACAAAATTAACCAGGCATGGTGACACATGCCTGTAATCCCAGCTACTTGGGAGGCTGAGACAGGAGAATCACTTGAATCACAGGAGGCGGAGGTTGTAGTGAGTCGACAGTGCACCGCTACACTCCAGCCTGGGCAACAACAGTAAAACTCCATCTCAAAAAAAAAAAAAAGAGTCATCTGACATCCTAGACTAAATATAGATATTTTAGTGTGAAAATTAGATAATGCAAACTTTTTAAATTGGGGAAGAAAGGCTTTTCTTCTCTCTAGACAAAAAATAGATGCTGAATGCTCTGTTCAAATTATTAGCACAAGTGGCACAAATTTTATCATTTTTTAAAATGTATAATGAAGAGAAAAGAAGTCTGCACTAAGCTCTGATGCTCGTCATAGTGACTTGTCTGCTGCCTTCTCACCATAACTTGCAAGAGTGATGTTTCAGTCAAGCAAAATGATTCCTACCATAACATATAACACTTGTGTGAGGCTCTGTTCTAAATATCTCAATTACCAATGTGTGGTTTCGTCGTATTTCTCACCATGCTTTGCTCATGCACAATGAGACTACAACCAGGATGTGAATTTTAAGTATCCTATCTACAACTCATACAACGATACAGAAAAATCAATTCATTTTTCATTTGATTTTTACTGAGACTCAGCTCAATCTTAAATGAATACTGGTCTTTCTCCAAAGCATTTTTGATCAAAGTAAAGCCTGTGAGGCAAGGGCTTTTTTTTTTTTTCTTTTTCTTTTTCTTTTTTTAAGAGACCGTGTTGCTCTGTTGCACAGGCTGGACTACAGTGGCACCACCATAGCTCACTTCAGCTTTGAACTCCTGGGCTTAAATGATCCTTCCACCTCAGCCTCCGGAGTAGCTAGGACTTCAGGCACACACCACCTTGCCTGGCTATTAAATAAAAAAAAAAAAAATTAGAGGTGAGATCTCACTATATTGCCAGGCTGGTCTCAAACTCTTGACCTCAAGTGACCCTCCTGCCTCAACCTCTCAAAATGTTGAGATTACAGGTGTGAACCACCACACCTGACCCAACAGGGTTTCTGATGTAGTATACATATAATCCTCAGAAGAGCGTTCGGGTGAAGGAGTATTATCCCAATTTCTAAATTTATAAACTGAGGCTTACTGCTTATAAGTGGAAGAACAGAAACGCAAAGACAGGTCTTTAAATCCCTAAAGTCCTTATGACTCCATTCAATACTACCACACTAGTGTTATATATTTTTACATATAAACATCACAGATATGTCATGTGGAGGGTGTACAAAGAGAAAGGGAAAGAGAGAAAGAGATAGGGAAAGAGAAAGGAAGAAAAGAAAGAAATCTGTAATGAGCAGTTTGGTTTTCTAGAATGGGCCTAGTAATTTGAAGACCTAAAGAGATAAAAATTCTTACAGCAGATCAAATTCCAAATAAGCATTCTCAATTATTCTTTATTTGTTTATGTTTCCACCTTCATAACTACTCCAGCAGTTGCGTCTAGTCTCCTTCCTAAGGATATTACTCAGAAACATAGTCTTCCTGGAATGCTCACAGAGCTTCCATGATCACTAATGAGAGCTACTTATGAGTGCCAGGGGAAGAGCTAACTGTTAATATTCTATCTTTATTTTGGTAACTGGCTCAGCTGTAACATTTTTCACTATTATTTGGATGCTACAACGTCTCTCTCTTTTTATTGTGTCTTTGTTTTTTAACTTCATAATGTACTTTCTTAGTAGCACTAATTGTGAGTTACCAGAACCGAGTATACCTGAGCAGGGATGGTTCCAGGTAATTTAGTTAAATGCTGCTCATCCTTGACAGTTACATGGTGTTTAAAGCTTTCTATAAATTACAAATTAGCAGTGGCTCACACCTATAATCCCAGCACTTTGGGAGGCTAAGGTGGGCGGATCACAAGGTCATGAGATTCAGACCAGCATAGCCAACATGGTGAATCCCTGTTTCTACTAAAAATACAAAAATTAGCTGGGTGTGGTGGTGCCTGTAATCCCGGCTACTCGGGAAGCCGAGGCAGGAGAATCACTTGAACCTGGGAGGCAGAGGTTGCGGTGAGCTGTGATTGCACCACTGCACTCTAGCCTAGCGACAGAGCGAGACTCTATCTCAAAACAAACAAACAAAAATGCAGCATTCCTTTAACAGAACAGATGTGTTCCTTAATAGAGTGTTTAGCTAATATAGGCGTACCGTGGAGATACTGTGGGTTTAGTCCCAGACCACAGCAAAAAAAAGTGATGATCACGATGAACAACCAGACAAATGTTTTGGTTTCTCAGTGTATACGATAGTTATACTACGCTGGAGTCTATTAAATGTGCCATAGCATTAAGTCTTAAAAATAATGTAGATTCTTTAATTTTAAAATATTTTATTGCTAAAAAATGCTGACAATCATTTGAGCCTTCTGCAAGTTGTAATCTTTTTGCTGGTGGAGGGTCTTGCCTCAGTGTTGATGGCTGCTGACTGATCGGCATGATGGCTGCTGAAGATTGGGGTGGCTGTGGCAATTTCTTAAAATAAGACCACCGTGAAATATGCCACATCGATTGAGTTTCTGCTCATGAGAGATTTCTCTGCTGCATGTAATGGATGCTGCTTGATAGCACTTACCCACATTAGAATTTTTTACAAAATTAAAATCAGTACTCTCAAACTCTGCTGCTGCTTGATCAACTAAATTTATATAAATATTCTAATATCCTTTGTTGTCATCTCAGCAATGTTCACAGCATCTTCCTCTCAGGAGTAGGTTTCATCTCAATAAACCACTTTCTTTGCTCATCCATAATGACAGGCAACCCCTAATCAGCTGAAGTTTTATCATCAGGTTGAAGATATTCAGCCACATCCTCAGTCTCCACTTCTAATTCTAGTTCTCTACTTTTCTTATTATTTATACCACATCTGTAGTGACTTTCTCGATTGAATTTTTGAACCCCCTACAGTCATTCATGAGGGTCGGAATCAACTTCGTCCAAATTTCAGTTAACCTCGATACTTTGACCTTCTACCATGAATTATAATTTCTTTTAATACCATCTAGGATTGTGAATCCTTTCCAAGAGGTTTTCAATTTGCTTTGCCCAGACACATCAGAGGAATCACTTTCTATGGCATCTATAGCCTTGTATTTCTTAAATAATAAGACTTGAAAGTAAAAATTACTCTTTGATCCGTGGTCTTCAGAATGGATATTCTGTTAGCAGCATGAAAACACCACCAGTCTCCTTGTTCATCTCCATCAGAGCTCTTGGGTGAGCAGGTGCACTGTCAATGAGCAGTAATATTTTGAAAGGATTTTTTTTTAGCAATAAGTCTCAACAGTGGGCTTAAAATATTCAGTAAACCATGTTGTCAGCAGATGTTCTGTCTTCCAGGCCTCAATGTCCTATGTCTACAACACAGGCAGAGTACACTTAGCATAACTCTTAAGGACCCTAGAATTTTCAGAATAGTAAATGAGCATTTGCTTCAACTTAAATTCACCAGCTGCATTAGCCCCTAACAAGGGAATTAGCCTATTCTTTAAAGCTTTGAAGTCAGGCATTAACTTCTCCTCTCTAACTATACAAAAGTTATAGATGGCACCTTTTTCAACAGAATCTGTTTCACCTACATTGAAAATCTGTTGTTTAGTGTAGTCACCTTCATCAACTATCCTAACTAGATCTTCTGGACAGTTCTCTGCAGCTTCTGTGTCCACACTTGCTGCTTTACCTTGTACTTTTGTGTTATGGAGATGGCTTCTTTCCTTACAGCTTATGAACCGACCTCTGCTAGCTTCCAACTTTTCTCCTGCAGTTTCCTTAACTTTCTCAGCCTTCATAGAATTGAAGAGAGTTAGAGGCTTGCTGTGGACTTGAATTTGTCTTTAGTGAATGTCATGGTTGTTTTGGTCATATATGAAGGCTGCTAACTAACACTTTGTACCAGCAATAAGGTGGTTTGTTTCCTTATCATTTTTGTGTTCACTGGAGTAGTGCTTTTAATTGCTTTCAAGGACTTTTTCTCACATTTACAACTTAGGTAACTTTCATAGTTTCAGCCTATCTTGACTTTCAACATGTCTTTCTCACTAAGCTTATTTATAGCTTTTGATTCAAAATGAGAGATGTGCAACACTTCCTTTCACTGGAACATCTGTTTTGTTAGTAATTTGCCTAATTTCAATACTGATGTATCTCAGGGAATAGGGATGACTGAAGACAGGAAGAGAGACAAAAGGGGAACAGCCCGTTAGTGGAGCAGTCAGAGTACACACAACATTATTAAGATTGCCATCTTTTATGAGCATGGTTCGTGGTTTCCCAAACTAATTACAGTAATAATCTCAAAGATCACTGATTGCCACAACAAATACAAAGGGTTTTCAAAAAATTCATGGAAAATATATACTATGAAAACACTATGCATGGATTTCAAAAATTCTGCACTAAAACAAGCTAACTTATTGTCACATGTCTGAATAGAATCTAATTTGATGCACTAAGAAGAAAAAGGTATCTGTTTAAAAAGAGTCCCAATCACAGCCACTTAAATATTGCTAAAATGGAACCAAAAACATAGATCAAAGTTACAATGAAGTTTGGTTTGAGGAATGGTGAAATCTCTGATGCTTTATGAAAAGTTTATAGGTGCAGTGTCCCAAAGGAATCAGCAGTTGACAAAACATAACTCCGTTTTATGAAGGAATAATAAAATGTTGAAAATCAAGCCTGAAGCAGGTGAACGTCGACATCCATTTGTGAGGAAAAAAATTCATCTTGTTTGTGCCTTAACTGAAAAGAACTGAAACAGCAGAACAACAGCCAACACCACAGACATTTCGGTTGGTTTGGCTTGCACAATTTTGACTTAGAAATTAAGGTTGAGCAAAGTTTTCTCTAGATGGGTGCTAAAACTATTGTGTCCAGGTCAGCTGCAGACAAGAGCAAAGCTTTCATTGGAAATTTTAAACAAGTGCAGTCAAGATCCTGAGGCATTTGTTTGAAGAATTACAGCAGAAGATAAAACATAGATTTCTCAGTATAATCCCGAAGACAATGCATAATCAGAGCAATGGCTACCAAGAGGTTGAAGTGTAGTCAAAGCAAAAGCAAACCAGTCAAGAACAAAAGTTCTCACAACAGGTTTTGAGGATGCTCACGTGATTTTGCTTGTTGACTTCCTGAGGAGCCAAAGAATGATAAGCTAGGCTTACTATGAGAGTGTTTTGAGAAAGTTATCCAAAACTTTAACAGAATAACTTCCAGGAAAGTCTCCTCAGAGAGTCTCCATCATTGCTCTTGCTCATTTCTCTCATCAGACAAGGGCAATTTTGGGGAGAGCTTCAACGGGAAATCATTGGGCATCTAGCTTACAAACTTAGTTTGTCTCCTTCTGACTTCCTTCTGCTTCCTACTTTCAAAATATTTTGAAAGGACATCAATTTTTCTTCTGTTAATAATAAGAAGATGAAGCATTGATATAGTTAAATTCCTAAGATCCTCAGGTCATTAGGGATGGATTAAATGGCCAGTCTCATCACCTATAAAAGTATCTTCAACTTGATGAAGCTTATATTGAGAAATAAAGTTTATATTTTGTGCTTTTACCTTTTAATTGCATTTTCCACAAACTTTGTTTTAGTCTCCCCATATTTTACTAATAATGGGAAAGTTTGCAAAGCATTTAATGTGATTTACCACCTACAACTAAAAACAAAAACTACATGATGATCTCAAAAGATACAGTAAATGCTTCTGATAAAATTCAATATGTCTTCATGTTAAAAACTCTCAATATACTAGGTATTAAGGGAACTTACCACAAAATGATAAGAGCCATCTATGAGAAACCCACAGCTGACATCATATTAAATGGGCAAAAGCTGGAAATACTCCCCTTGAAAACCAACACAAGATAATGATGCCCTCTCCACTACTCCTGTTCAGCATGGTATTGGAAGTCCTGGACAGAGCAATCAGGCAAGAGAAAAAAAATATAAGGCATCTATTTTGGGAGGCCAAGGAAGGCAGATCACCTGAGGTCAGGAGTTCCAGACCAGCCTAGCCAAACGGCAAAACCCTGTCTCAACTAAAAATACAAAAATGAGTCAGTGTGGTGGTGGAAGCCTGTAGTACCAGATGTTCAGGAGGCTGAGGCAGCAGAATTGCTTGAACCCAGGAGGCAGGGATTGCAGTGAACCAAAATCATGCCACTATACTCCAGTTCAAGGAAGAGAATGAGAATCTCTGTGTGTATGTGTGTGTGTTTGTGTGTGTGTGTGTGTGTGTATATATATATATATAAAGAAATATGGAAATATAGAGCATCCAAATAGGAAGGGACGAAGTCAAGTGAAAGTATCTGTTTGTAGACATGATTCTATATCTAGAAAACCCCATAGTCTTGACCCAAAAGCTCTTTCCAGCTGATACACAACTTCGACAAAGTTTCAGAACACAACATCATTGTACAAAAATCACTAGCATTTCTGTACACCAGTAACAGTCAAGCTGAGAGCCAAATCAGGCATGCAATCCCATTCACAATTGCCACAAAAAGAATAAAATACCTGGGAATACAGCTAACAAGGAAAGTGAAGGACTTCTACAAGGATAACTACAAACCACTGCTCAAAGAAGTCCTAGTTGACACAAACAAATAGAAAAACATTCCATGCTCATGGGTAGGAAGAATCAGTATCATTAAAATGGCCAAACTGCCCAAAGAAATTTATACATTCAATGCTATTCCTATCAAACTACCAATGACATTCTTCACAGAATTAGGGAAAAGAAATCCCTACTTTAAAATGTATGTGGAACCAAGCAAGAGCCCAAAGAGCCAAGCCAATGTTAAGAAAAAGAACAAAGCTGGAGACATTATGGGACCTGACTTCAAACTATATTATAGGGCTACAGAAAGAAAACAGCATGGTACTAGTACAAAAACAAATGCATAGACCAGTGGAGCAGAATAGAGAGCCCAGAAATATTGCTAACCACCTAAAACCATCTGATTTTTGACAAAGCTGACAAAAGCAAGCAATAGGAAAAGGACTCCCTTTTCAATAAATGGTGCTGGGATTACTGATGAGCCATTTGCAGAAGTTTGAAACTGAAGTCTTTCCTTATACCATGTACAAAAATCAACTCAAGATGGATTAAAAACTTAAAAGTAAAACCTAATACTATAAAAACTCTGGAAGATAACCTATGAAATATCATTCTGAACATAGGACCTGGTAAAGATTTCATGATGAAGATGCCAAAAGCAATGCAAAAAAAATAAAAATAAAAATTGACAAATGAGTCCTAATTAAACTAGAGAACTTCTGCACATCAAAACAAACTATCAACAGAGTAAACAGACACCTAAAAAATGGGAGAAAAATATTTGCAAACTATGTATTAACAAATGTCTAATATCCAGAATCTATAAGAAACTTAACAAGCAAAAAATAAACCGAATAAAAAAATGAGCAAAGGACATGAACAGATAATTTTCAAAAGAAGACGTATGCATGGCCAACAAGCATATGAAAAAATGTTCTACATCACTAATCATTGGAGAAATGCAAACCAAAAGCACAATGAGATACCGCTTCACACCAGTCAGAATGGCTGTTTATTAAAAAGTCAAAAAATTACAAATGCTGTGTTGACAAGTTTGTGGAGAAAAGAGAATCTTTATCATCTGCTCATGAAAATGTAAATTTGTTCGGTCATTGTGGAAAGCACTTTGGTGATTTTTCAGAGAACTTAGAATTATCATTTGACCGAGTAATCTCATTATTGAGTACATACACAAAGAATATAAATTGTTTTACTTTAAAAACGCATACTCAGATATGGTCATCACAGTGCTATTCACAATAGCAAAGACATGGAATCAACCTAAATGCCCATCACTGGTAGACTGGATAAAGAAAAGGTGGTATATACACACTCTATGGAATGCAGCCATACAAAAGAATGAGTCATGTTCGTTGAAGGAACATGGACAGCGCTGTACGCCATGATCCTTAGCAAACTAACACAGAAGCAGAAAACCAAGTAACTCATATTCTCACCTATAAGTGGGAACTAAACTTTGAGTAGATGTGGACACAAAGAAGGGAACAACAGACAGTGGGGTCTGCTTGAGGGTGGAGGCTGGGAGGAGGGTGAGGATCAAAAAACTGTCAGGTACTGTATTATTTCAATGACAAAAATAATCTGATACCAAACTGCCACGACACACAACTTACCTGTATAATCAACCTGCACAGGCACGCTTGAACTAATATAAAAGTTTAAAAAAAATGAATCAATTAGCCACCATGTTAATATACTTAAAAAAGAATTATCATCTAAATAGGTGCAGAAAAAAGCACTTGAAACAAAGGGAATAGTTTGAAATACTGTGAGAATTTCTGAAATGTGACACAGAGACACAAAGCACATGCTGTTGGAAAAATGACACTGACAGACTTGCCGGACACAGAATTGCCACAAACTTTCAATTTGTAAAAATGCGATATCTGTGAAGTACAAAAAAGTGAAGACCAATAAAACAGGATATGCCTGTATGTTTTGTCATTTGAAGTAGACATTTAAATCAGTTACGGATCCAGCAGATAGCACTTGTCCAGCTTAGTCCCTATCCCAGCAAACTCTCACAGCCTCTCACCAGAACCCATTAGAAGGAAACACATCAGCCCAGCTTCTCATACCAGCAAAAGTGGAAATTCATGCAGTTATGTGCAGGAATGCAGAAGGAGCAGAGGGGCCCAACACGCCACTTCCCTTTCCTCCACAACCTGAGTACCAAGTAACTTTCCTGCCTTTCTTCGAATAAATGACTTCTGGCTTCCTATTCTGCAGTAAAAAAAAATTTAGCCTGATACTCACACAAGATTATTTATTTTGCTCAAATTAGAGTACTTTCCTTGTATAGGTTCACAGCCTATTATTTCCCATCCTCCCAGCCTAGCATCTCTGGAAATATGTTGCCCTTAAGATGTAAATCTTCTTTTGGGGGAGGGAGGGTTGGGGAGGCAGTCTCACTCCGTTACCCAGGCTGGAGTGCAGTGGCATGATCTTGGCCCACTGCAACCTCTGCCTCCTGGGCTCTAGTGTTCCTCCCATCTCAGCTTCCCACGTAGCTGGAGCTACAGGTATTTTAAAATACCTGTAGGTCACCATACTCAGCTATTTAAAAAAAAAATTTTTTTTTTGTAGGGAATGGGTTTTGCTCTCTTGCCCAGGCTGGTCTCTTAACTGCTGAACTCAAATGATCTGCCCGCCTTGACCTCCCAGAGTGCAGGGATTAGACTAGAGCCATGGCACTCAACCTGAGGTGACTCTTAAGGCTGAATTCCCTACAACGACACAGTTGGCTTGCTTCACATGGAGTCTCCAACAAACTCCCCCACTATGGCTTAGCCTGCAGACTCTTAATCCTTTCCTGGGTGCTGCAGTTATTTTCATTTTCTACTTCTTACTCACATCCTGCTTAATCCATGCCAAAGTAAAATGTTTGAACCTCAGATATATTAGGGACCTATTTAATGGAATTCTAATGTGAACTATTTAGCAAAATGATTGTATTTCCCAGTGATGTTTTGAATAATTCTGAGTTTTATTTCCTAGAAATGCTAAAAGACAAACCTCTTTAACTGCATACAAATATTCAGTTTCTATGTACAATATTTTCACAAAAACTTAACATGATTTACATCAAAACTTATTTGTCCCCAATAAAATGATTATCTGTTCTATTATAAAACATCTTCTACCCCACACTCTTTCCTGTTGCATTCTCACCTAATCCTGTTACTGATTACATTACCTGCACCTAGAAATACTGTTTCTGCACCAAAAGAATATGTACTTGATTAATCACAGAGCATAAGCTAACATTTATTATTAATCTATTTAAACATAGGTACTTTGTAAATACTTCTGTCCTTTTTTTTCTCTTTTTGAGACAGAGTCTCACTCTTGTCACCCAGGCTGGAGTGCAGTGGCACGATCTCGGCTCACTGCAACTCCACCTTCTAGGTTCAAGCCATTCTCCTGCCTCAGCCTCCAGAGTAACTGGGACTACAGGCATCTGCTACCACGCCTGGCAATTTTTTTTTTTTACTTTTTTTTTTTTTTTTTTTTTTAGTAGAGATGGGGTTTCACCATGTTAGGATGGTCTCGATCTCCTGACCTCATGTTCACCCACCTCTGCCTCCCAAAGTGCTGGGATTACAGGCATGAGTCACCACACCTGGCCCTGTCATTTTTAAATAAAAATCTAAGCCTTTAAAGTAAGTGTTTTAGGGACAAAGTGACTATTTTCAGAAAAGAGATCTTCAATGTGTTCAAATCACCACATAGCAAGTATGGCAGCTTAACTCTGCCTATAAATTAAAGAAGAAACTTGTATTTTTAAGTTTATATTCACTGAAGTATGCTGTTTCTCCTTTGCAAATAAAAATGCACAACATAAGGAAAAACAAAAATGTATTAGTCTGCTTGGGCTGCCAGAACAGAATACCACAAATAATGTAGCTTAAATTATAGACATTTGTTTTCTCACATTTCTGGATATTGGAAGCCCACGATCAAGTCGGGGGCAAGGTTGATTTCTCCTGAGGCCTCTCTTTGCCTTGCAAATGGCCACCTTCTCATTGTGACTTTATGAGGCAGTCTCTGTGTGAGCACTGAGCAGGTGTCTCTTTCTCTTTTTATAGGGCACCCATCCTACCAAGTTAGGATTCTGCCCTTATGACCTCATTTAACCTGAATTACCTCCATAAAGGCTCTGTCTTTCCATACAGTCACAGTGGAGGTTAGGACTTCAATGTATGAATATTGGGAGACGTAATTCAGTACATAATAGGAAGGCATCAAGAATTGATCTTGTGTCTGTGGGCAGGATCTCTGCAGCACACAGCTGCCGAGATGAATTCAGGATGAATTCAGTTTTATTTGCCTATCTTTCTGTAATTTTGTTCTTTAAGAGGGCCTAAATTGCACCATAAATAGATTTGATGCATTCTGGTGTTTTTATAATTATGAGAACAACTTTGTTTTGTTTATTGCCAATATTGTGTTTTTACATTTCAGTGATGTTCTTTTAGATTATGCCTCATGAAATAAATTACCAGAATAATGCAGTTTAAGTAGACAAAAACCAATGATGATGGAATTTATGACAAACAGAATGACCTGGGCAATCACTGCTAATATTATTTGTCAAATAATCACCATCAAAGTATTTGTAAGAACTGTAAAGTAGAAAGTAATGGAAACATACTTAATCACAAAATAGAGTTTATTGGTTTACATAATTAAGAATTCCAGTACCAACAGATGGCTTCAGGCATAGCAGAATCCAGGTGTTCAAAGTAAATCATTCGAACTCAGTCTTAGTCTCTCCCTCTTTAGATATATTATACTCATTGTGAAGTCAGCTCTTGCTGTGTGGCATTATCTTTACATCTAGCCATGTCTAAGAAAGAATGCCACATTTATCCCTTCCAAAGAACTCTTTTTGTCTCTACTTTTGATCCTGAGCTTCCCCTTGACTAGCTATTGTGTCTAGAGACAAGATATACTCATTACCTAACCCGACTAGATAAATACCAAATGGTGGATAAGATAAGATTTCCTTTAAGAATCTCAGAGTGCAGGGCCCAGGGCACTAAAAAGTGGATCAAACTCACTATCTTGTTCAATCATATTTTAAAAAATTTTTGCTGATTGCTTATTGGCAAGCGATGTGTTAGTTTAATTCTTCCATAATGTGAACGATTTATAACTCTCTAAGTAATCATATGTATCCTAGTATTGTTCTAGATGTTGTGTTCAGGCTATAGTGAATATCATAATGACCCATGAGGCTTTTATCATATAAAGATGACTGGATATGACATACAGGTATTCTGAATTCAGAAAGTTTGTGTAGTGGATTTGATTCATGTAATTTCTTTCTTTCTTTCTTTCTTTCTTTTTTTCTTTCTTTCTTTTTCCTCCCTTCCTCCCTTCCTTCCCTCCCTCCTTCCTTCCTTCCTTCCTTCCTTCCTTCCTTCCTTCCTTCCTTCCTTCCTTCCTTCCTTCCTTCCTTTCTTTCTTTCTTTCTTTCTTTCTTTCTTTCTTTCTTTCTTTCTTTCTTTCTTTCTTTCTTTCTTTCTTTCTTTCTTTCTTTCTTTCTTTCTTTCTTCTTTCTCTTTCTTTTTTTTTGTATTTTAAGTAGAGACAGGGTTTTACCATTTGGCCAGGCTGGTCTTGAACTCCTGACCTCATGATCCACCCACCTCAGCCTCCCAAAGTGCTGGGATTACAGGTTTGAGCCACTGTGCCCAGCCAATACAAGTGTTTTCTAAAGGTTCTCCTTGGGATTCTGAAGCACAAAGTGGTTGAGAAACTGTTATTTAATATATGATACTTTTGTCCTCCCATCACCCATTGCCCATCATTAGGCCAGAAATCTGAATTTTTAAGAAATAGGATCAATCATATCTATAATATATAGAAACTCTGTACCAGATGCTCTGTAAAGCACCATACATACCTCCTTCACTTAATCTTCACAAGGAATCTGTCACTCTGATGCTATCCCCATGAAGATTTAGAGCCATTAAGTAAACTGTGCAAAATTACACCTATGGCCAGGTGCAGCGGCCCATGCCTATAGTCCCTGTACTTTGGGACGACAAAGTTAGCAAATCGCTTGAGCTCAGGAGTTGGAGACCAGCCTAGGCTACATGGTGAAACTCTTGTCTCTTCAAAAAAGACAAAAATTAGCCAGGTGTGGTGAATTGTAACTGTAGTCCCAGCCATTTGGGAGACTGAAGTAGAAGGATCACTTCAGCCCAAGAGGTGGAGGCTATAGTAAGCCATGATCATATCACCAGGCACTCCAGCCTGGGTGACAGCGCAAGACTTAGTCTCAATAAATAAATAAATCATACCGCTAGTGTGTATGGGGTAGGTCTGGAGTTTTAATCTTGGTTTGTCCGATTTTAAATTCCATCACTGGCTGGATGTGGTGGCTCATGCCTGTAATCCCTGCACTTAGGGAGGCTGACGTAGGTGGTTCACCTGAGGTCAGGAGTTCAAGACTAGCCTGGCCAACATGGTGAAACATGTCTTTACTAAAAAATTAGCCAGACGTGGCGGCAGACTCCTGTAATTCCAGCTACTGAAGAGGCTGAGGCAGGGAGAATTGCTTGAACCAGGAGAAGGAGATTGCTGTGAGCCAAGTTCGTGTCACTGCGCTCCAGCCTGGATTTAAGAGTGAGACTGTCCCCAAAGAAAACAGAAAACATTACTTAAGGGTAACATCCTACAGATTAACTTGATTTTTCCCCTTCATGCCTCTTCAAAATACATTCGTGAGCTAAATTAATCCTCACAATAGTCCTATCATGTAATTACCAAAGATGTCAAAACAAATGAAAAAATTAAAGTGCAAACAGACAAATGATACGGCCAAAGTTATGAAGCAAGTTTATAGCACAGTTAGGACTAGAGCTCTGGTCTCCTGGCTTTTAATCTAGAAACACATCCTATTTCATGATACTGATCCTGCCCCTTCTCTAAGAACTGGGATCCTCCCTTGAAATAAAGCATTTAGTATTTTAACTTAAATAATACCCTACTTGTTGAAATATGTATTTTGTAGTTTTTTCTGTATTTTTCTTTTTCTTATTACCTGAAAAAAATATCCCCTTACATATATTTTCTTATTTCTAAAATATTACTCTGATTACATTAAAATGCTCAAGGGTTAAGCTAAGCAGATGAAAGCAGTTTCCTGGAAGGGGGAGAAAATACAGCCTCTTTGTTAGATTTTTGAAGGTTTAGTGATCTGTCCCTACATGCCTCTGGACACAGCTGTTGGATGTGAATCATGGTCTCTCCTGTCTGGAGTAAAGGTAATGAAGATCGTACACACTGTTACCTTCCACCAATTGCAATAAGTCAGTCTGATGATAGCTTGCAGAGACCTGAACAGTTATGAGCATAAACAAAATATAGCACACAATGCTATATGTATATTGTATGCATATTGTCTTTCCTTTTTTATTATTAGACTTTAAGTTCTGGGGTACATGTGCAAAATGTGCAGGTTTATTTCATAGGCAAACACGTACCATGGTGGTTTGCTGCATGCATAACCCTGTCATCTACATAAGGTGTTTCTCCTAATGCTATCCCTCCCCAATACCCCTACCCCCTGCTACCCCTCCCCAAGTCCCCCACCTTACTTTTCAGTTACCTCCAAACTCAATTCAAGGCACAAACATTCATTTATTCTGGAAAATGATTTTCTGTTCATAAAAAGTCAAAGAATTCTATACTGAGTGGTCAGCTTTGCCAATAACAAAGATAGATTGGGGGCAAATTGGGGGTATTTTTCTCCATAAGACCCACATCTTAAATCCCCTACAGTCAAGAATTTCACAGGCTCTCAGAATATCTTCTGGAATAAAATACAATTAATCATTCAATTACTACTGTTTATATAGTACTTCATAGTTGGAAGTACAGTTTGTTCACATATTATCACATTGGAAACCTCCATTCTTATAGGAAGTTATTATACTTAATTTATAATTGGGTAATTGAAGGCACAAAGAAGTTAGATCATTTATCAGTGCCTAAGCGTCTTATAATGAGGGACATGAGGACTTTTACAAGGTCTAGTTGAGGCCTGGAGTTTTCAGAAATCTAAAATAATAGTAATACAATCTATGTTATTTTATGATGAGGGCTTTCAAAATAAATTCTGTTCAGTGTCCTAATAAATGACTTAATTATTTCCGAGACCCAGGGTTTTAAGTGGAAAGTAAACATTTAAATGTCCGATAAATCGGTAAATAAAATTCTTCATAAAGTTTAAAACTTTTTTTTCTAAGTAACTCTAGAAATTAAGAGTTAAAATAGTAAAAACAAGATTTCTCTAAAATGACAGCAAATATCTCAATATGTGAACACTGTCCTTGAAAACACCAGTATGCTCCTTGAAATGCAACCATTTTCATTTAATTGGCAATTTTGGAAATCCAGTGGTGGACACAGAATTATAGCTTATGATTCGCTGAAGGGAACTTACACTGACAGCCAAGTTCTGCTTTGTTCTCACCTGGCTTTTCGGTTTTGTTTGCTTTTTTCTCCCACATAGACTTATTCATAATCACATCCTTATGGTGATGTATAGAATGAGGAAGATGTTCTTTTTAAACATAAAATTCTTCTTTTAAGTACTTACCATTTTTTTAAGCAAGACTATTTTAAAGTCCTATCTTACAATTCAATTCAAAAACTATCTTAGATATAAGAAACAGTGGTCTACTTTTTAATTTTCTTAAATGAAAATAATTAACTTTTACTCAAAATTGAGTTAAACTTACACAATGTCCACTGAATTTATTTTCAAGCAACAGATTTTCAATCTTTATTTTAGTTGTTCAGCAGGTGAACTATGGATGTTCAGTATGATCATGGTTGACTTTGCTAAGTAATTAATTATTTCCAGCATAACCATCACTGCTACTAAGCTATTCTGCATATCCTGGGGTCATTTTGTTGTCTAGTATGGAGAGAAAAGTTAGCACCAACACTGTATTCTAAGGCAATTCCAGAGCCCCTTAGCTGCAACAGTTTAATGAAGATTCAGAAAAATTATATTATTCTGTGTCTTGCATCTCAGCCAGCTCTATAGTTGTGGGTTTAATAGTGTTTCCAAAACTTCATGTTCACCTGAAACCTCAGAATATGGCCTTATTTGGAAATAGAATCTTGGCAGTTATAATTAAGCTGATATGAGGAGGTCATAATAGATTGCAGTGAACCATAATGTCTTTAAGAAGAAGACACAGAGACATAGGGAAGGCCATGTCAAGATGGAGGCAGAAATTAGAATGATGTAGCTACAATTCAAACACTGCCAGGAATTGTTGGAAGCCACCAGAAGCTACAAGAGGAAGGAAGGATTCTTCCCTGGAACTTTCAGAGGGAGCATGACCCTGCAGACATCCTGATGCACACTTCTGTCCTCTGGAATGGTGAAAGAATAAATTTCTCTTTCAAGCCATGCAGTTTGTGATAATTTGTTATGGTGGCCCTAAGAAACTAACACACCTAGGCAACTTTGGCTGACACCTTTCATACCACTTTATTTTAACAATGAGCACCACTTTTCTCCCTTTATTTGAGGATGTGCCCTACCTCCACTTGGGCATCTAAGAGAATTTTACTGAAGATTTACTTAGCATCTAAGAGAAGTTAAGCAGAAGGGTCTGTTGTCTTGAAATTCTTCAGCTAACCTAAATACCCAGTTTTCCTCTCTGGCCCTTTTCCTCAGCCCTGTTGCTATTATAAGACTTTCAGACACTAAAATTCTCCACCAAAGTTCTCTTCCTCTAGTTTTGTCCTCTTGCCTCTGCCCCAGGATCTCCCAAATACTTGTCTCCCTGGCTTTAGGAGTAGCACTTACAACGTGTTATTTTTCTAGAGAAATTTAACTCAGTGTCTTCAGGTTCTGATATTTGGGTTGTACATTTCATTGCTAAGTATCTCATTAAGGTAATTATCTTAAAGAATCACTTATCTTCTTATAGGAATTTTGCCATGTTGTGAGAACTTCCAGGTCAAACTGCAACCAGATTTTTTTTTTAATTTCTGTGTTCTTGGTGGATTTTAAATATCATAACCACCATTGTAATAAATTTAACCCTAAATCTTAATTCCAATAAAGGATACAAAAAAGAAATCATGACTATGAGTAAACAATAGGATAATAGCTGGAATGAAATAGTTATGCTCCTCAAAGTCATTTCTAACTTCAGTTATTTGTTTCCATTGAGTCGTGGTAATTGACACGTGGAAAGAAGACCTTACGTGTTACCTGACTTTTTTAATTTGAATGTTGTCTTTCTAATAGAGATTAATACATTCACAATATCTTTTCTCTAACTTTTAAGGATAGACTTGTATATGGAAACTAAATGATTTGTTCAGGGTTCAGATATGACTGTCAACATTGCTGTGAATGTGTTCTTTCCTTCATTAAATAAAATATATTTCAAACATAAGAAAAAAAGTTTATAATATACAGCTAATACATAGCCATGTGTACACCACTTGGATTTTTGAAATGTTCACATTTACCATGTTGACTACAAGTATTTGTATTTTAAGAAATACAATATTGGCTGGGTGCAGTGGGTCATATCTGTAATCATATCACCTTGGGAGGCCAAAGCAGGAGGATCACTTGAGCTTAGAAGTTGGAGACTAGCCTGGGCAACATAGCAAGACTCCTTCCCTACAAAAAAATTTTAACATTAGCTGGTCATGGTGGCATGTGCCTGTAGTCCCAGCTAGTTGAGAGGCTGAGGCAGGAGGATCACTAGAGCCCAGGAGTTTGAGGCTGCAATGAGTTATGATTGCAACACGGCACTTCAGTCTGGGAGACACAGGGACACCTTGCCACTCAATAGTTTTTTTTTCTGTTTTTTAAAAGAAATATAATGTTATGAACATAGTTGAAGTCCGAGTATGTCTACCTCTCTTCTTTTCCAGGGTAAATTTTTATCCTGGAGTTTATATGTTTCCTTCCATTCATGTTTTTATGCATTTACCACATAAGTATGTATGCATGTACAGTAGGTGGCATTGTTTTGTGTGTTATTTTACATAAATAGCTTACACTATGTCTCTCATTCTGAGCATGGTCTTGTACTGCAATTTTATAAATTTCAGCTTTATTTGAGTTATGAATAAAGCTGTAAAGATAGTGAATAGCCTTATCACCATTTATTTTAATTAAATTAATTTTAGTTTAAAAGACAATATAATTACAGAAAGTAGAAAAAAGATTATACCTTCAATTTCTGTCACATATACAAAATTACTGTCAATATACTTGGGAACTTCCAGCCCTGTTATATAGCAAAATTTTTAAACAATTTTAATCAAATTTTAAAATCTTAACGTAGTCACTTAATGTAGTATTATCATCTTATTCCTCCATTTTCTACACGGTCATTTTGACAGTTATGTTTAATGCCCCTAAAACTATGCATCAAATATAAATACTATAGTTAAACTATCTGTGTATTATGAGATAGTTAATAGATTTCTCTTTTAACTCCCCCTTTAAAAATAAGGATTCAATAAACAAAGATAACCACTTATATTGTTAATTTTTACTATATTTGTTGTAATTTCCTTAGTTTAGATTATAAAAATATTTCTTCTTTCGTAAATTATCTGCTGTATTGTTTATTTTTCTTTTTGTGTCTTAAGGTCATAGAAACATGATCAGCTATCTGTCTAATAACTTCTATATACATTGCAAATTTTGTACACAGATTTTTAGAGGTATGAAGAGGTTATTAGCACTATCCCTTTTCTAAAGAACTGAGACATAAGAATAGTGAGATAGACTTTAAAAAGTTAAACTATAGGCCAGACGCAGTGGTTCATGCCTATAATCCCAGCACTTTGGGAGGTCGGGGTGGTTGGATCAGGAGATCAGGAGCTTGAGACCACCCTGGCCAAGATGGTAAAACCGCGTCTCTACTGAAAATACAAAAATTTAGCCGGGTGTGGTGGCAGCCTATAATCCCAGCTGCTCAGGAGGCTGAGGCAGAGGTTGCAGTGAGCTGAGATCATGCCACTGTACTCCACCCTGGGAAATAGAACAAGACTGTCTCAAAAAAAGAGAGAAAAAAATTAGACTATAGAATGAACATTCAATGAATCAGCAGAGATATGTCAAATCATTTAAGCTGACTGAATGTATTAACATATATAAAGAACGTTTTAACCAAAGATCACTGGCCAGTCCCAGAAGCAAAATCTCACTGCTAGGTCTCATTGCAAATTAATAAATTAATTAAACTAAGAGTTCATTGCTTGTGATTTGGCTTCCCATGCAGATTGCCCAAGGGGAGAAAATGGCCTTGTCAAACAGATTCAAATATTCTAGTTTTTGAGGCAATTACATTTCTCATTGTAAATTGAATTGACATTTAGTCCCAAGATTCTGTTTAACATTAGTCTGCCTCTAAGAGATAGATCTGCTCACTGAGCTGACAAAATCAGATTTTCTAACGTCTAGGGCTTCTCTGATCAGAGCCTCCCACTAAACCCTCATATTTGGAAAAGCCCTCAGTAGCCAGCCATGTGGGTTTTCACCATAAAAACACTCATGTTTATGCCAGTTAAATTGATCTTTCCTTCACGATTTTTCTGTTTCTACACATAGAGACTATATTCCCTCTAAAGACTTGTGAAATACTAAAATCTGTTTCTTATATTATTTGGTATTTTAAGCATTTGTCAATTTAATCTCACTGGGTAATGTAGTCCATGTATCAGGAGAAGCTCACCATTCATTCATTTACTCATTCATGCCATAACTCTTCATCAAGTGACTACTAAGTGACAACCTGCATTCTGTCAGACACTGAAAAGATGACCATAAGGGGTTTCTTTCAGACTAATGGGAAAAACCAGTTTACAGAGATTTGGTATAGCATTTGTCATACTGCTATAGTGTAACCAGTCCAAATTTGGAGATTGAGAGTGGAGAAATAAGAGGGGAAGAGGGAAGGGAAGAAGGAACATTCCAGACAGGAACAAAAGCCCCAGAAATAAAGGAGAATGAGACTTATTTGAAAAATGTGAAGAGTTATATAACTAAAGTAAAAAGACAGAAATGCATGGGAGGAGAATTTCTCAAGGGTTAGATTGGAAAGGTGAGCAGAGATTAATCATCACCTTATTTATTCCAGAAGTCACTTGGCAAGAATATCCCCATGAAATCCTCTATCATTCTAGTCTATTATGTTTGTAATACTACCAGGGATTCCCAAACTTTTTCTGTAGAGAAACAGATAGCAGGCTGGGCGTGGTGGCCCATGCCTTTAATCTTAGCACTTTGGGAGGCCAAGGTGGGCGGATCACCTGAAGTCAAGAGTTCGAGACCAGCCTGACTAACATGGAGAAACCCCATGTCTACTGAAAAAAAAAAAAATACAAAAAATTAACCAGGTGTGATGGCAGATGCCTGTAATCCCTGCTACTCAGGAGGCTGAAGCAGGAGAGTTGCTTGAAACTAGGATGCGGAGGTTGCAGTGAGCTGAGATCAGGCCACTGCACTCCATCTGAGCAACAAGAGCAAGATTCTATCTCAAAAAAAAAAAAAAAAAAAAGAAATAGCAAATATTTGCATAAATGCACCAAGATTATTAAAATAATAATCTTCTAGGCCATAGGAGAACTTCCCTGGATATTTTAGAATCTATCACTAAGAAATAGGCTGTAAAATATGAAGTCAGGTGACTCAGAACTGTGAGTCTGTCACTGAGAAAGAGACAGTAACTGTCATTGAGAACTCTAAAATATAAGCGTAGGAGCTGTTAGCAGACATGTTCTATCAAGTGAACTGGAGAGCAATGATATCTAGCTTGCAACAAAAAAAGAATAATAAAGCAACCTACAAAAAGAAGCTTGGACATAAGTTGAAGACTCTAGGCAGATTCAGGACTTGGCCAGCTATTCCAGATACCTAACTATAATCTTATCCTTTGGTTCTATGAAATATCCCATGATCCTTAAAATGCATTATTATTTCCATTTTGGTTTAAGTTACTGTAGTTTCTGTTTCTGTTTAAGTAATAATACAGGGAATCATTGTTTATGCACATAGTCAGTACTTATGTGTGTTTATTTGATTTGAATCTAGAAAATGTCTACACAAAGTTAAGAGGTAACGGTTACCCAGAAAAAAAAAAAAAAAAAAAAAAAAAAA